>NC_044048.1:15677299-15929799 GCF_902167405.1 Gadus morhua | reverse complement strand
CACACACACACATACACAAACACACACACAAACACAAATAAACACAAACACACGCGCACACACACACACACACAGACACACACACACACACACACATACACGAACACACACACACACAAACACACACACACACACACACACACACACACACACACACACACACACACACACACACACACAAACACACACACACACACAAAGCGGAAACAGACTTCAGGTTTCTTCTCAGTGTTTACCATCCCCATTGTAACATTGACTCACATTCACCTTCCAAACGTCCAGCTACGCATTCACAGCACTCTCCACTTAGTCATTGGCAAACTGACAGCCCGAGAATGAAGCAGCAATATCCCCCTCTTCCTCCTCATTAAGGCAAATTCATGTTTATGCGTTACACCAAAAAGAAAAAAATCACTGCTACAAATATTTGCATTCCCATAAGTAAAAAGAGGATAAATGACAAGTGGCGAATCCCAAGGCTGCCGTCTAATTAGCAACTATCACACACAGCGCTTGATGATCGCCTAAACACAGGAGCAGGGGAGCAGCCAGTGTCTGTCAGCCCTACACTCAGTTTACACCTCGGGTAAATAAATAATGAATGCAGAAAATTGACAGTCCACTCATCCACTCCCTCATTCCCCAGACACTAATTAAAGACAGAGGGGCTGATGGGAGGGGGGAGGGTGGGGGTTTGGGGGGAGACAGAGGGTTGAGGGGGAGGTGGGAAATACATCACAAGGATTTCAGCCGACTCCAGAAAGTCCAGGAAACATTCTCCACCTTTAACATTCATCCATCAAGGACTTGGAATGCTAATCCGCCCCCCTCCACACACAGAACCCAGACATGTTTAATAAACAGACGAGGAAGAGACTGGATGTAGCTTGTGCAACAAGCTGGTCTAGGCTTTGATTTAGTCATTGCATGAGCACTAGATAAGGTAGTCTTAACGTGGCTCTTATAGATTATGACATTCACCCTATATATATATATATATATATATATATATATATATATATATATATATATATATATATGACATCATTCCTAAGTACCAACATAATAAAACAAAAACCTTCATTCAATATTGCGTGATTCAGATCAAGCTATCTCAAGGCGCTTCCACTCCTCCACCCCTCCTCAGTGTATACGCTGCCTACTCCACACCCCTTATTCTCATCTGAGCCTCCTAAATAATGTATAAATCCCCCTCTCTATCTCTGACCCTTCGTCTGCAACGTGTTCCTGCATTCTCCATTGATTATCTTTTTTCACTCCGTTCAATTATCCCCTCCTCTCCCAGGGAGCGTCTGATGCCCTTTTGAAGAACCTCCCGTCCACTCTTGACTCATCAGATCCGAGGCAAAGTTTTTAAGACGAGCAGGATACATTCGCAGCTAAGAAGCAGGGTTGCAAATGAAATGCTGCAGAGCGCTTGATCATGTGTGCCGTTATGCTGGAAGCCCTGGGGCGGGCGGTTGCTTCGCCTGCGGCCGTACGACTGTCAGTCAACGCTAGGTGTTTACTAAACCGACACCAGCCGGCTGACAGGTCGTGTTCTGTCTGCAGTATCAAACAGCGTGTTGCGCCCAAGGTGCTAAAGTTGGGATTTTTGTTTGGTGGCGGGGGAAAAGGAGGAGGGGGAGGATAAGCTGTCTGCACATTAGTGCGACAAAAGTCATCACAGTTCGTGTGACTACTATAGTGCCAAAGCCAGGGTCACATGCCAAACTTTTCTATAGCCTACTATAGCATGTGGTGGAGTTGGAGCTGGAAATAGAGCGGGAACAGACAACGACAGCATTAACACGCTGTTGAGTCCAGCAGCCTCATTTAACGATGATAGAAGCGCAGGAGAAGGCCGCCCTGACCGCGTCGAGTCGAGGCGTGCGCCGTAGTGAATGGCAGTCAGAGGGTGAGCAAACGAAGACGAGTTGACAGAGAGATCAAGGGGTGCAGGGGGAAGGGAGATGGATGACTTAATAGAGACGGAGAGACAGTGGAGCCCCGCGGACGAGGCAACAGGGAGGCCTGCCTGCGAAGGTCGGGGGCGACGGGACGGGCCAGTGGCCAGAGGAGGGCCGAACAGACGGCCATGCCAAATGTCATGAGAGAGACGAGTGATTAAGGCTAACCAGAGACGAGCCGGCCAGGCCTGGCTGCTTGGGCTGGTGGGACGCTTCAGCGCTCGCCGACGTCTGGGAGAGGGGGCCGTGTGTGTGTGTGTGTGTGTGTGTGTGTGTGTGTGTGTGTGTGTGTGTGTGTGTGTGTGTGTGTGTGTGTGTGTGTGTGTGTGTGTGTGTGTGCGCGCGCTGAGCTCACGTGAACAAGTGTAAAGTACATAGGCCTGTAAACCAAATCACATTGTGGGAATGAGATGGCATGAGATGCCAGTACTCAATCTGGGTTGCCTAAACAGCACAGACGTGTTCCAAAACCTGGGTATTTGTGAATTCTAAAACTGTCTATTTGACCACTTCAACTGTTAGTGTATAAAGTACACTCAGGGTGCACTCACACTAGGCCATCTGGCCGTGGCCGTAGCCGTTTTCACACCTAACCGTGCTCAAATCTGCCAGTGTGAGTCTGGCCAGTCTGGCCAACTTGGCCACTTGGGAGAGGTGTGCTGCTACGGTACGGGCTGCCACGGTACAGATGCTAATGAGCCGACACGCGCACACGCACGGCTACGCAACCTGAGCTGGATGACGTATAGTCCATGCGACGACCATGGACATAATGAAGGCGACGAGCCTTCTTTCCCATTAGACGGTAAACATGGCGTCAAGCGGTTCAACTGTTGGTTCACGTTGGTCCCATAGAGAAGTCGAGTGTCTGTTAGCCATTTGGGCAGACGATGCTATTCAGGCACAGTTGGAGAAGACCCACAAGAATTCCGATGTATTTGGGAGAATCCGCGACCATATGCAAAGTCGAGGACACCACCGAACAATGGCCCAGTGTCGGGACAAATATTATATTATTATGGTCCATGCAGCGGACGCTTGGTGATGACGTGTTACGACGTGATTACGTATGTACAAGAGCCTACCGTGGCCAGGCCACAGTTGCGACGGCCAACGCCCACGGCCAGATGGCCTAGTGTGAATGCAGGCCAGAGAACATGGGGCCAGTTGAGCAGGGTTAGGTGTGAAAACGGCCAACGGCCACGGCCAGATGGCCTAGTGTGAGTGCACCCTAACAGTGTAAATGTCAGAAGTTGTGAAAACGTGATGGGAAAACCCATAGAGACAGTGATTACAGTGATCAACCGATTTAAAGTCAACCACTATCGCAAATCTGTGGAGGGTATGCTATAGACAATAAATAAACAAACTGTTGAAATTACAATATACAGACATAGGGAAAGAATGAAATACACAGTATTAGTAAGTAGTCCACGTGGAAAACTCACAATAAGGTATTAAATGTACTGCCCCCACATAAATCCCAAAAAGGTAATCCAATGTTATTAAAAACAGAAACTCCAAGAGGTCCATCTCAATGTTCTCGTCTTCGCACAAGGCCTTTAACTTCAACAGAGCTCCAAGTCTGGCTGTTCCCTGTGCTCTCGCTCTCTTCCTCTTCACTCAAGGGCCATGTTGGGTGGTGTGCCTCCAGAACAAACGGCATTGTGGGTGTGACCTCATTAACCCATAATTACCTCTATCTGCTTTCGATTACTCCCCGTTCACAACACAACACGATCCCCTTTAGACATGGAGCAAAAGCAAACCAAACCTAGAACACTGTCCCTACCTAACAGCAGACCAAACCCTGAGCGTGGTGTAACACAGAGAGGACTCAGGGCTCCGAGGGACGGACCCGCTGCCGGAGAATGCACGGTGTCAGACTCCTGTAGATCCATTACCCCAGCAGCTCCCACCAAAGCCCCACTCTGGGGTACACCTCCACCCTACACTCCCAGATAATTGAGGGATGACTAGAGGTTTACGGCGACGGGGCGCTCTGTGATTGGAAGGAGAGCGGCCCTTTGGTCGCGTCCTTGTTCTGTTTGTTTATCTAAAGAGATAATCCTGACGACACCCTGATCCTAACCCTAACCCTGAGCCCTGTTTTGTGCCAAATCGACACATTAGTCACACTGTCACGCTGAGATATATGTCCTGTTATTGAGTAACGGGGAAAGAGGTCGACATTTTTATTTGAACTCTAAAACATACCTAAATGACCCCATAGTTCCTCACCTATGTCATTGTATACATTCACTGAGCAACTTTTTTAAATGCGTGTGACTTTACATAACAGGTCTTAATCTGAAGAAATTGAATAAAATAGGTTAAGTTGACATGCAGGTCATCACTTACACCAGACTGTAGTCTCAGTAATCTACCCTTTTAATAAAGACCACATTTATATTGTGTCCAAGCATCACCTTGTTGCCTTGTTTTTGAGGATAAATATATGCTTTTTATTATCAACACATGAATTGGTATGATTGTAATTGTGAACTTATTAGCTGAATAGCTGAATCATAAAAGGTTCATAGACCCAAATGATTTGATAATAATTAACATAAAACTCAAACAACACAAAGTTTTGCGGTTGTCTGAATGCTCCTAATGTCACATTTCTTCTGTTACATCGCTTGAATCCTGAAACCTCAGTACATTTATGGCCCAAATGCTACTTAACATTCAGTTGTAGTTACAAATGTTATTAACTAAATTCATGTCTCTACCGATGTCAAATGAGAGGAAAGCTTATCGTATTAATTTGTCAAAGAGCAGCAACATCTACCCTTTCCATCATTAATGTGTCTTGTGCTGTTCATCAAACTAATTAATCACCCCCCGGGGCTTAACTTAATATTTGATATTCCAAGTATAAAGTGCAAAAGTTAAATAATATCAATTATTTGAGCTTAGTGCCTTTATGTCTTTCTTGGTTTTTCACCTGTCAGCCTCTTTTAATAGATCCCTTAAAGGTCACGCTATTTCACACAGCTGTGTTAAAATGTCATCGCTGGCTGTAATGACCAGTACCGGTATTAGCCTCACCAGCACAGAGAGACGGGTTCGCTGGAGATTACATATAATTAGCCCGTTGTACAGCGAGCAAGAGGAAAGGTCTTGATACCTATTGGCTGCACTCAGTAGGGTTGGATCTTCATTTATAACTCATAGAAATTCAATTGTTGTCGACCTGCTTGCCGATAGCACCCAGTGGTTGGGGGCCTGTGATTCCCTGGGTGCTCCATGTGTACAGAGCCACATCGGTTAGCGCTCGCTGGCTTACGGCTCGTAGCGCAGAGTGCCAGTCGTGAATGGAGGGAAACTTCTGGCACGGTGGCTTGTCTTCATGTCATCCCCATACCCCCCCCCCCCCCCCCAAAAAACTATTCAATAAATATTATATCCCCCCCCCCCCTCCCGACACAAGGCTTGCCCACTACGTGCAGGGTTCCCTTAGGTACGTTTAACGGCTACTCTTCTATTGTCTCCGCTCTAAGAGGTCAGTATATCACAGCGAATGAGTCCTGTCAGCTTTATCACCAGTGGAGCGCGCCGCGGCGGATAAAACAAGACTTCATATACACCCCCCCCCCCCCCCCCCCACCAACTCTGCCCAATCTCTGTGGCCCACAAAACAGCCTCGCTCGCCCCCCCCCCCCCCCCACCCCTCTCCATTGGTCCGCGGTCCCGCCCTCTCAATCTCGCTCCAACACCCTTGCCCTTGTTGTTGTTTATTCTCTTTCTTTCGGTCTATCTTTTGGTCTGACCCTGTAATGAAAGAGAGCCAGAGACCCTAGAGCCACACTGGAACCACTAGCCTCTACCCCCCCCCCCTTGTCGGCCCCGCCTGCATCTCCTGGATCCCTCGGCCCCCAACCCTCTCCTCCCTCTGCCTCCCCTTCCCGTCCGCTGCCGGTCCACTGCCCCCCAGAACTGGACCGAGCCGGTATCCACGACAGCCTCGTGCTAGCTGGTGTTGAGCAGCGTAGAACTGACCACCGTTCTTTGAATCCCCTACTGCAGCGTCTTCACATCTTCTATATTCCACTCTCTACGGCGATCGCTCCCTCTTACATCTTCATCATCCAGCTGATTTAGCAAATTAGGGATTTCAAGCTCTGGTAAAAAAATATGACTTTGAGCCGTCACGGTCCACTCACTTGTTCCTGATCAGCTTGTCATATGCTGGAGAATGACGTTGTCTTATTTCAGGCCAATGAGTTGCACTTGAAGGTTAATTGAAGCGGATAAACAGGGTTGTAAGGCAAGCGGAGGCTTTAGTATTATATAGTGATCAAAAAGAGGGCTGCTGCCTGCCGGTATCCTGAGAAGGGGGCAGACGCTGGGTATTGAAGTCGGCCCGGAGGAGGGAATCACTCTGTGTGTCGAGCCACAATAATGAGAAGCCTGACATATGCTGGGTGTCAATAAGAAGTCACCACAGAAGCATCACTGGATGCAAATGGGATAATGGCTGTCACTAGACATGTCAGGCTGAATAACAATACAACCTTTGTATATATATGTATATATTATAGCGGCAATATTTGAGGAAGGATACAATTGGGGTGTAGTTTCATAGCATGAGCATTCTTTATTTTGAACTAAAGCTTTGTTTACAAAAAGCTGTATTTTGTGTAGCATCCTAATTATTTATTTCATATTCAGCCCATTTTTTTGTGATTGATTTTTTCGGTATATTTTATACATATTGACTGCTGAAAATCTGAGCACGAGTTAATTCAAGTCTGGTATAATCTGCTTGCTTAAAATCATTCCGTTGCAGTTGGGATGTTTTGAATCATAAAAACTTGTTTTAACACAATTTCACACCCACACATACCCCCACACACACAGCAGACACACACACAGACATGCACACACACAGCAGACACACACACACACACACACACACACACACACACACACACACACACACACACACACACACACACACACACACACACACACACACACACAAACATAGCTCCCCCCCCCACACACACACACACACACACACACACACACACACACACACACACACACACACACACACACACACACACACACACACACACACACACACACACAAACATACACCAACACACACACTCACACACTCAGACACGTTACAGTTGTAACATAGATCCCCCCTCCCCCAGTATTGGAGCTCTAATGAAATAGTTGTGCGGCTGCAGTGGAGCCTCGGCGATGGTCTGGGGTATGGCGGGGTGTGCTGCTAGTAGGGCTCTGTGTTGTCCCAGGAGATAGACCGCTCCGCTCCCTTAATCAATCTGGTTTAGAGTGGACAGGGACGCGCTTAACCGCTGGCCTGCAGCACGCAGCATGTCCGGTGTGGCATCCGTGACCTGCATGCAATCTGAGCAGACCTACAGATATACGGTGGGAGCAGGAAACAAAAGAGCAGCTGAATATCTAACATACAAATAGCAGTAGTTATAGTGTAAGGGAAGTGTACACGGAAGTGTACAATATGTGTACAGGGAAGTGTGCATCGAAGTGTACATTTAAGTGTACATGGAAGTGTAGAGGAAAGGGGACATGGAATTGAACAGGAAAGTGCAAATGGAATTTAATAGGAAAGTGTACAGGGAATTGAGCAGGAAAGTGTGCTCGGAATTGAGCAGAAAAGTGTACATTTAAGTGCACGAGGGGCAAAGGAGGAGGTGAAAAGAAAATGAAATTGCGTTGGTGTAAAATGGACTGTTTATAAATTGGGGGAGAGTTTGGGTGGGGAAAACAACACCAGAGTGATGGGGGCGACGTGGCGGCAGCCAGAGTCGCAAATCATATTCTCATTGCTGTCATGGAGTTACACATGGCTCGTCTGCACCTAGTGAGGATGGACAGATGGACAGAGAATGCACCTATTGCAGATGGAAAGATGGACAGGGAGTGCACCTAGTGAGGACAGACGGGTGGACATAGGCGAAAGAGAGGAGGCTACAGCTGTGTTATGTCTGATAATTGGAGTCAGTACAGACATAATTATTGTGGCATCCTACATAGGTCTTTGATAATGAACAATAATAATAAACGTAGTAATGTTAAATAAAAATATATATGTGTGGGGTATAGAGTGTCCTCTCCTAAAGTGTATAAACTCTCCTCTCATATCGCAGTATTTCTCTCCTTTACTGAAACATCAAAACATAAACAACATGCTAGTATCCATTTTGACCAGTTGGCAACTGCATCTGAGCACTGAATATATATATATACTGTATATCCATACCACTGGAGCACTGATTAAGCTTTGAATCTGGTAAATTATATGAATGTCAAGTACAATTCACTCTTAATTTGATGCTATTCAAAACAATGTGTGCATTGTTATGCACATTATTCGGCATAAAAACACAACATGATGTAAAAGCTGTGTTCCTTATAAATATAAAACTTATATTTTGTATATGTAGCATAGAAGGCTCTCTCCTTCCCATTATCAATTTTAATCTGGTTTATTTCAATGTCTGGATGAGTAAACCCAATTAAATGTGCAACCAAACAAGTAAAGATCCACTGCTGCCGAGTCAATAAGTAGAACTCCTGCAGCATGCAAATGCGGAAGCGTCTGACTCTGGCTGCTCAATATTATGCATATTGAGCTGTCATAGATCATAGGCAACAGGTCAATAGACGGCAAGGATAGTGGTGCTGTTTGTAGCCCGAGCGGGTTTTCCAATAGACAACATGTTGTCCCCGGTGTGAGCGCTTATCCCCACAACCAATCAAATCTCCATGCACTATCCCGGGCGTCCGCTGCCGGGGTGCCGGTCGATAGAAAACACAGGATTCAATTCCAGCCCGCTGGGGTCAGAGGTCAGAGCGACTATCTGTCTGTTCATCCGGCATTTGGACCGCCTTACCAGCAGGCCTGGAACGACTCGTCCGTTAAGGGCTGCTAATCTCCGACGGAGATCAAGAGTGCAATTATAGCAACAAGCTAGGTTGGCTATGGCTCCTTTCATATGTATGCAGATATATACATAAATCTGTATGAATTTCTAAAGAATATATATATATACTTGCTATAAATTCTCAGTGACATTTGCAGCAGCATCTAATTCAAGAGCTGCTCATGAGTTTCTTCCTTTTCCCCCATCATTACATTATCTGTGTGCGTGTGCGCCTGTGTGTGTGTGTACGTGCGTATGTGTGTGTGTGTGTGTGTGTGTGTGTGTGTGTGTGTGTGTTTGTGTGTGTGTGTGGTATTTGTGTTGGTGTGTCTGTGTGTTCACCTGTGCGTGCGTGTGTGTGTTTGTATGTGTGTGGTGTTTGTGTCTGAGTGTGTGTGTGTGTGTGTGTGTGTGTGTGTGTTTGTGGGTGCGTGCATGTGTGCGTGTGCGTGCGTGCGTACCTGTGCTGTGCATGCATGCGTCTGTGTGTGTGTGTGTGTGATTCCGACAGGTGAGAGCCAGCGCTATGGCTCAGGACGCGGACCAGAACTACGACTATGCCTCCAACACGGTGATCTTGCACCTGGATGTGGGCGATGAGGTGTGGGTGCAGCTGGACGGGGGCAAGGTGCACGGAGGGAGCACCAACAAGTACAGCACCTTCTCCGGCTTCCTCATCTACCCTGACTGAAGCTTCTGCTAACACAAAACCACCTTCTCTGGCTTCCTCATCCACCCTGACTGAAGCCCTCTGCAAACCACAAGCCTAGGCCTAAACCTAAACCTAGGCCTAACCTTAAGCCTAGGCCTAGGCCTGACCCTTACCCACCTTATCTGTCTTTCTCATCTCCCCTGACTGAAGGCAACTGCTAAACCTAACCTTGCTGAAGCCTACTACTTATCCTAACTGTAACCCCACACATGCACACACACTTAGATACACACACACACACACACACACACACACACACACACACACACACACACACACACACACACACACACACACACACACACACACACACACGCATACACACACACACACACACACACACACACACACACACACACACACACACACACACACACACACACACACACACACACACACACACACAGGTGCATACGCAGTCTTGCATACATCCTGACTTACATGCTGACAGACATATTCTAGATGAAGAGTGTTTACTCATACACACACACAGACATAGTTAGATACACACACACACACACCCACACACACCCAAGCATACACACATACACACCAATCAGTATGTATTAACATAATTGTCCTAGAGGCAATTTGACGGCATTGTGTTGACAGTGAGCCAATCTTCATGATCAAGTGCATTTATTGTATGTGTAAATATAAATTGCAGAGTGTGTACAGTATAGATGCACATTACAAACGCATGTTGTGTGTCTGAAATATCTACCGTACCATTACCTGTGTGTTCCATCATAATTGACCTTGTGAAATATGCAGTACAATGAAACCCTTCTCTTGGTACTTTGATGATTTAAAGCGAGGTGCCTGGTTCAACGTTGGTCAAGAATACTGAACAGCTGAAACGTGATATAGACTGAAATCCCAGCATTTACGTTGTGTTTCTACTCTGTATTTCCCCACCACCCTAAAATCAAAAAAACGTGTTGATTTATATATATATTTTTCTTTTTACAATGCAATAGTATGACATTGCTCATTATGTGCCTATTTCCATGAATAAAGGCTTAGATATATTTTCAATGCACAGGTTATCACAGGGCTGTGTGATAACCTGTTGTTTAAGACATCATACGTTGATGTGACAGATATAAAAAATGGAAAACACATTGATATTATTTATTATAGTATCATTATCTTATTGATATATATTAGAAAGATATATTGAGCTCTGTGTGATGAAGCACATTCTAAGTGCCAAGCGCATTATTAATTTCCCATATTTGTATGTGTATGTGTGTTTGTGTGTGTGTGTGTGTGTGTGTGTGTGTTTGTGTACGCAATGATGTTCACACAAGGAAGATGCAATTCTACTTCTGATCAATCAAATGTAACTTTTGTTGCAGGACTAATCATAACACTGCCATCATTTATACATTAGCCGTAGCATATATATATATAAACACACACACTGTGTTCTTGAGATCGGACAAATATGGTTTAACAGAGTTAACAATTGCTATTAAAAATATCTATATCGGCACGTGTGGTTTTCAATGTTGTGCGTTTGAAGTGGGCCAAGATCAATGGAACTGGTAAAATGACAGTTGGACCCACTTGTTTGGTCGGTCATATTCATCCTGACTTGTGGTCTTCTGCAGAGGTGGACCTACCCAGAGAGTGTCAAGGCGTGTCCCAGATGTCTGACCACAGGAGCAGTGGTGATACATATAGTTATACAGTATCGTTCACCATTGATTTCCTATACGACTGAGACAGGACTGAGAGGAAAATATATTCATTCATCGATCAGTGTCAATAATCCACTTACGATTTCGGAAAAAATCCCTATTTTTAATTAACACTTTCAACATTTTACAAAACATTGGGTACAAAATACCCAATGTTTCAAAACCTTACAAATAGTAAAGATTGTGCTGTGTATCTCATGAAAGTAAATCAAATGTATACTGTTATTTTTCTACTGTAAAGACAATAATAAATGTATCTATCCACAAATAATTAGCATTTTAGAAATACAAATGTAGTGTTCAATAGTATATGTATTCCTCTCACCTGCCGGAATATATATATATATATATATATATATATATATATATATATATATACACACACACACACACACACAGATGCGCTGCGCCTCCCATTAGCTCTTCCTGCTGAAAGGTAATTGGATTCATATATATGACGTTTGTATTTGTATATATATATATATATATATATGTATGTAAGTATAAATATATACACACATTATACATATGAATCTTTCCAAAAAACTAAATGCAAAAGGGATGAGGGATGCTAATATAAACAACCTTTTTTTATAGATCACATCAGTATATGTAAGCAAAGAACAATACAAATACAATTGGATTTATAGAATGTATGGATAAAGGATTATTGTAAGAATTAGTATGTTGACAAAATATGGAATGAATTAATAGGATGTAATGTGGCTGGAAAATAAAATAAAATGATACACACAATTTGTATATATTTATGATATGACATAGTGCAGTAACTCCTGTTTGGGTGTACATTACACTACTTAAATTTGCAACAGATATTTTATTGTGAAGCTCATGGAGCCGCTGGGTCTGCCCCTTCATGTCCATGTTAAAGATATAGATTCAGAATGAAACACTCAAGTGTTTAATTAGAGGTAAGGGGAAATGGCATTCTGGTCTTAGAGGTTCTGTTAAAAATGTGTTCCTTCCGATGGGCCGTGGGTTGAATGAGCTGCACCCCCCCCCCCCCCCTCCCCCTCCTCCTCCCCCTAGCCAGCCCTCCCTGTCGGATTCCTGCTGAAAGGTAATTGGATGGGGAGGAGAGGTCTGAGGAAGGCTGCGCGAGACCCATTAGTGATTCCCCTGTCGAATGCAGAGGCATGAGGATCACAGACTCACAAATAGACGGATTAAAATAATCAATAGACATGACTTCCACCATCGCAAACACACAAACGCACGCACAAGCATACACACGAGCGCACACGCACACGGAGTAATTAGCAGGCAACCTATTCATGGCTGGACTATGATCACCCTCCTGAAGCTCGCCTCACATACATACAGGATTCACACTCCACCAGCGCCACTGCCTAATGAGGGGAAATAGTTGTGTCTGCTTGAGGAGAATGAAGAAAAGGTCAGGGAGCCACCAAATAGCATTCTGCTGCCCACATCCCCGGCTCTCTCCCACCAACTCACCTCAACCCAAAATGGACCAGTCAGCTGGAAATAATTATGACCGACAATGTCTATTCTTGCAAGGTTATCTTCACCTGAATTTGTGTAAATTTGAATTTTGAATTTATTATTCTATTAAAACAGAGATTGTTTTAATAGAAAACTAAACAAAGAGTTGCACTGCTTATTGTTTACTATTGCCAAACAGGCATTGATTTGACTACTTCTGACCAGTGACTTATAACTTAATTTACTACAACTATGGAGCCACAGACATTGATATAAGTATATGCATACTTTTTGTAGTGAAAGAAGCTCAGTTTAAAAAAACGGTCAATTAAAATTAATCATATTTTGGCATAAAGTCTCAGATGAAGCACCATGGAAACTAGCATCAGGCAAGCCTTGACCAGTCAACTTTATAAGCAAGGGAGCCCTCTACTGTCATTGTTAAGGTACTAAATCGATTCAACAAACGCATTGTGCCCAGGCTTATTCTAGGCCCTTCTAGCACTTTAAAAAGAAAGTTATTGATTGACAATTTATATTTAAAACAAGAAAAAAAAGATTCCTGGATAAATCAATGTGCGATAGAATAAGTATATTTGGTTAGCTGCATGCAGCATGCATTTCTACTAGGTTTTGTTTGTGTAGAAGCCATACTATTAGGTCTAATTAACGATCACAAGCTCTAAAGTCAATTCCTTTTACCTCATGTGATATAAAAGATGAGAAAAAAAGAAGAAAATAAGCAAATGTTTGAGATTTGTTTTTTTTAATTCAATGCAGCAATGGAATAAAGGGAACTAGGACATGTACAACTGTGGAGTTGTCATATTTCCCCAAGTGATTGTATGGCTTTTCAACTTTAAACTACTGCATAGCTCTGACATGAAAATGGATGAAATACCTTTCACCACAGTAAGTCTAGTCCGATAATAGGAGTAATTGCTAACAAGCGTTATCCTTATGTAAAATCTGAACCAACACAGACACGCCATCGATAATCAAATTCAAATGTTTGTCCAAAGACAGGTAGTCTGCGCGCTGCCTTTAGGAATGTCAATATATATATATTATCTTCTAAGTACATGCATGTTGGTCACATATAGGAATGGGCGAGGCAGCAATAGATAAAAGGGTAATCTGGGGTCTTAACAAGGGGAATGTAAGGCACTTCTTAAAAAAGAATAGTGAGCATTAAATGGAAGGTAACTGCAACAAAATATATATATGATGGTAGAAAACGTGAGGGTGACAAACAGGAATTCTCTTCAGCCGTTCATGACCGTGTTGACCAGTTCACCCGTTCATCACCATCCTGACCAGTTCTGAAGAGGGAGAGGGAGAGAGAGGTTAAAATCACATCTCCTCACACACGGTTGACGTCAAATACAGCATCTGGAGGGAGCTCGGTCCAACCCCCCCCCCCACACACACACACTTCTGGTTATCAGGGAGGAGGTGCTGCATAGAGAGAGTGAGAGATGCATAGGAGAGAGACAGAAACAGAAGGCGTGTTTCCATTCACATTTTCAAATTGAACTTTAAAAAAACATTCACAGTGACTAAAGAAGCAGTAAAGCCTGGAGGGTGCTCTGAGTGAAAACAGACACAGTAGCGTGCCTCAGGTCAGGTTGTTTTGCTCCTCACCTTCATAATTTATGCAGCCGTTTGCGTCCTCATGGCCGGCCAGTAGTGTCTCCACCTCGTCCTCCGTCATCTTCTCTCCTGAAGGGAGGAGACCGGTTCATGTCAGAGCGAGTGGAAACGATCTCTGCCTTGATCCCCCTCAACGGGACCAATTGGAAACCTGATCTGTATTCTGTTCCCCCGCAGTCAGGGTCTCAATGAACTGTCTTTTAACCATGCCCGGAGTGGAATAATCTAGCGGCCAAGCTAATGTTTTGATACGTCACCCTGGTAACTGTGGACCCTACCACCCGACTACATCAATACACCAGGAGCACAACACAATGCTGAGGGAATACAGATGGTCGGTACGTGTTTTGGAGGTTAAATATAATAAGAATTATGAAATGCAATTGGGAGTCAATATTCGATAAATAAATAAATAAAAATGGCTGAACATAAAGTGGGACAAGCAACATGATCAACATACATCATCAGCCGATATTATTATGCCCCTAATCCTTTTTAGAGGTACTCGGGTGGACTATGTGCTCTTCAAGATATTGACATGGATGAAGAGGTCCTTGTGTGGAAGAGGACCTAGAAGTTGACGTTACTTCAGGCAAATACCTTTAGTCGATCAACCCGAGAAATCGCAACTGCTTTGGTCCGGAAATGTGTCATTGTTAAATAAATTAGCAATATGAAATAAATGTAGCATATCATCAACAAAAACGTTGCAGAATGAAAGGGGAGAGGGCTCTAAAGGTCTCTAGAGGTAAAACAATAGTGAACAGCAGTGGCCTCTGCTGGTCTGCCGTGTCCTAGTAGGTTGCCAGGTTTGGAAGCATTGCACTACAAATTGAGCCTGGGAACCTGACAACCTGACAACTTGAAAGCTCACGTTTAATTTCCGCACACAGAACCTGTCTGAACGTAGCTCACCGCCTCCAGCCTATAATTTCAGCGTTCACTGAACAATGACAATGAGAAGACACGCCTACAAAGTTCCCCATTCAACGATTTAACTGGGTTTGTTGCTTGCCGAGGACTGCAAAGTTAAACAGATTTTTGCGAAGATATTCAATATTACAATTCAGATGAAAAAATAAAATAAAATAAAAGATATAATATATATATATATAAATTCTCTTCGCTTTTGGTGTAATCACAGATTTAGGGGTTAGTTGAAAGGAATGGACACCATCTTATCAAGAGTTTGAGTTAATTGAAAGTACTGGACAGCTCTCTTAACAATAGTTTGATGAATGAAACGTAGAGCGTACCTAGCGTTGTGAGGACGTGACGGAGCTCAGCTCCCATTACGGTGCCGTTGCCCTCCTTATCGAACACACGCAGGCCCTCCACAAAGTCCTCGAAGGAGCCCTGGTCCTTATTCTTAGCTATGGCCTGGAGCATGGGGAGGAACTGCTCAAAGTCCAGCATCTTGAGGCTCATCTCTGTAGGGCCAAAATGGGAGTCAGCCAGGAATTCCTTAATCATACATCATTACTTGAATAACCCAACAAGAGGGTAGTAAAATGACTTGAATACTGTCCAGAATAAAAATGAATACGACTTGAAAGTAATTGCAGTAATTCCATATATATATATAATAAAAACTAGCTAATAACTTGTAAGCTTTTAACACAGAAACCATTGAAGGTCCCAAAAGAGATTTAATCCAAGACAAGATGGTAGTCTATTAATGTGGGTCCAACTCACCGTCTGACTTAGGGTTCCCCAGGACTTTGAGGACCTCTGCGTTGACGGGGTTCTGCCCCAGCGCCCGCATGACATCCCCACACTGGCAGTAGCTGATCTTCCCATCGCCCGTCCGGTCAAACAGCAGGAAGGCCTCCTTGAACTCTGCACAGGGATCATACACAGACGACGCAAAAGTAGAGCATAGACACTTCTCAATAGGAAATGAGAGACATCTGTGCATAGGGTTTATCTTAGAAGAAAGGAGTTAAAAGGCTAAGACACAGGATGGGTTAAAAAGCACAACAAACAATTATCCACAAAAAGGTTGTTAATCAATTGACTGATTTGGACGGGCTTAATATTAAGGATGACTCCAGAGTTGCCGATATCAGTTGACTCCAATTATGGTAGCCTGCATTGTAGCCTGCCTGCATTGTAGCCTGCACCACAGCACCCATAGGTCAGGCCAGCAGGACCGACCGTTGTAGCCTGCACTGGAACTCCAATAGGAAAGTTAACATGAACTCTCGTTGTAGCCTGCACTAGAGCTCCAATAGGAAAGTTAACATAACCTCTCGTTGTAGCCTGCACTAGAGCTCCAATAGGAAAGTTAACATGACCTCTCGTTGTAGCCTGCACTAGAGCTCCAATAGGTAAGCTAACATGACCTCTCGTTGTAGCCTGCACTGGAGCTCCAATAGGAAAGTTAACTTGATCTCTTATTGCATCCTAGGCTAATGCTCCCATAGGTCAGGCAAACATGATCTCCCAGGTTCCATGGTCTATTATATTCTAGGTTAAACGACCTGTCAAGGAGAAAGAACACCCAGACAGAATACATTGTACACCTGATCCCCTCTGTGTACAAGAGGCATTCATGACCATAGACGGCCTTTTAGTTATTCAGATTAAAACACTTTCTAACTAACTATGATAGTAGTTTAAATACAACTTAAATTACAGCCATCCTTGCCTTGGTGCTTGCTTACAAACAAATAATTGTGTTACTCTTTATTTTGGGCTAAAAAGGGTATCTCAAACTAATTATTCAATCGATTATCCATTCAGGTGTTTAGGTCAACAGACGGCATTAAAATAGAAACTCAACATAAGTCAGTAGGATATATCAGCTGCAGAAACATTTTAAATAATAAAAAATTAACGCAAACAAAATGTGCAACTTATAGGATAGAACTAAAGCATAACTTTTTTAAATAACTTGCTGGGCAAGGATGCCCATTTAAGTTCAAGCCCTATGTTGAAGAGTCGAGGGCTATTCCTAACCCTGTTTGTGGAATTGTTCCGATTCTCAGGAATGTCCCTCTTCCCCTCTAGCCAGCTACTACCTTATTTGGTATTGTAGGAGTGGAGGAAAGTAGGAGGAGAGTGGCTGGATGCAGCCTAGTATGTCAATAGTGATTAAACAAACCAGAGAAGCAATATCATTCCACTACTGTACTCAACACCAAAAAAGGAAAAGCGCAGGGATGATCATCTAGGCAGATAACAAGCAAACTTTATGTTAAACTTCAGTACACTTAATTAAGAATGCATGCATTATAATATTAGAAAAGGTTAGGTTTACACTAGAGCTGGTTATATCTAAGCTTTTGTACTCTTTTTTTTCTCACGAAGGCTTGTACATATAAGCGAACACAATTTAATGCAATTCATATTACAACATGATCTACACACACACACACACACAATGCCAACTATACGTGAACATAAACTAGACGGACAAAATGCCTCGAGTCGTGTTTATACAGATGCAAACATGCAGACACACCCCTGATAAGGAAAACCATTATGCCCGTACCACGAACTTACCGTGGATCTGATCCAGGTTAAACTCAATCTGAAAAGAAGAAGTAATGTGAAGTGGAAAGGGTTGAGCAGCAGGAAAAGAAAAGAACAGAACCTCAGCTGTTCCTACAGGAGCGAAGAGCAGACCAGGACCAGGGTACGGAGATGAAGGATGGGACATGCAAGGAAAGCTTAGAGACAGGGTTAGGGTTACAGAGCCACAACTTAAGACTCACCAATGATTTGATCTTCCGAGAAGTCCGACTGTTCAAAAAGAAATGAAGCTCAGTGAAAATGAGCCTTTTGCCACACAACTCAAAAGTAATCCCAGTGATGGAGACAATCATTACTTACTACATTACTTGTTTGGTTTAGGCTATGTGTATTTGGCCTGATCACTACTTTAGCCACGTTGACGAAAGTAAACACAACTTGATAGTTTTCTTTAAAGAAGTACTCGCTAACACAGCTAACCAGGCTAACTTCATTATACTTCCGCTAGCAGTCAGTCTGCAACGCCAACAAACCACATCTTAACATTCATCATCTCAGATGTTGCAAAGATTATTAGTTGCTTTGAGGTCTGATCTTTAGTAGCATTATCAGGTGACGCATCTGCAAACAGTAGAGCACAAGAGAAACCCACCATGGCTGTGTCTGAGCTGTGTCCGGGACGTCGGCAAAGCGAAGAATGTGGGACAGCAGGAAAACATGCAGTGTAGTTCAGCCTGGTGACGCGTCATACTCTCGTCACTACGCAGCACGCAGCACGCAGCGCGTACCCCCCGCACACCTGGCACGCCTAGCTCTTCTCAGAGTAGTCCAGCCCCAGCAGCAGCATAGCTGGCACGCTATATGTGTGAACTGTATGGTAGACTAGTTGTTCTCAACTACTCTAGCCTCAGCATCCACATGTGCCATAAGTCTTTAAGTCACGACCCAAAAATAATTCATTTACCAATATTGAGGATTTTAGAATAAGGTTTGGCAAATGCTCTGCGACCCACTTAAAATGACCTCGCAATCCACTTATGGGTGAGTCGCGATGAACCAGTTGGGAATCACTGTTATAGACCGGTCTTGCTATAGGCTACATTCTTTAGGGGGAGTTTTAGTTAAATCATAGTTTTTATTGCCAACCTTGTTGTAATTGGCGGTACTTCACCAATACTTGAACATGTAGCCTACTTATTTGATCATTAGACTAAACAATTAGTATTTATGTATTTACTTTTAGTCTCAGAAGTGGTCAATTGTGGCATACCTAGCTCAACACAATTCTAAATGATTTAGGTAAGCAATTTTACCAGACCCATTTGCCGGAAAAACCTGCACAGGGTCAGACCATGCACCTTCATTGTGTTTGCAGCAGCATCGGCCTACATGAAAAAAGGTAATGATTACAGAAAAGCTAAAGCAAGTGTGCCGAGCCTAATGTGGGTCAAGAATACAGGCAGTTATGCTGCAATTTAAAACACATTGATGATAAGACAGAGAACCGAAGAAGAGAAGCATCTCCCTAAGGAGGCCACCTAATAACGAAGACACTTTTTATCATTGCTGCCCCACATTGGGATCTCTAGCTTTAGGGGCTAAACAATAATAGCTTACTTGAGTTCACCAGCAGAAATAAATGAACGGTCAAACTGCACGAGCTTGCTCCCACATAAAGTTCAATCAAAACCCTTCTCTCTCGATGTGGTCGGAACCAATCTCTATTTTTGTTGATACAAATGTATTCTTAGCAGCAGCATAACTGAGGTACAGACTACCGATTGCAGTGAGCATTTACAGTGGGGAAACATAGCGTCACAAATAGTATCCCGTAGGCCTGATTAAAGAGAATCGACCCACACTAAGTTGGTCCCAGACACCCACCTCCAAGGTGCTGGGGTCGAACGGGGAGTCGGACGGGCGCAGCATCCTAGGCCTCTGCTCCGGAGCGGCTCTGGGATGCTCGGGACTCACGGGGAGGCAGGGGAACGGGGGGCCGAGCCGCGGCTGGGTCCCAGGGGAAGGGCTCTTCTTTAGGGAGGGTTCTCTCTTCGGGGCCATGCTCTCTTCTGTCCCGGAACCCAGCGTCTGAGAAGGATACCGTCTGCTGTGGTGGGTGTCCCTGCTTGGACCAGATGCTGGCTGACTGGCTGGCAGCCTGGTGGTCGGGCTGGACGGCTGGCGGTGGTGGTGGTCGTGGGCTGGATGGCTGGTGGTATAGGAGTGTGCTGGCTGGCTGGTGGCGGTAGTTTGCTGGTTGAGGAGGGAGAGCAGCAGATCTGCCGAGGTTATGAGAAAAAGTGTGTCAGATGTTCATATCATGTGGTGGGGAGGGAGGGGTGGGCCCAGAGAGAGCGTGAGAAGGGTGGGAGGTAGGGGAGAGAGAGAGAGAGAGAGAGAGAGAGAGAGAGAGAGAGAGAGAGAGAGAGAGAGAGAGAGAGAGAGAGAGAGAGAGAGAGAGAGAGAGAGAGAGAGAGAGAGAGAGAGAGAGAGAGAGAGAGAGAGAGAGAGAGAGAGAGAGAGAGAGCAAAAAAGCGAGGTGTGCATGGATTTGTGTCTTTTGATTGTGTGTGTGTGTGTGTGTGTATTTTTGCGTGTGATGCCCTAGGGTGGTCGAAAATGCTTGGAGGCCAAATGCATAGATAGAAAATACAGAAGAGCATCGACTTGAAATAAGGAGTGGGCAGAGAGTGCATGTAAGCAGCGTTATATATAGGCTCCAGTGAGAATCATGAATTATTTTATTTTAGGTCATGGAGGCGTATGTGGGCGAGTTAGAGAAAGAGAAGTGTGTGAATGTGTATGTGCTACTCAGCTCCTTGAATCAGCCCCAGCTGACATGTCATGTTACCCTCCTGGCCATTACACTACCATACAGCCTGTCTCATCCCCTGCTGGCCATTGATCTAATAATGGACGGTTCTGTTTTGGTGAGTCTCTGTGTTTTCCTGCCCTGTGGGCTTATTTATACTCTCCACGTAGAGCCAGTAGAAAGACAATGGTTCATTTGGGTTACAGCTTGTTGTTTTCCTTTTGAATTATTCCTGAAAAAATAAGCCACAAAATAAATGATACTCTGCTACTTCGGTGGGGATGCATCAATGTCAGGGGAGGAGACAAGCTGTATGTGTTGGTAGTATAACTTTTGAGACAGTATTGTCAGCTGGGGCTGGTACACGGATAGACAAGCCAAAGCTTAAATGATCTGCATATCGATTCTGTTCTAAGAGGAAGTGTGCATTCAGATTTCACTTTAAATTAAAGAATCCACAAGCAATAATAAACTGAGATAAATGTAGTTTCAATTTAAATTGACCAGACATAGGCCTACATTATGAGTAACAAAGTAAAACCTTTAATTTTTTTTTTTTACAAATTAATAAATAAATAAGTAATTAAAAAATAATGAATTGATAATTAAATAAATTAAGAATATAAGAGTTTTAAAGCCCCTGAATTATTTACATTTAATAATGTATGATGTTTAATAGTGTTGGGACATTCTAGATGGGGAGAATAATTCTAACAATCACCACAAGAGGGCAATGTTATACAATCTGAAAAAACACAATTTATGGGCAGCGACCACGTATAGACTATTGGCCAACTTGTGGTTGATTGTTTCTATTTGAGTGTTTTTTTTCTTCGTCTGATGATCTATTTAAATAGCCGTTAACCGTTCAAACAATGTGTAGGCCTAACCCGGTAAATCCTAAAAATATATGAATACACCATACAATATGTTTAGCTGTTACAAATTATTCAGCTAAACTGCAGCTACAGGTCTAAAGCTATTCGGAAATGGATAATACGTATATGCATATTAATTATAACCTATTCCAACTTTTACATTTTAAGTTTCGGGAGCTTTGACAAAGTCCTACACGTGACTCAATCGTTTGACATCATTAAACAACTTAAAATAGGCCTAATTTGGAAAGATCAAAATGCCCATATTTGGTTCACGTTAGGAGGATTTATCCTATCTAAACTATTAAGCTCAGTTTAATCACGATTTTTTTAGGCTATAGATTTACTGGTTACTTTGACTACTAATCGATGCTCTATCTTCCCCTCAATGGATTTCAGGCACAATCCATCGCGCGCTCAATGGGCCTTGAAATCACCGTTTATGTGTCGCGAGCGTAAGAACAATAGCAACACGAGACCCTCGCTGCGAGACCAACGGCACTTCTGGCGCTTTGACAGCAGATCGGAGATATCGAACAGAAGACAGAGATTTCTGTCTCTAAAGATGTGTTAGGAGATTTATCAATCGTTTTTGTTTTTTTGTAATGTCTTCATGGTTCATATTCTGATTAATTGTTCCCCCCTCCTCCCCCACCTCCAGCGAGGTCAGCTGATCAGCCTGCCGCCCTGACGGCATAACTTAATTAATAACTTAAAGGCACCCAGTGCAACTTTATGTAAACATTCAATGAAAAATAAACATTCAATTTCTAGTCTTTTTTACATTCAAGGAGCAAAGATGAGACGTCGCTGTGTGGTGAGAACTGATAGAAAATCGTAAACAACAACAATCGCCGGTGGGGAGAAGCCATTTTTCCATTGACTGGAAGCCTGCTTAATTTATTGTAGGTTACAAAAAATAAAGAAAATGGCGGCATTGTTATTTTTATCGATTTTCTATCAGTTCTCACCACACAACGACATCTCATCTTTGCTGCTTGAATGTCGGTATGTAATGGTATGGAGTTATTGAAACTTACTACGTGTAAAAAAGACTAGAAATTGAATGTTTATTTTTAAGCCTCGAAAGTTGCACTGGGTGCCTCTAAGAACTGAATAGGCCTACCTTATAGGGTTCCAGACAAGTTTAGATGATTCGGATGCGTTTCCTGCGCTTCTCCAATGAACATCATCGGCTTATGTTTTGCAAAAAACAAAATTATGTGAGAATATATATATTTTTTTATCTGTATTATTTCCATTGGCCGCTGTTGATTCTTGATCTTTCTAAAATCAAATTAAAAAAATGTGGTGTCTTAATTTGACAATTTATTATCATAATTTCTTACATTTTAGATTTAGCAGGGACTGTTGTGAGAACAAATTCAATTACTACACGTTAAAGGAAACGTTTCAACAGATCCTGTACGGGGCCCCAACTCACTAATGAAATTATGGCACTTCTCCCAACTAATACCATTGAAAACCCCCCGCCACGGCAAATCTCCAAACCACCTGATTTATTTTTAATGATATTACACCCCTCGGTTGGCTGTGTCATGGTAATAATCGAGACCGCTCCAGCTGCCTCCAGATCACATTAGCTGGGCTTAATACTGACAGTGCTGGGCTCACCAAACAATAAGACAGGGATAGAGAGCTTAGGGGGCTGCCTGTCCAATAGGCATTCTGCAGGGGGCAGAGCACGCAGGCCAGGATGCTCCAGTTCTCTCTGGCACCATCACCTGGTGACTTCTTCTTCTTCTTCTTCTTCTTCTTCTTCTTCTTCTTCTTCTTCTTCTTCTTCTTCTTCTTCTTCTTCTTCTTCTTCTTCTTCTTCTTCTTCTTCTTCTTCTTCTTCTTCTTCTTCTTCTTCTTCTTCTTCTTCTTCTTCTTCTTCTTCTTCTTCTTCTTCTTCTTCTTCTTCTTCTTCTTCTTCTTCTTCTTCTTCTTCTTCTTCTTCTTCTTCATCATCTGTCCTGCGGTGACCTGGTTCATTCTCTATCAGTACCAGAACTATTTCAGCGTGGGATAAGATATAAATAACAATCAGACCTCGGATAACATCCATAAAGCCTTTCATCTCTCTTAAAGAATACATTTTGTCAAATATACTCATAATTGGTATAACATTGTTTCAAATCACATAGGCCTACAAACTTAAACAGTTAAATAAATAAAATGTACAGCAGTTGAATTCGATATATAAAAAAAAAAGTGTTTTTGTCGGTTGGAGTAATTTGGGCTGTGGGCTTGTTTAGTTGCTGTATTTGCATAATGGTCACAGTGGGAATCAGACAAGGCCACTTGTGGGACACTGCACCTGATCACATAGGCACCATGGCTCTCTGCCAGTCACACCTACTGCCTTTATTCCCCCAATTAAAACGCAGAAACATAACACCTGGATTGATCCTTGTGTTTGTCAGGTTTCAAGGCAACAACAACAGCTTTTGATATCTGCTGCATACTGAACATTGAAGCATATATACACAAATGTAGAAAGAAAATGGGAGCTGAGAGAGGGATTTTGTACAGGGGGGCCCTTACAGATTACCGCTAGTGATTAGTGCTTGGGTGTAATCCCTTCAGCCTGTCTGTCTCTCCCGCTCTCTCCAGAACACCCCTGGGATACGCCCGTCTCCCAGAGGACCGCCAGCGTGGCAGATGGATCCACCTCCCCCCTCTACTCCCCCTTCTAACTGCAGCCCCCCCCCACACCCATCTACCCCAAAATAAAGAACATTGTAGATGCCCTGGGATGGAGCTCGTAAAGTATCCTGAATACGAAACCGCAGGCCCCATTGTTGGATGGCTCAAACCCCACTTAGAGAGTAACACCCCGAGGCAAGAGACAGTATGAGCCCCGGAGAAAGGGTTAGGGTTAGGGTTAGGGTGAGGGTAAGGGTAAGGATTTACACTGTATATGGGTGGGTGTTGATTAGACATAATGGGAAGCCAAGCTGCAAGATGTGATCAAAACTTTGTTTGTGGAAAAGTTGTAAACAGGATTCATTGTAAACTCCTGATAGATTATGATATTGGGCAACCAAGCATTTGCCAGACCCGTTATTCAAGTGATGTACACTAAGCTTAACCCTTAACCTTTACGTTAAAATGCTCTGCATTAGTGATACCCACAAATCAGTATTTAGTAAAGCTGTTATGTTTATAGGGAACATTGCATTTAAAACATGCACGTATCTTTGAATGTACAGCCGTCTTGTCATGCTTGTTAGGGTAATTGTTGAGTATGTGCTGCAGGCGGCCGGGTGTTGAATCCTTATAATTATGCACTTGGCTCCATGTATAATATGGCTTTGATTTACACATCTAGACAGACTCTCAATTTCTAAATCCTCAGCTTTAAACTCTGAACTCTTAAATGTATATAATATTATCAGTAGTCCATTATTATTACACAATACACAATTACAATTACAAGTGATTTATCCTAAATTGATTGATTTAAGATTTAAGTTGAGGTAAAGGTGTGCCTTGTTTATTTGTGAGTGTTTGTTTTGGTTTATGGTATATCTCTGAGTACATCTGGCTGTGGCAGTTGTGTGTGTGTGTTTGTGTGTGTGTGTGTGTGTGTGTGTGTGTGTGTGTGTGTGTTTGTGTGTGTGTGTGTGTTTGTGCGTGCATGCGTGAGAGAGACAGCATGTGTGCTTGTGTAGCTTTGTATATGTGCTAATCTATGTGTTTGACTGTGAATATGTATGTGTGTGTGTGTGTGTGTGTGTGTGTGTGTGTGTGTGTGTGTGTGTGTGTGTGTGTGTGTGTGTGTGTGTGTGTGTGTGTGTGTGTGTGTGTGTGTGTGTGTGTGTGTGTGTGTGTGTATGGTTGTGTATGTGTGAATGTGTGAGTGAGGTAAAGTCAGGCCACTAATGTTCCCATGTGAGCTGCCGAATCAGAGGGGCCATTGGTCCCTCAGGAAGGACTGTTAAGTTACCATATTCAGCCTAATAGTCAGCCTCATAGTCAGCCTCATAGTCAGCCTCATAGTCAGCCTCATAGTCAGCCTCATAGTCAGCCTCATAGTCAGCCTCATAGACACGTCACATACACACGTCACATACACATACATACACACACACACACACACACACACACACACACACACACACACACACACACACACACACACACACACACACACACACACACACACACACACACACACACACACACACACACACACACAAGTTCCCAAAGTGTATGAATACAGAAGGCCACAGATCTTCTGTCACACACAGCTCCATCTTTGCTGCGATCCGCTCAGCTTTCAGAAGCGGTCCAGGGGAGCATGTGTGTGGAGCTTTAATGCCCATTGTGTTTGTGAGTCTCGGTGCGCGAGTGTGTCTGCTGCGTCTGTGTTTTAGCGGGCGAGGGAAAATCTGCAGAAAGAGACAGAAACAAGGACCCATCTGTCAGCACTGCTCACCATCTCCCCCAAGTCCTTTCTCCCTCCCGTCCCCAGGGACCTGCAACCAAAGACAACTCACTTGTGGCAGTGTGATTCCTTTTTTTTGGGGGGTAAAAAAGACATTTGGAGGGACGGGGGCTGTGGGGGGGAGGGAAGAGTTTAAGGGAGAGGCAGGGGCTAGTGGGGGAAAGGGGAGAGTTTGGGGTAGAGGGAGAAGGGGGGGGGGGGGGGGGATTTGGGTGGCGATAACAACAGCTCTTAAAAAGATAACAAGAGAGATACGACTGATTCTCATTGTACTGGTACTCGTTGTACTGGTACTTATTGTACTGGTAGACATTGCACTGGTATTGCACTGGTACTCATTGTACTGGGAGTCATTGAACTGGTTCTCGAGGTAGAGTTCTTGTTGTAGCAGAACTCAATGTATTGTTTCTCATTGTACTGGTAGTGATTGAACTGGTTCTCGTTGTACTGTTACTAATTTTGGAGAACATTTTGTGTCATGCATTTATCATGACAATGTTGTAGAGAACTGGCGTATAGTTTAAAATATCATACAAAAAATCCTTTCTAACTATAAGAAATATGCATAAAACCCATTGATTCTAACGCTCATCTCATCGTCATCCGCTTATCCGGGGTCGGGTCGCGGGGGGAGCAGCTCAAGCAGGGGGCCCCAGGTTTCTAACACTATGAAATGGAATCAAATGTATTTAGTGTTTGTAAAGACAGATAAAACGCGTAACGGTACACAATCTAGAGCAAACCACGCACACGTCTTCACTCGGACCTCAGGTGGAGCTTCATGTTATTGTTGACAACATTAATTCTCGGTTACTGGAGTATTGAGTTACTGGGTTACTGGGTTACTGGTGTACTGGGTGACTGGGATACTGAGTTACTGAGTTCATAGTAACATACAGGGTTACTGAGATACTGAGTTCATGGTAACATACAGGGTTACTGAGATACTGAGTTCATAACATACAGGGTTACTGAGTTACTGAGTTGCATAGTAACATAGAGGGTTACTGAGATACTGAGTTAATAACATACAGGGTGACTGAGTTGCTGAGTTGCATAGTAACATACAGGGTTACTCCGTTACATAGTAACATACAGGGTTACTGAGATACTGAGTTCATAACATACAGGATGACTGAGTTACTGAGTTGCATAGTAATATACAGGGTTACTCCGTTACATAGTAACATACAGGGTTACTGAGTTACTGAGTTGTATAGTAACATACAGGGTTACTCCGTTACATAGTAACATACAGGGTTACTGAGGTACTGAGTTGCATAGTAACATAAAGGGTTACTTAGTTACTGAGTTACTGAGTTACATAGTAACATACAGGGTTACTGAGTTACTGAGTTCATGGTAACATACAGGGTTACTGAGTTACATAGTAATATACAGGGTTACTTAGTTACAGAGTTTATGGGTTACATACTAGGTTACTTAGTTACTGAGTCACAGAGCTAATAAGTTCCAGGGTTACTGAGTTGGGGCAGTACGGAATTAATGGGTTATTGAGTTACAGAGTTACAGAGTTATTGAATTATTGAGTTCCTCTTTTGGTGTGTGTGTATGGAGCTTTAGGGACACAGACACATTATGGTTGTTGCACTCAGACACACATAGACGCGCACAAACACACGCGCACACACACACGCACACACACACACACACACACACACACACACACACACACACACACACACACACACACACACACACACACACACACACACACACACACACACACACACACTTATAGACACGAGACTCCAGTGTGTTGATGGTAAGCAGCGATAGTAGCAAACGGGCCGTTAGTAATCCGGATAATGCGCTGTTTCAGCACGAGACATGATCTTGTTCAGGCTATTGACGCGCGTGAGCATCGAAGCAACAGATGCCCCCCCCCCCCCCCCCCCCCCCCCCCCCCCCCCACACACACACACACACACACACACACACACACACACACACACACACACACACACACACACACACACACACACACACACACACACACACACACACACTGCCACCCCCAGTTTCTGCTTCCTATACGAAGCCATCTGTTTAGGATCGTTAAATAATTCGTTGACGCAATGGCGCTGATTGGAGATGTGAGCATTTCCTAAATCCAAGACATGGTAATTCAGAGAGAGAGAGAGAGAGAGAGAGAGAGAGAGAGAGAGAGAGAGAGAGAGAGAGAGAGAGAGAGAGAGAGAGAGAGAGAGAGAGAGAGAGAGAGAGAGCGAAGAGGAGCGTTGCGCGCACAATGGGATCATTGCAAGGACACGTGCGACTCGCAAGACCCGCCTTACGATGAGGAATCATTACAATAGACCCCCACTGTGAGGCGGCTCGCCTCGCATGAGGGTCTTGTGCGGGGACCGTGGAATTTGTAGTTTTTCTTTGTTTTCACTTGGCTCAGACAGAGAACAGAGATGGTTAATGGCCCCGACAGATTAACCAACACTCGTGTTTATATTTGTTATTTCATCCGTTCATTCATCCATCTGTCCGTCTTCATGTCTGTATGTCTATCTGTTTATTAAGTTAGAAACGCTATGGTTTCGCGTTTTGGGCCCTTCTCCATGAGTAAAGCGGTTACGAATATGACGCATAGACCGAGGATACCCTAAATGGCCGGTAGAACAATGCACCCAGCAAGCTGTCACCATCACTTACAGATAGGCCTACACGACGCGTCCTTTCACCAGGCAAGGCTCTACTGCCTAATTAAGCAGAATTCATCAATTCCAACTGACTGAACATATTGGGGACAATCAATTGCCATAATAACAACGCGCAATAAAGTGCATTCCGGGATATATTTCTTGTTGCATAATTTTTTTGTCATAGTGATTATACTTGGAAAACCAAAGTTTGTATGGCAAATCCGCTGATGAGCGCATCAGGTCAGGTCTCCGTCGGTCACATTAGCGCACGCTCGAAAGAACACGCGCGCAGTCACACTTGGAAGGTCGCTTGGAAGGTGTGTGTATGGGGGGGGGGGGGTGCCTGCGTGCGTGCGTGCGTGCGTGCGTGCGTGTGTGCGTGTGTGTGTGTGTGTGTGTGTGTGTGTGTGTGTGTGTGTGTGTGTGTGTGTGTGTGTGTGTGTGTGTGTGTGTGTGTGTGTGTGTGTGTGTGTGTGTGGGCCCGAGCGCGCAAACAGAGTTGCGAATCAGAACATGTTTTGTTTGGTCCAACTTTTAGCCACGAGCCATCCACGCGTTCTGGGCCTATGGGCGGGGCGCCAGCAGGAGGAGCCTGTCCACGCGCCCTAAAGCCAACAAACATACGCAGTCCTGTCAGTGTGACATGACAAGCCCACGCGATCTGATTAAAGAGCGCAGGACAGACAGGTGTTGTGAGGATTGACTCAAACTGCGTGCAACGTTCTGAGCAGAGTGACGACGAGCAAGCTGAGGAAAATAACAGACCTGTGAGTTTTCACTACATTGCCTACATTGCTTTAGCCACAGATAACATAATGGTTATGAGACATATAGGCCTATGTGTGCAAATGTGTACGTACATCTCTGATCCGTTGTCAGCGAGTGAGAGCAAACTGCACTCCAGGGTTGATGCATGTTTTGATACTTCTGATATTTTGATATTTGCAGAAAACTATGATATAACAATGGTAAATATATATTACCTATTTATTCGAATTGTAAGGTAATCATTTGATATAGCATTATTTGAATGTTTCTCATTCTGGACGTTTACTAAATGCGATAAGATGTATCGTGAAATTAATTATGGCTAGAATAAACTGCGCCACCTTAAAGAAAGTCAGTTAAAAACATTTCAATCAGATTGAGGCAATCATGCCTATAAACATTGTTGAGTTTTAGTTATCAATCAAGTAAGGATATTTTAAACTTAATTTCCTTTCCAACGAAAACGAGAATGCCAAACAAATTTAATCAAATGGGAGATGGACAATTTAAATCTTTGAATGTTATTTGGAGACTTGTTCCCACGATTTGCCCAAATTTAATCTTCTGTTTTTTTGTGCGGGTAAATCCCATCATGTCCCAGATTGACAGCGTCTCTTTACAATAGGCATATGATATAACAGCAGGGAACAAACGAAAAGCTTATTTCTTTCCATTGATGAATAAAATAGGCTACTATATAAATAGTCATATCGCTTCTCCAGTCTGCCTCTTCGTTCATGGTCGTCGAAAAATAACTGTCCACAGACAAATAAATAAAAGTCGTCCTTTTTGTTTTACGAGACGCAGAATTTAAAATAAAACAACAGACAGTGACACTCTTTTCCTTTTATTAAATTTCCTTTTAATAACTTATGAACGAATGTCCATGAAAGCACTTTAATTAACAAGGGAATCTTCTCCGGCCCTCCAGATCACAATGATGACCAAACCTTTCGGGAAGGCTGGGGACGTGTCTGAGCTGGTGAGCTCCCTGGGCTGGCTGGACGACGACGTTAGCTCCGTGGACGGAGAGGACAGCTCGGACATGAGGGGGCGCTGTGGGCTGACGACAGACGGCCTGGAGGGCTCCACGGAGCTCTGCAGCGACGACATGGAGGAAGACGAAGAAGACGACCAGGAGATGATCGGGCCCAACGGGGAGGAGCTTCCCAAACGACGCGGCCCCAAGAGGAAGAAGGTGCCCAAAGTGAGACAGGAGCGGGTTCGCGTCCGGCGGGTCAAGGCCAACGCTCGCGAGCGCTCTCGCATGCACGGACTCAACGACGCCCTCGACAACCTGCGGCGCGTCATGCCCTGCTACTCCAAGACCCAGAAGCTGTCCAAGATCGAGACCCTGCGGCTGGCTCGCAACTACATCTGGGCCCTGTCGGAGGTGCTGGACAGCGGGCGCTCCCCGGAGAGCCTGGGCTTCATGGAGATGCTGTGCAAGGGCCTGTCTCAGCCCACCAGCAACCTGGTGGCCGGCTGCCTGCAGCTGGGGGCCACTCCCATGATGCTCAACCAGATGGAGGACAAGTGTGGGGGCGTCCCGGGGGCCGGCGTCGGAGGGCCCCAGGCCGGGCATCACCTCAGCTTCCCCTCCCCGGGTCTCCCCAGCCCTCCCTACGGCTCCCTGGAGGCCTCCCATCTCCTCCACGTCAAGGGCTTCAAGGGCCCATCCTACGACCACCCCTCCTCGGGCGAGTGCAGCGGCGGCAGCCCCCCGTACGACGGGCCCCTCACCCCCCCGCTCAGCATCAGCGGCCAGTTCTCCCTGAAGCAAGAGCCCTCTCCCATCGAGGGGGAGAGGACTTACACCGCCCCCCACGCCGGCCACTACCTCTCGTCCCACCACTACCCCTCCTCGGCCATGGGGGGGCTGCCGGGGGGCCAAGCGAGCCACGTGCTCTTCCGGCCGTCCCGCTACGAGCTCCCACTGGAAATGGCCTTCGACTCCTTCGCTCCGTCCCATATGGTCCCCTCGCAGATGGGAGCCATTTACAGTGAATGAGCTCCTGGATGAACTGCTACAGTCCGCTCCCGGGGGCCGTGAACACACCATGAAAAGACAGAGTCCACAAGGAGACACAGAGAGAGAGACCTCATCCCAGTCTACCTGAAGTAGAAATGCATCCATCTTTATTTTGGAATGATTATATAAGTTATTTTGATATGATGTTTTGTTTTGTAAACTTTTTGTGGTTGTTATTTTGGATAATCTGGCCCAAATCAGATGTAATACCCCAGCTGCACAGATGTGGGTGTTGTACAAGACAACAGAAAGGCCTGAGATCTGCATACCTTCAGATTGTGAAAGCTGATCAAAAAAAGTAATTTGAAGCAAAGATTAATTGTGCACTAATTGTGTACCAAGACCTAAAGCCAATGTCTTCCTGCCATATGAAGAATACACATCTATTTATATCTGTATTTAATATTTATTTTGATAACTATTTTCCTCTCTTTATTTTCTTCTCTTCACCATTTGTTTAGCTGTCCTTTTGATACCAGTCTTTAGCCTCTGGTATCAATATGGATGATGATGTATTTAACTTATTTATTTGGGTGATTCAGGTATATTTCTTTTGTTTTGGTATTTGTTTTTTTATAACAATATTTGTCATGATTGTACTGTTGTAAATATGTTGCTGTTTCGCACTTAATTGAATAGATATTCTTATATTAAATACTATTTCTTTGTAAAGAAGCTCACCCTTCATTGTTCCATTAATTATCGGTACGATGTTCTTAACATCAACTCAACATGCTCAACTGCTATGCTTTTCACAAAATATGAATCAGTTAAAAGTGGATCTAATAGTTGCATCAATTTATGTAACAGTTTGTCATAACAACGATCCATAAATAATTTACATCAAACTAACAAAATACATTTATATGGTGATTTGTCATTTCCATTGGGAAAGCTTTACCATCTTATCAATGATATGAGATACAAATCCAGCAATAATTGCAGCACCAAGCAGTTGATAATGGTTTACTCCTAGGGTTTACTTTTTTTTACTGGATCTGTCTCTGAAAATCTGCTTTAATAATAATAATAGTAGGAATACTAATAAAAAGAATAATAGTAGTAATAATAATAACATTTATAATAATAATGCTAATAATAATAATGTAATAATAATAACACTAATGGTATAAGTAATAAGAATAATTGTGATTATAGTTATATTAATAATAATATTAGTAATAAGAGAAATAACCGTAATCTAAATTCTGAACAATCAGTTGAAAAATTTAATACAAAACAGTTTGAGAGAGAGGAGAGCAAAAGTGTATGTGTGTGTGTGTGTGTGTGTGTGTGTGTGTGTGTGTGTGTGTGTGTGTGTGTGTGTGTGTGTGTGTGTGTGTGTGTGTGTGTGTGTGTGTGTGTGTGTGTGTGTGTGTGTGCGTGTTTGTAAGAGCGGTAGAGAAAGAGAGAAATGCAACTGAGTGTTTGTGTGTTTGAGAGAGAGAAAGAGAGAGAGAGAGAGAGAGAGAGAGAGAGAGAGAGAGAGAGAGAGAGAGAGAGAGAGAGAGAGAGAGAGAGAGAGAGAGAGAGAGAGAGAGAGAGAGAGAGAGAGAGAGTGCGTGTGTGTGTGTCTGCGTGAGGGAGCGAATGAGCTAAAGAGAAATGTGTGTGTGTGTGAGCGAGAGAGAGAGAGAGAGAGAGAGAGAGAGAGAGAGAGAGAGAGAGAGAGAGAGAGAGCGAGAGAGAGAGAAAGGGAGTGTGTGTGTGTGTGTGTGTGTGTGTGTGCTGTTATTTGGAGGCATGCTGCAGGGTCTCTCACTACCAGGTCAGGCGGTAGGCTGCTGTGGGCATGGGAACACTGCTCAGAGAAACAGGTGTAATCCTCACCCTGGCTCTCCGCTCCACACATGCTCTGTTTTCCCATGCGACACATGCCAAAACACTCTAGGGCAAGAACTGATTTAAATGCAATCCATCACAATACAATGGGGTACCATCTAGTCTTTATCCAAATCTTCCCATGGATATTTCTTTATAAAGCAATGTGTATGTGGTACACAAACCTCATACAATAAACATCACAGGCTGCTTCAATTATATTTAACATCTGCTCATATCAAATATAATATCTGCTTATGTTAAATCTCATATCTGCTCATATTAAATATAATATCTGCTTTTGTTAAATATCATATCTGCTCATATTGGCTGGAAGGGAATGTAGGTTTTGTATCTGTATTGGTCTGCTACCAAGCGCAAAAGTCTCAATTATGACTTAATTGAGTGTTGGAGAACATGATGGCTCTTGAGGATGACAATGGCCTGGGCGGCAGGGTGCAGCGATGGAGCGGTGGGCGCGAGTGAGGACACGCGCTACTGGGTAGCGCGCGCCCCCCCCCCCCCCACACACACACACACACACACACACTTGACGCCACCTGAGAGGAGAGGAAGGCGCCTGGGAGCCGCAACCTAACGCTGACCTCCTTCAGCCATCTCTTTGTAAGGACAGTCTTTTCCAGCTCCAGGAGAGTGCAGACCTCGCCCTCTGCAGCCACCCTCTCTTAAGGCCTGTCTTTATGTGCCAGGGAGGAAAAGGGGAGCAGTGTTTGAGCGTGCGCCACTGGTTCATTGTGAACGCAGCCTGTTCCTTCTCTTGACCTTTGGCCTCTATTGTTGCACAGCTTCTCGTTCCAGGGAGTGTGGGAGGGAGGGGGGGAGGCAGACAGCTGGGGGAACTACGGGGGGCTGAGAGACAACTGGGCCATATTTGGGAGCAAGGGAGGGATGGAGAGAGAGAGAGAGAGAGAGAGAGAGAGAGAGAGAGAGAGAGAGAGAGAGAGAGAGAGAGAGAGAGAGAGAGAGAGAGAGAGAGAGAGAGAGAGAGAGAGAGAGAGAGTGAGTGAGTGAGTGAGTGAGTGAGTGAGTGAGTGAGAGAGAGAGAGAGAGAGAGAGAGAGAGAGAGAGAGAGAGAGAGAGAGAGAGAGAGAGAGAGAGAGAGAGTGAGTGAGTGAGTGAGTGAGTGAGTGAGTGAGTGAGTGAGTGAGTGAGTGAGAGAGAGAGAGAGAGAGAGAGAGAGAGAGAGAGAGAGAGAGAGAGAGAGAGAGAGAGAGAGAGAGAGAGAGAGAGAGAGAGAGAGAGAGAGACATTGAGGTAAAGCCAGTGACAGTAAATGGAGAGATGGAGAGAAAAAATGGGATAGGAAAGAGAAGGGCAAGAGAGGTGAACAGGGGTCCTGGCTTCTTATTCATATCCTCTCCTCCTTTCCTCATCCTCTCCTCCACTGGCCATAGGAATGACACATATTTCTACTCACTGCCACACCATTGCCTCAGTGTGAGGTAGCTGCAGCCTGAGCGGGCGTACCAACTTCTCTGTGCCACGTGTTTATATTATTTGGTTTGTGTGAACAGAGGGCTGGCGGTTGGTTGTAGTTGGATTATCATTTGGGACACAGAACGTTGTACAAATAACCCTGTAACATTACTGTGGTTGTAATCTGGGATCAAGCAGTCCTAGTATGTTGTAGCAGAACCTCTTGGGGAAGACAGCCCTGAGCCTGGGTCGGAAATCATGGCCCTCTTTTCCAGTTTACTCCTGCTGGCAGAGCTTTGGTATGCCAATCAAGCGCTCAGAGTTACCCTCCTCCAGCAACATGATTGGTTTAAATAAATATGAAGGGAAAGAAAGTCAAACACCCCGTTCACCCATCGTCTGCCATCAGACTTAAGATATTGATTTAAAATTGATTTGTGAGATGTGATACTATGGGAAAAAGAGGGTAAGGGGGTAAGGGGTAAAAGGGATTCGGTGACAGTCTTGTCAGAGAACCTGGCAGGCGCAGTAAGTTAAGAACCTGAGCTGCCGAGAGTAAACGACTGGTGGTGCCGTTGCACAAATTGACATCCGATGCCAACAGAATGTGACTCAATCTGCTGAAACAGATGCAGGATGGGCACTTTTTGTTAGATACTGTCGCCGGCGCGATAGAACTGTGTGTGTGTGAGCCTGAAGGCTTTAGGCTTCACATGGATAGAGGCGTGTTGGATACCTTCTTAAGGATACCGGAGATAAAATGTAAAAGACTACCCAGAGCTGGCCGAGAGGGCCACTGACCAGTGGTTTTGCTGACTCGTTTCGGCCGACAAGGAATAGTGAAAGTGATATCATATTGGTTACCAAGAGTATCGTAACTCTGACATAAGGAGTTGTCTTCAAAGATAAGTTGCAATTACAAGGACCACTTTGTTTTGTCTTTACAATTGCTTCTAATGTTACATTATATGATCAGTAAGCTTAAACTCTTAGACCTTGGGACTCTGACTCCCCTTCCCCGTCGGGAAAAAAGAAAACTACCAGCTTAGCGTACTCTTTAGTCCTCTTACCTAGAAAACGGTAAAGTTAACAAAATGTCCTCCTCACTAGCAGCCATCGTGAAGTCAACAAAGTCACGCCCATAAGCTTATGTCCAGTTTTTCGATACGTGTCCCTCACATTGGGCGGAACTTGTCATGAAGTTAGTGCTAACAAGGGAAGATATGCTTGGTCAGTTTTACTGTCATTTTTAAATGAGCCTCATTGAATTACTATTACTTCATTCACAGAGCTCGGCCCACCAATCACAGAGCTGCATAGCATTTTCCTTTGCAACAATTGCAGAGTCAGCATCATTCTGATTTGGCTGACAAAGGAGCTTCTTTCATTTAAGCCTTCATGTTGCAAGAAAAATTGGATAGGCCGTTTATAAGGGTTTATTTCCCCAGAAACATTTTGTTTAGACGTTTATGGATAATAATGAATTAATAAAATAAAATTAGAATATCCAGAATACCCTAGGCCCTCAGGGTCTTGGGGCCCTGGGGGTTCCCCTCTGCTTGCTCGCAGTGCATCCTGGTAGGTACATGTAGTAGCAGGGCCGGCACTGCTTCTCTAGCAAATCGTTTTATCTGGCAATTTACCATGCCTTGAGGAATTTATTGCTTCAATTGACTATATTTACCATCATTGATTGGAAATCCACAAGAAATGTGGGAAAATTGTGAGTAATAATAATAATTTCATATAATTCCTTAAGGAAGGAGGTATTAGAAAATTGTCTTGGGCTGTAAAGTGCATTCACTGTGAACATCAATCACATACAAGTAGGACAACAATCACACATAAATACAGGACAACAAACAACTAGGCCTACATGTAGGACGTGGTATGATGTCAACAGGTATGATGATAACAGCTTGGTCATTAATGTAAAAAGAAAAGAAAAGGGGGAGTGAAGCTGCGAGGGCCAGTCAGCTCTCAATGCATATTGGAGGGGGTTGGTGCTAGGGTTGCAGGGGACATCAGCACACTCGATACCCATGGGACCGAGCTAGGGTTATAGGGCTTATCAGCACATTTAATACCTATGGGAGTGGGTTAGGGCTAGAGGGCAAAACAGCACCCTCAATACCTAGGGGAGTGGGTTAGGGTTAGAGGGCTGATCAGCACATTTAATAGCGATGGGAGTGGGTTAGGGCTAGAGGGTCAAACAGCACACTCAATACCTAGGGGAGTGCGTGTGAAAGATGACATTGTGTGCAGGGGGTAGAGGGCTGGGCCTTCTCCACCCATAGCTCTGAAAGTACTCGGGAGTTGGGCATTAAAGAGCTTCTAATGGGATCGGGATGCTGCCGTGTTTACCCGGGCCCCCCCTCTGCACGCCCAGTGCATTGTGGAAGTTGCCCAGGCTTTGAGACACTACAATGGGCCGCGCGAGGGAACAGATGGAGGTCCCTTTGGAAGAGGGCACACATAAAGAAACCAGACAAGGTGGGAGGGCCAGAGGGACACCGCCAGCACCACTGCTCTCAGAGACACATATATATAAAAGAGAGAGAGAGAGAGAGAGAGAGAGAGAGAGAGAGAGAGAGAGAGAGAGAGAGAGAGAGAGAGAGAGAGAGAGAGAGAGAGAGAGAGAGAGAGACAGACAGACAGACAGACAGACAGACAGACAGACAGACAGACAGACAGACAGACAGACAGACAGACAGACAGACAGACAGACAGACAGACAGACAGACAGACAGACAGACAGACAGACAGACAGACAGACAGACAGACAGAGTGAGAGTGTGGGAGAGAGAGAGAAAAGATGGAGGAGTTATACAGGGAAAACAGAAGGGTACTCTTTTTTGGGGGGGGGGGGTATTATTACGGGTTTTAGGTTAGATTTAGTCGCATCACTGTGGTGAAGACATTGTTAAGATAGCGTTACTGAGGGAAAGACATTCTTAGCAAATTGAACATTAACAACGGGTGAAGACTGTGTTTACATAGCAGCCGCAATGTGGTGCAGACCGTATTAATCTAGCAACACTTTGGTGTAGACAGTGTGCTCCTTAAGTTATTAACATGTCACTACAGCTCAACATCATCCTATGCTGTTGAATAAAAACATTAATAACAAATAATTAGTTATTTAAAGGGTTGCATTTTTCAATGCCTTTTAAAGAAATGAAACAAGAGTTGATAAGAGGAATGGTTCAAACGGGTCAGGCTAGATGCAACATGCTGCTTCAGAAAGATAGATGCTGATGAGAGGACGAAGGCCAGCCATTGGAGGATGTATAGGGGGGCGGGACAAACACAAGGAGCAACAGATGGGTCTAATGATAGTTTCAGGTTGTAAACTTTCTGTTGGTAACATCTGTCCATTTGTCCATCTGCTCTGTCGCTATTTACATACCGAATATAGAGGAAACATTATCAATTAGGAGATCGAAGGAGAAGGCCGCTAGGTTGACTTATAGGGTAGCCTATAGCTGGGAATAAAGGGTAAACAACAGATTTCAATTGGTTAATATCATAAAAGGGATCTCATTTGAGGAATTAGGCTCCCTAAATCTCTTAAATAGGATTGTGGAATCTGGTCGACCCCCACTACCTTCCAATCAAATCAAAGCTTTGATACAATTCCCACACTGTGTCCATCTGGAAAACAATAATTTCAAGGCAACCTCTGCTTATGAAAGGGGACTTCATACAATCAAATTGAGGCTGCATTAGCAATTTCGGTAATTACGTGTCTAAATACAGTTTATGGGTTAAACAGATTAAATAATTCACAGCGGCCTCATTTTGAGGCTTAATGTGAAACTAATCACACATGTTGTGGGTCCTATTCACAATGGTTGCTAATTATTTTGCAAACCAAGAACAGGTTACCTTTATTTTTGCCAACTACAGTCTCCCTCCAATTAGCTGTGGCGATGACATTACAAGCAGAGGCTATAAATCCGCCATTAATCCACTAGTTTCTAAACTAATCCATCCTCAACAATTGGGAGTTTAAGGTGTACGTTACATATTTAGCTAGAGGAAATAAATGAAACCAGAACCTGCTGGAATCAGAAAATGTGCAGTATCGTTTTCTATAAAGATTTAGATGAATGCTAAAATAAAATATATAAATAAGCCAACTATTCCCTCATTACAACTCCGGTCATCTTTCTAATTACATCATTAGCTTTGGTTCCTGAAGGTCGGTGGTCCAGGACTGCTATTTCTACTGCGAGTCGTGAGTGGTCGTAGTGAGGGAACCGTTCCACTATGTAACAGATGTGATGGGGCAACAGTTGGTGTGGAGGGGGAGGGGCTTCAGGCCATCTGTCTAGGGTCAAGGTTTGAAAGGAGGTGGTCGAGATGGTGGCATGTTGAGAAAAAGTGTTTTATTGAGGAAAAGGCAAAAAAGGCAGTAACATTACCCAGATTGAAATTCTGCTCAGTATACAATTTCATTCATGAGTGCTTATGGTTTGAATCTTAAAAGGACAACTTCAGTTCACTTTGCTCCTGCGACTAGGCAAGAAAGACAGGTCATGGAGAAAGCGCCATCTTGTGGTCAAGTGAATTAAAAGCGCCAGAGAGTTTATTTTGGACGGTGGTAATTCATAGATTTGAGGTTGTCAAGCGTCTTGTCAATTTCCTCACGCAAATAGGCCAGCTTCATATGGCAAACCTTTTTCTAAAAGAAAATAATTGAATGACAAAAATGTAAAAAGCATTAATGGTTAAAGAAAAACTTCCGAAAAAGAATTACGATAGTCTAGTTTTAAACATAAAAACAACATTTTTTTCCTTTTAAATAAGTCCAGTATTGGGGGAGAATGCTGCAGCAGTTATCCGCAAAAGAGGGCTGCAACATATTTCTTTGGGTTTATTACACCAGTTAATGTACGCCCTTTAAAAGTGCTTGTTTTTGCCACAGACATGCCGAGATTATTTTTGGAAGGATCGAGAAACCGAGAAATAAAACTTGATCCTTTACATTTGTTTGATCTGGTCTGTTTTTTTAAAGTGGCCAACCCAGTCCCCCTCAAGGAGAAGCTTTGTTCTGAAAACGTGTAGCAGGATATTTCCATATTGTCCTTACAATCCCAGCTTTCCTTTAATCTTTTACATCGCATTAACATATGCTTTTTGTGGTCCAACACAAGAAACTCTCCTCTCTCACTGATGTTTCCAACAGTCTCTTCCTGCAACCACTCAACTCTTGCTGAACAATCTTAATTTCTCCATAGGGATCCTTACATAATGCAAGAATATAATTGGAGCCAGTCAGTGGTAAAAAAAAAGCAATTTTAGAGGACCTACATTGCCGGGGGAGTAATTGCCCAGAAGGATTACATTGCAGCGAGTTTTCACGGATTACGGCTGCAGTGTTCTCTCTTAGTAGCCTACTGGACCAATCAGCCGTTATTGGCATTACACCTTTAGACCCAGAATTGTCCGAATTTAGGGTCCAGTTGAGACATGCTTCCTTTAACTGGTCAAATATTACCACCACTGATCATAATTTACATACACCTAAAAAGGAGAGCAGACATACAAGGTAGATCTTCAGCCTGTCCTGCTCCATATGATGGAACTCAGCCACGGTTAACTCAGAGAAGTCCTTCCCTGTGGTGAGGAATCTACAGTTGGGAGACCGGTTGATGTGCTCTATGCTGGAGTAGAGACAGGAGAGGGAACATCATGAAATTCTTCATGCACTGGATTTGAATTAAATATATATTAAATATATTAAAGATTCAATATATTTGATTATTGTCACCGGGGGTTGTCATCCGGTTCCCAGCCTTCCAATTCTAGGAGACAGTAGAAGCAACAGGCAATATCTGGCTCATTGTCACTGGGACAGTGCACCAACCCCGCCATGGCCATCTGCATGGGGAACGTGTAAACATGAGCGACGATTATACAAACATTGCCTTTCCTGCATAGTGCTGAACTATGAAAGAAAGACTTCTTGGCAAATGTTTTGGCTCATTTGCCAAGCAGCGTCTTAGCCTTAATTCACATTTTGTCTTTTTTATTTTTTTACGAACAAGAAAAGGTCAGAGCGGCCTGAAGCGTAGATTCAAGAAGATTTGACCCTTAACCCTCATAGCTAACTAGCTGTATACTAAAGCTCACAATAGCCTAACGAAAAATAATTGCCCAGTCTTCAAGTGCCATTAAGTCAAACTATACATACTATACTTCTTATGGACAACACAGTTAAGACGCATTTTTAAAGCATTTCGTAGACTCACTATAACAACTTTTATCCTACCTTCTCCGGCGTGCACATGCATTCCTCTCGAAAAGGCCAATCCACAAAGCTTTGAATTCGTGATTCCTGGCTGTACATTTGATGAAATGAGTCAAATCTTTCCTTGAGTACTTCTATGTTCGCCATTAGACTATGTTATTATAAATTTCCCTCCAACAGGTTGCTAAACTCTGGACACATTTGCGTTTAATATCCTCTGCAGTGTATCGTTTTTGACGTGATCTTTTCCGCAGGTGCCGTTTATTAAATCGTGTGACGTCACGCGAAGTACATTCCTTTAGGTCCAACGATGTTAATGTGTTGGTATAGGAGGCCCGTATCTCAGTGGAGACTGTCTTCGTATCCTTTCTAGTACACGCAAGGCGTGGAAATTGCATTTGGGCACACTGATTAAAGAGCCTGCTATGTATCGTAAAATCAAACACAAACAGCCCATACCTTTTCATAAGGAGAGTAATGTCTCCCTGCTGGTGAGCTAGACTACTGCTATAATAGACTGGAGGACGCTGGTCGTCTTCCCATTTCACAGCTTCTCGGGTCTTCACCAACAGCCGAAGTAGACAAAATACCTAACTGCAACATTGATAATGTGATTAAGTTAATAATAGTAGGGGTTTGGGTATCGTATCCCAATAATATACAACAGTAATCGGCTACAAACTTTATTTGGCTGCAAAAAATCTATCAATTCAGACACAGTCAACATAGAGTTGTTTCCTTAACAATAAATACAATTGAAAAAAAATTATATATTGTGCAGATGTCATGTGGGGGAGGGATCATGTAGGGGAGTTGTGTTACATTTACAGCACACTTTACTGACCCTTTATTACTGACAGACGCAGACAGACATGAAACAATTTGGGCAGAAGTTGCTGAAATGTGCTAACCTGCTGTCCTCCTCATCGAACCCTCTCAGAAGACAGACAGACAGACAGACAGACAGACAGACAGACAGACAGACAGACAGACAGACAGATATGTAATGCGTATCATGCTGGGTTGACTGTCCATCGGATGGTTTCATGTAGTCCCAGGTCTACACTGGGACGCTCTACTGTGTGTAGACTCACATCTGTGTGTGTGTGTGTGTGTGTGTGTGTGTGTGTGTGTGTGTGTGTGTGTGTGTGTGTGTGTGTGTGTGTGTGTGTGTGTGTGTGTGTGTGTGTGTGTGTGTGTGTGTGTGTTTAGTGTACGGGAATTGGGAACACACGTTCAGTGAGCAGCTGTCCAACACATCGTATGATAACTGATTCCCTTTTTCAAATATTCCTAGTTTCAATTAGTTAATGTGCAGGAGCCACGGCAGCAAACGGATAATATATCATTCATCGACAGGGCCTCAATAATTAACGAGGTGCAGCTAATCTCTGCCCCAACCAAAAGGACTGGCATGGTATTCACGCCAGGCGCCCTACCATCGGCGGGCGCCCCCTTGTGGTAAGATGTGTCAACAACATGACGATGCTCAGTGTTGTGCAATAGTAGCGTGTATCGACTATCGGTAGGATAACAGTAGAAAAGTATAGTTTGGATCATGTCGTGTTCATTTTCTCTGTCGGATTGCTCAGACTGACATGAACAGCGAGATTTAGGCAGACAGTCACTACCTCCCCTTCCTGCTCACCGTGTTCTTCTCCTTGGCAACGGTCAGCTGACCTAAATAGAGTTTAGGGAAGCCCATTCAGCCACACCAGCCAGCGATGCGCACATGCAGTACACAGACCGGGTGTCGGTCTCATTCACACTCGCTCTGATGCACACATGGAGCCCGCCGGCGGCTCCGACCACGGCCTCATGACTCTCGACATTAACTCTTCCCCACAGCAGAAAGAACTCACACAGACGCCGCTTCTTAAGATCTGGGTACCGTGGATGGGCAGCAACTTGAATCGAAGGAGAGGATGTGAGTAAAACGGCATGAGCAAACTTCTTAGCAAAAAGTTTGTCCGAGTAGCAATATTCTCTTATCGGTTTTAGCTTCGTGCTTCTGTTTCTAGTCCAACATCTGTATCGATCAGCAGAATTGTTGAGAAAGCTATCGTATTCCCTCAATGTGATATAAAGGATAGGCCGAATTGCCTGTATTCAGGCCATAAACACTAATTGGTTTTTAAGCAGAGGGATTGACGCAGGTAGGGCAGGGGATTAGGGTTCTGATTTGTGACAAATAGAAAAAGAGTCAAGGGTCCCAAGCCGTACTGGATATATGTTATGTATGTCATGTATGTTATGTATGTCATGTATGTTATGTATGGTATGTATGGTATGTATGTATGTATGTATGTATGTATGTATGTATGTATGTATGTATGTATGTATGTATGTATGTATGTATAATATCTATTTAGATATAATACCTATTTAGATTTTTTTAAGTAGTCCTATATGTTATTTTAGTATTTTTGAGATAGGAATGTGAGAAGGTTGTTGTATTCACCATCGAGAATACTTGGCAATTAGCCTGAACAGTATCTGCTAATAAGATGAAATATGCTTGTCTCTATCTTTCTATGTTTATGTACTTTATTTACAGATACATGAGATAGACCACCAACCACAGACACAGACAAACTCATCACATGATGCATTGTACCCTAATTTAGAGACACTGGAACCGGCTCTTATCTTAATGAAGATTACACACACACACACACACACACACACACACACACACACACACACACACACACACACACACACACACACACACACACACACACACACACACACACACACACACCTGACTTCCAAACCTCACCATTTGGTTGATGCCAAGATATCAAGTTCCTTTATTTATTTACTTCTTTATTTAGCAAGAGTGCAAGAAAAAACGTTGCATTTTCTCTGTATCCAATGTCGTTAGTATAGTGGCCTGAGCTAACCCAAACCCTGTGTGGTTTTATAAAATAAAATCAATATTGTGATTGCAGCGTCCGTGCCGCAGTTCACCAACGCTCCCACCATGATAGTGATGGTGGGCTTACCAGCCAGGGGAAAGACCTACATCTCAAAGAAGCTTGCCAGATACCTCAACTGGATCGGAGTTCCCACCAAGGGTCTGTTTTCTAAACCAATCCCTGCCATCTATACGCACGTAGAGAAACCCAAAACTTTGGGTTTTAACATAAGCATAACATAAGCACTCATCGTCTAACACAGTATTGTAGCAGTGTGTCTCTCTTGTTCCCACTCTCCACTGTTAAACTGGATCGTATGTTGTTTTTTTTTGTGTATTATTCCACAGTGTTTAACGTGGGTCAGTACCGCAGAGAGGCTGTTCAGACCTACAAGAACTTTGAATTCTTCAGAGTGGACAACGAGGAAGGAATGGCAATCCGCAAGTAAGACCAACACACATAATAGCTTTTTGAAACATCATAAAACAAACATTGAGTTAATGTTATCGTGGGTATACTGGCCATCGGGCATATCGGGACAAACCCTGGTGGGCCAACGCATTATAGGGCTTGTGGACAATCAATAAATCCATAACGTTTTTACCGGCCCTGTCTATCTCTTTACCGGCTCTGTCCATCTCTTAACCGGCCCTGTCTATCTCTTTACCGGCTCTGTCTATCTCTTAACCGGCCCTGTCTATCTCTTTACCGGCTCTGTCTATCTCCTAACCGGCTTTGTCTATCTCTTAACCGGCCCTGTCTATCTCTTAACCGGCTCTGTCTATCTCTTAACCGGCCCTGTCTATCTCTTAACCGGCTCTGTCTATCTCTTTACCGGCTCTGTCTATCTCCTAACCGGCTTTGTCTATCTCTTAACCGGCCCTGTCTATCTCTTAACCGGCTCTGTCTATCTCTTAACCGGCCCTGTCTATCTCTTAACCGGCTCTGTCTATCTCTTTACCGGCTCTGTCTATCTCTTAACCGGCCCTGTCTATCTCTTTACCGGCTCTGTCTATCTCATTACCGGCTCCAAATTATATGTTTGGATACGTTAAGGAATAATATATATATATATATATATATATATATATATATATATATATATATATATATATATATATATATATTATTTTTTTTTTTTTTTTTCATTTAATTAATAATTTCATTTATTAATTCAATGAAAAAAATACCGGCTCATTTTCATTTAATTAATAAATGAAAATGTTAATAATTATTATGACTAAGTAATGTTAATTTCAATGAATTACGGAGAAGGGATGGGATTAAATAAGTGTAAACTTCTTCCCACCCCTTTTCGAACATGTTACAATTATCAAGTATTTATCATTTATGTATCGAATTATGCTTTCTATTTTGTTTAACATCAATAATTTCTGTATGATATATATTTTTTGTTTTCTTTTACATGTTCGAAATAAATTTAAATCAAAATCAAAAATCAAAAAATCTGTCTGTGCTTTTTTTTGGGCTTGGTCATTCGGAGAGCGACTGAGAGCGTGCTGCGTGCGTTTTCCGGGACTGGGCTCATTGGCCAATCACTACGTTAACATTATAGACCAGTGCAATAAGTAGCATGCAGTCACGAGAGGCCAAACAAATGACATGGACAGCAAAATGTCAAAAGTAAAGGAGTGCTTTAAAGATTTGACAAGAAAAGAAGTTGGCGTTCGAGGGCATAGGCCCCCAACCGTAACCGCAACCGTAATATAAATGAGAAAGTAATTTATATTTCAATCCTGAAAAACATTTACAAATCCTTCGGTGTGCGTCTATTGGTATTGAGACTGACCTTTGACTCCATTTTTGTCTGTCTATCTGTCTGTCAGGGCATGTGCGGCAGCTGCCCTGAAGGACCTGGCTGCGTACTTCACTCAGGAACAGGGACAAGTGGCCGTGAGTAGGAGGACAAACAGGGCTGTCCAGCTGATGCAGATCAAATGATTAGCTACCAAAGACCAGCATCAGCCCTCTGACTTGTCCGTACTTGTCTTGATGTTTTCAACCAAGAGGAAAACTACGCTCATACTGATCCCCACGATGGTGTATGAAGATGTCATGCTAACGTGAGTGTGTTTCTAGGTGTTTGATGCCACTAATACGACCGAAGAGAGGAGAGCGCTTATATTGTGCTTTGCAAAGGAGAGGGGCTACAAGGCAAGCAAATTAAACAGATTGTTAGCTTTTAGATGGCTATAAAACAGGTGGCGTCAATTATGTAACACCGACAAAGTATGCCAGTGTGCTGTTCAAACCAATGTAACTGTTACGTCTCCTTCCCCGAAAAGGTATTCTTTGTGGAATCGATGTGCAATGACCCTGACATCATTGCAGAGAATATACAGGTGATGATGATAAATGATAAAGGGGCATGATGTTTTATACCTTGTATGACACAAATTAACGAGCAATATTGCGATTGCATGCACAATTATTTGATAATTGATCTCCTGCCCTTTTGTTGTCGTCAATCCCATGGGTGTGTGGTTGACTTCTGTTCACAGCAAGTGAAGTTAGGAAGTCCGGATTACGCCGATCGAGACACAGAGGAGGCGATGCAAGACTTCATTCAGCGTATTGGATGTTATGAAGCAACCTATGTCCCCATAGATGATAAGACAGACAGGTACTGCCATGTAACAATAACGACAAAATGAAGCATTTGATAGGAAAAGGGGAAGTTTGGCAGTTTTACTAAAATGATGCAATGTTCTAATGTTTACCATGCAATATACCGTTACACCATTGTATTCCTTGTATAGTTGCAATAATGTAGCTGTACACTTGTGTTAATCATTTAATGTAGGGTGTACGATCTATATCTATCTCTTTTTATCTTTGTTTATGATGTTTTATATTATTTTGTTATTTTAGTTTGCATTGCTTCTAGTTATTTTCGGTATACATTATTGGTGATTTTCTCATTTTACATTTCTTCTGAAGAACTAAGTTCTTCAGTTTCCTGTCCGGGATTAATACATTATCTTATCATGTATTATCTGGTTGCACTATTGATTTAAATGATGAGAATAACACTGAGGTTGGTACTCATTTGTAATGTGCGCTAGGAGGCTGTCCTACATCAAGATCTTCAACGTGGGCAGCAGATACCTGGTGAACCGGGTCCAGGGTCACATCCAGAGCCGGATCGTCTACTACCTCATGAACATCCACGTCACACCGCGCTCCATCTACCTGACCCGCCACGGGGAGAGTGAACTCAACCTGCTGGGACGTATCGGGGGGGACTCAGGGCTGTCACCGCGGGGCCAGAGGGTCAGTAACACGGTTAGCATCAGGCCAGTCCTAACCCAAAGTGGACCCATCAAAGCTAATGTTACCTAACTTAAGAGAGTTAATTAACATTAGCTTAGGTTAGCTAACTTTAGGTTTGGTTACTTTAGGTTAGGTTACTCTAAGTGAGTTAACTTTAGGTGGGTTCATTTTAAGTAAGGGAAATTAAGGTTAGTAAAAGGTAGGTTAGGTATCTTTAAGTTAGTTTAGGGTAGTTCACTTTAGGTGTATAAACTTTAGGTTAGGTAACTCTTTGTTAGTTAACATTTGGTATTTAAGCGGAGGGAGATTAAGCAGGGTGTTCATTCAGTCCCTTTTATGACTAATGAATAAATAATGATCTATTTAATTATTATTCATATTTTATCATTATATTTCTCAACCAATCATTGTGTTGAACAACCTTCAGTATGCACAGGCTTTGGCCGGCTTCATCGAGGGCCAGAACATCAGTGACCTGAAGGTGTGGACCAGTCACATGAAGCGGACCATTCAGACGGCAGAGGCTCTGGGCGCCCAGTATGAACAGTGGAAGGCCCTCAATGAAATTGATGCTGTGAGTCTGGACGTATATCACCATTTAACATCCTTTACGATGTTAGGATACATATTTTCTATTGCGTATAAAGTTCATTCAATATTAGTAAAGCAGTTACAGTTCATTAAAAATCCATCTTGTGTAATAAATCTGATGGTGGATAGCATCCACATTTTTACAAGTATACGATTCTCCTCTCTACCTGCAAGGCTCTTGCATGGCTCTGCTCTACTATCTCACCGAGCTCCTCCATCCCTACACCACGGTCATGCATGGGGTACAGATCCTTCTGTACTGGGCCGTTGCCCCTGGGCTCCGGAGCTATCTTCTCAGACATATGAGGGAGGCCGACCACTGCATTTAAATCAGCTCTTCAAACCCACTTCTTCACCACAGCCTTTAAATAACCCTCTCCTCTTTATCACTAACCCCTCCACCACCCAATCCACTCTGTTCTTATGTTTTACTCACCTTGTTTCACCTGTTCTGACCTGTTCAGGTCTGCACTTCTTTTCTTTTTCTTTATTTTCTCTTGCTTGTTACTTTACCCTGAGACGCAGGTTCACTTGTTCTTTCACTTTATGGTACTGGTTTAACTACAGGGGGAGTTTGCAAAACTCTGCTAATACTACTTTAATTACAACAAAAGTAAAAAGACACCAACCATCATATCTCCAGAATCATTCTGTGTGAGGTGAAATAAAATACGTCCCTCTGTCTCTCCCAGGGCGTGTGTGAGGAGCTGACCTATGAGGAGATACAGGAGAAATTCCCAGAAGAGTTTGCGCTGAGGGACCAGGACAAGTTTCGCTATCGTTACCCCAAGGGGGAAGTAGGTGCTACTCCTCCTTATGTCGTATAGAAGTACCATCTTTCCCCCTTGGGAAGTATGTCCTACTCCTACTAATGTTTTGTAGATATACCACCTTTCCCTCTTGGGAAGTATGTGCTGCTACTCCTAACGTTGGTTAGACGTTCCACCTTCTTCCCATTTGGGATGTAGCCTAATCCTCCTTATCCCTTTCAAATTGATCATTTGTAAGAGAATAGAGAGCATTATCATGGGGAAGTAGGTGGTTACTTCTATTGAACATAATTATCATGCTGTCTGTTCCATTTCAAATGATGAATGCCTGCGGAAGATGTAGATGAATGTCACACAGTAATGAGATCTGTCCCTCTGGCGTGCGCTAGTCATACGAGGACATGGTTCACCGTCTGGAGCCAGTCATCATGGAGCTGGAGAGGCAAGAGAATGTGCTGGTCGTGTGCCACCAGGCCGTCATGCGCTGCCTGCTGGCCTACTTCCTGGATAAATCCTCAGGTACTAGGGCCAAAAAGCCAACCCCCAGGGTCAGCTCCTCCTCCTGCTGTTCGATTTCACCTCTGTGTGAGGATGCCAGACGCCTCATTAATCCTGGATTGTTAACTTAATTTGACTTTGCCTCTCACTCACCTGTTTAAAATAGGGGACTTGCCTTATCTGAGATGTCCTCTGCACACGGTGCTCAAGCTCACCCCACAAGCCTACGGTAAGCGGCCAATGATCTGCCCCGTCAGTGTGTAGGAGTTATGAACAACAACCAGGTTCTCTTATTGAAGCTCTTCATGTGTGCTCTTTTACAGGGTGTAAAGTCGAGCCCTTTTTTCTGAACATTGAAGCAGTGAACACACACCGAGATCGACCCGCGGTACGGATGTTATATTTATATAATACTATACCACTATTCTGTACATAAGTCAGGTCTGAATTCATACTGCAGGACTTGATAACACCTTGCCGACAGGTAAACTATGTCAAAAGTTATGTCTTGTATGTCTTTTTTTTTCTTGTTTTTCTAGAACGTCGACGTCAGTAGAGAACCAGCGGATGCCCTGCAGACCGTCCCTGATCACATATGATGACGACTGGGAAATATCGACTAAAATGACTTACCCAATACCTATTAGCTGCAATGTTTTCTCAACATTGTTTCACAATGGGAGTCCAGGTCTTGCCTTAATGTTAGAAAATAGCAGTTCCCAAACAAACAACAAATATATGGTAGGCCTTCGATACAATATTTATAATCTAAAGACAAGTCACCACTTAGCCTTCGCCATGTTAATAATGAATTTTGTATGTTTGTTGTTTTGGCATATTGATACATTTGTAATCATTGAAATAAGAAAAAATACTCTAGCATTGTCACCGAGCCTTTCTTTAGGGAAAAAAAGCTTACATAGATTTGAATGTGTATTGATGCCACTTATTCTAAAACCATTTTGCCATCATATAACGTCATTCTCCAAAGCATGGAATTATACGATGAAAAAGGGGAAAGGCATCTCTAAATAGTTTACATGCATGTTATTTTTACATCAATGTCACATTTTTGTGGTCCCCCATTTAAAGTCAACCATGGCAGCAGTGTGTGAAACGCTCAGAATGGACCCACATACTAAAGCGTGGCTGCTGTTTTCAACCAAAGCAGGACTACAATATTCTGACTAAACTTCTGGAAAACACTTTGTTTTGCTTGCGTTTGAAACCTCATTAGCTGGCTGTGGTAGGCTACAGCTAATCACCCATCGGAGCAAGTTATTCAACAGTTGAAACGGAGCGGCTCTGGGGCGAGAGCCTGCCCCTCGCTGCTAAAACAACTCGGGTTTAAATGTGGGGTTTGTTTCCCCAGTCTCGCCACGCTGCTTCACATTCCCGCCGACTTCGTAGTGGCATCGAGACTTGGATATATTCGTCTGCAGCATATGATATGTTAATACGGACATGATGTCTTTTCATATCAAATGCGTTTTGTTCATTTTTACGTGTTGTGTACAAGAGGGATTATCAGGGGGATACAAGGTAGGCCCACATCTTGGAGCGGAGGAGCATCTACAGGTGAGGCCATGTGGAGCTTTAAGATTGGACTTTATCACGCTAGCTATAAGTCTTCGTAGATAAAGGCATCCTTACAACATAGAATGTCGAATGATGTGATTTAACGCGTGAATTACCGAATCCCTCATAAGTATATGCATGGCGAAATATGTCAATAAAAATCATGATTTAAAAAATGTAGTAGGCCTACTTTTTGTGCATTGTAAATCATTCTAATCGTGAGTCTACGGTGAACACCAAACTGATGGTTGTTCTAGGCTATATAAAAGTTAGTTAGCCTGCAAACTGTAGGCTGCTTTATTACTGCTTAACATGAGGCAAAATCCAAATACCATTTTCGTTATTATTCAGGTCTAGGCCACTTTGAAAACCTGAGCAATACACCGACAAAGGCATGGATTGTATGCAAGATTAAGATATGAACCCAGACCATGAAACCCAGCTACCCTTCTGTACACTAAATACATATACTTTAATAACCAATCATCAGGGCTTCACACAGGCCTCTGAGATTGCAATGACTGGTTTTGCTAAAAAGAGAACTGCAAATGCAGGATAATAAGTAAATTACTTTTCTGTCAAATTCCCATTTTCAACATCAGTAAAAATGAATATAATGCTAAACACTAAGTCTTAAATGGCTATTCTACTACAAGGACAATATTCATGAAATAACAGTAAACAGACTGACTCCATGCTCATTTCTGTTTCAGAGAGCAAAGCGTCAAAGCAAAGCGGCAAAGTCCATGGTAAGTATTGCTGGGGTTTCCTCGGGAATATCATACACTCGTATTACACATTATGGTGTTTCAATAAGATATGAGGGATATGGAACAGCCGGTGATGAGAAGCAAAATTAGGATTGTTATTATTGCCATTGTAGTTATCGTTTCATATCATTAAATGATCATCAGATGCTGGTTAGTCAAGAGAACGAACAACATTAAATTGCTTGGTGTTTTGGCCCTACTCAAAGTAAAGAAAAGCCTTCCTTCAGATAAGGACGTAACTTATACCTTATATGGAAGAACTGTAAATCTCAGCTATTTCAGGACAATTCCAGTATATTCCTTGCACATTAGTTCTAGAGATGTGAATGTGAACCCAGTAGCCATTGTTATGGTGGAAACAGCAGCAGAGCAGCTTCTGTAAGGGCCCATTAGAGGCAGGGTGCTCTGACAGCTGCTGACCTGACCCGCGGCCCCGCCAAGCTGTGGGCAGCGTTGACCAGAGGGGTTTCGGCAGGCGCCATGTGGTACCCGGGTAAACACAGGGGGGGGGGCGGGGGGGGGAACCCTGCAGAGACGTTCTCTGTGATGTCGTCTTAACTTATCATGGCAAAGCTATGAGCTTAGCTAGTGTAACCATTATGGCGGGGAACTGAATACACTAGTTACAGTAAGAAGATAGCAGGCGGTGTGTGACTGGTTTATGCACCAATAAGACGTGTTTCACAATTAAAAAAAGACTTAACTAACGTTGACTCTAGAAAATGTCAGGTAAGAGATGGACTTTGTTGCCAGTCAGTGCAGAACTCAAAACGTATTCTAGTTTGGACCAAACATCTAATACAGATACAGTTGGTCTATGACCAACAGAAAGTATTTCAAACATTTGTCCTCTATATTGCCCAACCGTCTCTGAGCTTGAGTTCCTGACGATGTGGGGCTCTCAGTTGAAGGTGACGGGCTACCACGTCCGGTGTGCGCTGGTCTCCCGCTACGCCCTGACCACGGTGCGCAGCTCCGTGTGGAACCCGCTGCCCGTCACTAAGGAGGCGGCCTTTGAGGTGGACCTGCCGGCCTCCGCCTTCATCTCCAACTTCACCATGTGAGTCGCCGCCTGCACGTCGGACCCCCACCGCCCATCCCCCCCGTCCCCGTCGCGTCCAATGACAGTTTGGGCGGGGGAAACGCTGGTGTGATGTTCAACGGGAGCTTCTCAGGTGGCCCCGTTCAGCACGGCATTGTTGTTTTGTATTGGGATTTTTTTCATTGGGTCAAAGACACCCTGAGTCACCCTATCCATGTGCAGCACATGAAGCGGTCGTCGACATGACACTGAAGGCGAAGTGCATCGGTCTGTCAGATGTCCTGGTAGGTGGAAGATTTTCAGATTTAGCAAATATATCTTTTTGTTGTTTTGCTTAGAGGAGGCTTACCTGTGGACAGCTCTGGGACATATTTTCATGTTGATTTCTATAATATATATATATATATATATATATATATAAAAATATGCAACATGTTCATTATGGTTAGGGTAAGCTTAACCCTAGCCCTAACCAGAACCCATCTGGCCGAAGGTAGAAGAAAACAATATTTTAATCATGACTCAAAACAAACAACGTCCCCTTACGAAATAACCATTTAGGTAAGCGCCCAGTGGCAATGGAGAGAGTCTAGAAATGATGTCAGCAACTTAAACAGGAGCTAATATTCCAGTCAATGCTTGGAGGGCTCGAAACCACTATGCTATTTCTTCAACGCTAAATATAAACCAAACAAACAAGTCAACACGGCCAGCCGTACCACAGCCTGGAGCCGGGCTGGGAGCGGAAGCTGGCCACAAGATGAATGGCAGGCTTTGTAAACAGAAGCCAGAAATGTAATCGAGAAAATGACGGGAGTTTACCACGCTTCCTCTGACTTTCTCCTCTGTACAGTTTACCAAGGCTCCCGGCCAGCGCCGACATACAGTACACACACACACACACACACACACACATAGCACTCAAACACAACCTTTCACACACATTTCTCTTTTTTGACTTATTTTTCTCACTAGCCTATCAGTTGTATGGGCACAGAATCTCTCACTCTTTATCCCTCCATCTCACACACTTGCAGCACATACATGCACACTCATGTCTAAACACACACACCACACACACACACACACACACACACACACACACACACACACACACACACACACACGCGCAAACACTTTCACACACCCATACGTGTTGCCATGTATAGTCAGTGCTAACAGCACGAGGCCAGCGGCCCCCAAGGGGGGAGAGCAGGCTGTGGGAGAGTGTGTTGCGTGGAGCTCCTGTGTGTTGGACTGAGAGCCCTGTGTTCAGTCTGGAGGTCAGCCTGGTCCCCCGCCTGCCACACATGCAAACATAAGCCCCTCCGTTTTCCAGCCCTGCCCTGCCTCATGGCGCTGTGTCGCCAACAAGACCTGCTTCAAGACCGCCAGCTTCATTTTTGATGGGCCCTGCATGGTTTGCTTCTCCTGGGGTATATTTGTTCAAAAGAAACAGCGTGTCCTTAATTTAGCACCCTGTCACATGATATATTCACCTTGGTGACGAGGGGGAAAAAATTAAAATCGACCAACTGGATGTGTATAGTGGGTGCTTGTTTCTGGTAGTGCTGGGTTCGTGTGTGTGTTTGAGTGTGTGTGTGCTTGTGTGTGTTTGGGAGGGGAGGGTATCCCCTGGAACTGCGCTGTTAGATCCCTACTCACAGATTTAGTTTTCCGAGGGAAAAGACCCATGAGCTCTCTTCCGATTCCCTCTTCCTCAGCCGCCTGATGACCTCACCTTTTTCCAAGCCACACCTTTTCGAATTTGAGAAAAAATAAATCCCCGTACAAACGGCACTCACGGCACGCACACCGCATGCCTGTGTGTTGGCTAAGTCCCCCAACCGGCGGCAGCTCGCTGCGTTCTGAGGATTTGCCGCGGTGTAAAAACACAAACTGTGTGTGCAAACTGTGGCCGATTCAACCGATCACCCCTTCACGGCGGGTCTCTAGTGGCAGCCCCCCGGGCAGGGCTTGTTGTTAAACCCCATATATTATTATGATGCCTGGGGCTCAGACAAAGAACCGGTTCCTATTCCAAATTTCCTGTTTCCCATCAGCACCTCCGATGGCAAGGTGCACGTGGCCCAGGTACAGGAACGCACGGCGGCCAGGAAGATGTACGACGCCGCCAAGAAACAAGGGAAGACCGCCGGCCTTGTGGCTACAAAGTCAGTAGGAGATAGAAATGGATGAGTGATTAATCTCCCATTTCAACAAATGTCCAATGTATGTTTGTTTTTCATTTATATAATAGTAATAGCGCCACATACTGTCAGAGGAGTCATCCAGCGTGATTGTTCTGTTTTGTGTGCGATCATCAAAGGGAACGGGAGATAGAGAAGTTCCGCGTTGCAGTGAGCGTGCCACCAGGGGCAGAGATGTCCTTCTCCCTGTCCTATGAGGAGCTCCTCCCGCGGCGACTGGGGCACTACGAGCTCAGCCTGGGGCTCAGACCCGGGCAGCCGGTCCAGAACCTCACACTGGACGTCATCATCGAGGAGAGAACGGGCATCAGCTTCCTCAGGGTCCTACCGCTGAAGACCAGCCGGCTGATGTCCAACACCGTCAAAGGTTAAACAAGTCAAACAATCATATCGTTGTAATTCTAATCATTATATGTGTTTTACTAGCATTTCAAAAATAGGTGTGGCGCGCACATCCAAAAGTAATCCACAGGTGCTAGACAATAGTATTGAATGTAAGGAAAAAGGGAGGGTCTGCACACTGTTTAGATGCTCCAGAATTGGATTTATTAACAGGCAACTAGTTAATATACTTAGCATTTTGCCATTCCACAGAGTCCCTCCACTGTGATAAGATCACTTGACCTTCTCTGTTGGCCTAACAGCATAACTGCTCATGATGTGGCTCAAACATTCGCAACGCCTAGTCTGTTGGACCTAATGGTGATGTCATTTCTGTGCTGACTTGAAGCAGAGGCTGGCGTCCCTCCATCCACTCACGTGGAACACAACGCGGGCTACGCGCGGGTCCGCTACAGCCCCACCCTCCAGCAGCAGAACGCCGTCTCCTCCCGGGGCCTCAACGTGGACTTTATCATCCAGTACGATGTGGAGCTCAGAGACCTCATCGGGGATATCCAGGTCTGCACCCTTATTTAGTTTGCCTTTCTGTTTACATTGTATTATAATGACCTCGCCGCTGACTGAGGAAGGTCCAGTCATTAGTACTGTACGAGTATTTATTAGTACCAACCTGGTTACTGTAAGGCCGTAACCAACGCCAAACGGCACACACACAAACACGCACTTTACACACACGTATATTTGTCTAATATACCGTATATATATATATATATTTATACGAGTTGGCTTTACCAATGATGTAAGTAGTATTGAGAATAGATTGTCTTCATATAAAAAAAAAAAAAAACTAAACTAACGTTTAGGAACTTTTCCTTTTAATACCCCAGGGGAATGCATGAACGCCTCGACATGTTTCGATTGGTAGTGATTTTCACCTCTTGTAATTGATTTATTTTCATTTTGAAAGCAACAACATATGGAAGCAATGGTAATGGTTGTTTAGAACTGAAAATCCGTCTGCCAGGACAACGTGACGTTTTCCCTTTAGTACTCTATTTGACTGGAACTATTTAGCAGGTGTCCATATATCAGGGGTTAGCCTAATTTAATTATTTTTTTCTGTTGACTAAAATGTAAGGACTTTTGGTAGACTAAAACTACGGAGGAAAACAATGACTAAAATGTGACCAAAAACTAATAAGCATTTTCGTCTAAAGACTAAGACTAAATCTAAAATAGCTGACAAAATTAACACTGTCACGGAAACACTCACTCCGCAGATCTCTGACACCTTCAACGCGCATCTCCTCATATTTCTGTTCTAACCAAGGCCCTCCCCCAGCTGACCTGCTGATTAGCCAGCCACACTGATTGACAGCTAGAACATTCCAATACATGCACATGGAACAACTTATATAACGGACAACGATATACATTAGCAAATGCATAAAACACAAACTCTTAAAGAGTCCCAAGGTCGCTACAGTATTTTTTGAGATGAGTGAAAGTCTGCATGAAGTGCCAACTATTAATTTGCCAGTTTGTCTCCTTGGCTCTCTCCAGGTATACGACGGCTACTTTGTGCACTATTTTGCACCCCGGGGCCTTCCTGTGGTTCCCAAGGACGTCATATTTGTCATAGACGTCAGCGGCTCCATGATTGGCACGAAGATAAAACAGGTCAAATAAATAAATGTATTGTCAAAATATCTGTTAGATTTGATGGTATTGAGTCGCTTTATTGCTTGCGATGATAATAAACCTGTTGGATAACATTCCTGTGCTCCTGTGTGTAACCAGACGAAGCAGGCCATGCACACCATCCTGGGAGACCTGAGAGAGGCCGACCACTTCAACATCATCACCTTCTCAGACAAGGTCCACACATGGAGGAAGGGCCGGACGGTGCGCGCCACTCGCCACAACGTTCGGGACGCCAAAGATTTTGTGAGGAGGATCATTGCAGAGGGATGTGAGTTGGTATGCTAGGTCAAATTTAAGGGACCCTTACCCTCTAATGTTTTGTTGATTATTAAAGTGTAATTTCAGTATTCTAGTCTAATTAAAGGTGACATATTATACTGCCAGGTGTGATTCTGATTAACCATTACAAGCCTTTTTAGGTGGACACACCCACGTGTGAAGTCAGAAGAAGCATATTTTCAAAACGGCTTGTGACGGCTAATCCCACTCACACCTGGTGGTATAATGCGTCACCTTTAACGATCATAATCCGTTTTACAAACTTTATTTATTTTTAACTTTATTTATTTATTTTGCTTTTCTTTCTTTATTAAACCTCTTTCTTTCATTTCCCTCCTTGTCCTTCCCCGGCCCCAGGGACCAATATCAACGCAGCACTGCTTTCAGCCGCCCAGCTCGTCAATCCCCGTCCGTCCGGCCCCCCCGGTCCGGCGTCCTCCAGCGACCGCCGCGTCCCGCTGGTCATCTTCCTGACCGACGGCGAGGCGACCGTCGGCGTGACGACCGGCGACGTCATCCTCGGCAACGCCCACACGGCCCTAGGCTCGGCCTCGCTGTTCGGCCTGGCCTTCGGGGACGACGCCGACCTCCCCCTGCTGAGGCGGCTGGCCCTGGAGAACCGCGGCGTGGCCCGCATGGTGTACGAGGACGCCGACGCCGCCCTGCAGCTCAAGGGCTTCTACGACGAGGTGGCCAGCCCCCTGCTGTCGGACGTGCAGCTGTCCTACCTGGACGACCGGGCGTTTGACGTCAGCCGCTCCCTCTTCCCCCACTACTTCCAGGGCTCGGAGCTGGTGGTCGCCGGGAGGCTGCGGCCGGGCCCCGGGGGCTTGAAGGTGTCCCTGAGCGCGGTGGGCGCCGAGCGGGCGGTGAAGGTGGAGCGCGCCGCCGCCGCCGCCCACGGAGCCGAGGGGAACGGTGTGGCGGGGAGTGTGGGGGGACGGGCGGGGATCTCCAGCTTTGTGCGTCGGCTGTGGGCGTACCTCACCATCAAAGAGCTGCTGCAGGCCAAGCTCAACGCCACCGACCAGGCCACCCAGAGGCTTCTCACGGACAAGGCCACGAAGCTCTCCCTCAAGTACAACTTTGTCACGCCCGTCACCTCCCTCGTGGTCGTGAAGCCCGACGAGGACCAGGCAGCGCGCAGGCCAGCCACGACCACGGCGACCACGACGACCTCGAAGCCCGTCCCCTCAACCACTACTGTTACTACTACTACCAGCAAAGCGCCGGCTCATGCTAATGCTAAGAAGCCCAACCCACCATCGAATCCACGGACTAACAAATCGAAACCAGACGTCTCAAGGGTTAAGACGCCTCTTCCTCAACCACCACCCCCTCCTCCGGGCATCGGCCACATGCTGCAGCCCAGGAGATCCCCCTCACTGCCTACGGCGACGAAAACCACGACTCCCTCGTCCAGCAAGAAACACACGACGACTGCGAGTCCCAGTTCAGTAAGAACCCCCCCAGCACCACTATCAGGTAAAATACCAGCCCCTGCTGCCCCGGACTCCCGTAGAGCACCAAAGGCCTCCAATCCTCTGCATCACTTCTATAAAACAGCACATCCACCCGCTCCGGGGAAAACCTCCACCGCCCCATATCCCACCGCAGCAAAAACAGCAACCGCTCCGTTGACGACGGACAAAACCCCCAAACAAACCTCCACCACGCCAGCCACGTCCACCGTCGCACCCGTGCAGAGCTTGGTCAATGCCGTGGCTTTAGCCCCGCCCCCAGCGCTCACAGCCCAGCCCCCGCCGTCCAGCAGCACGGCCCCGCCTCCTGCCCGACTCCCCCGGCCGACCTCTGAGGCGGAGAACGGCACCGTGATGGAGGCCCGCCCCTTGGAGGTCCCCACTGTGATGAACGGCCTGCGGTCCGCCTTGGACGCCCGCCCAACTCCGGCGCCGGAGCCCGGTTTCCAAGACGACAACGACACCACAGACACGGAGGAAGACGTTGAGGACGACATGGAGGTCAGGGTAGCGACCCTTCTGTCCGGCACCTTTGCCCCTATGCCGGGAGTCACCGATGGGCCTAAGCCCTGGGAGGCCGCGGGACTCCTGGGTAGGTACACTCCATGGCAGGGGACGAATGTCAAATGTATTATTCATGGTATTTATACGGTAGGAGGTTTGTTTTTGTGCCCCAAGAAGTCACCGGCAGCAATGGGTCGTATATAAAGAAAGACACATTTGAGGCAGCATGAAAATGAACGATGCCTCATCCGTTTTCCCCATTTGTGTTTTTCCTCATCTGTCCACTAGATGTCTCTACCTCCATTCAGATTCAGAGAAAAGGTGAGGAAATGGCCTACAGCTATATATCTTACATTGAGAGTGTTGCATAATATTGTAACGTCTGAACCGTTTTTTGTTGCAAGTAATCTTTATTTTGCTCCAATCGTTTTTGTACAGATATGGACCTGGTGAAAGGTGAGTGTTTCTCATCATGATACAAGAGTTTGCCTCTGAGATTTAGAATTTATAAAAGTTAATTAATGTTTGAATGCATTTGACCAGATTACGATGCCATCTATGACTACGACTATGATATCAACTATGATTCCTGTAAGTACACGTCAATTACTTAAACTAATTTTCTCTCTAAAACCAGATAAAAAAATAAATAAAATAACATACATGATGTTGTCTTTTAGGGGAGGACACAGCCAACACCGAATCATTCGGTACGTGTTTTTTTATTATTCATTTTATTCATTCGATGTATATCAAATGCTGTGTTTATATATTTCATGGTACGGCAGCTAGTGTATTACAACTAGTAGTGATCATCAAGCTGCTGTGTTCAATGCCTGTTGAGCGTTGGGTCCAGTGCTTGGGGCTGGGGAGAAAATTCTGCCCTTAGGTTAAATGTACTTTTCTTTTAGGGTCTCCGTCGACACTGAGCTCCGTCAGGGTGTTTTCCTCGTCAGGTTAGTAGCTTTCATTACATTTCATATTTTATACACAAAAAAAAGAAGGCACAGAATCAAATTATTGTTCACTTTAACATTTCTTGATTGGCCACACTTTGACTATTGTAGTGGATGGAGATCCTCATTTTGTGGTCCAGCTGCCTAAGTTGCACCAGAACCTTTGTTTCACTGTGGATGGACGGCCCAAGGATGTTCTGAGACTTCTGGAGGACCCAGAAAGAGGTACAGTCAATATTACCTCTGGACATGTTGGTAAATTATTAATTTGAGATAAAGTGGATTGATAAGACCAGTAATCTACGATGGCCATTTGCCATTAATTCTGTATGTATAAGATGCTAAAGATAGTTGACTAAGCAATAGTCAACAATCATTGGAAAAATGCAGACATAGCAGTATGCTCTAATTCTGCTGGCTTATAGATGTTTTTCTGTTTATTGACATTCATTAAACCAATGACCCATTAACCTATTTAATGTGTTTTGTCTCTGTTACCCTAACAGGGATCATTGTTGACGGACACTTAATCGGAGCTCCGTTCAAACTTGGCGCAGAGGACCGCCCCCGCACCTACTTCCACCAATTGGTGATCTCCTCTTCCAAGGGCGGGTCTTCTGGCGTCATGATCACCCTCACACTGGATGCTGTGGTGGTGGAAGGGGAGGGGCGAGACATCTTGTCTGTCAATCAGCCGGGGTTCGTGACCAGACAGGGTGTCAGTGTTGCTGTGGACAAACAGCGGAACTGCTGGATTGAGATGGCCAAGGATGTTCGTTTTCTGGTTCTGTTTCACCACTACAAACACCCCAGCTATCTGCAGGTGTCCCACCTCGGCTTCTACATCGCAAACGGGCGCGGCCTCTCCTCTACCACGGAAGGCCTACTCGGTAGACCTCATTCACATGATGTTTAACATTTCCCTTTCCCTTTCTCCTATCCTATAATAAACCTGCTCACCATCTCTCCCCCCCCGTCCCTACCCGGATTTTTTTTCAGGTCAGTTTCAGCACATCGATATGAGCGTTACCACAGTGACGGATCGGGCTGACTCAGGACTTCCCCACCCCCACCACAGCCACAACCAACACCCCGCCAAGGAGGGAGTGCTGGCCAGGGGCGAGCTCCGGCTGGGCTCCACGCGCATGCAGGTCACCTTGCAGGACAAGAGCCTGAAAGACACGGCGCGGAAACGCCACGGCGCAAAGTGTTGGGTGGTGCCCAAGGCGGAGGTGGAGCGGCTCCTGGGACGCCCGTACCACAGCTATGTGGTGGAGCGCCTGTGAGCCACGGGGGTGGGTCAGCAGAGGGGGCAAAGGACAGAACACTGGGGACGGCAGGCTGCCAGCGTGACAGACAGGTCTGCAGCCCTGCCTTGATGAGTCATGCGTTGCCTCCCTGAGGGCTGGGCGATGCTGGTGGTTGGAGCGGAGGCTGATGCAGGAGAGGACGGGCGTATATAAGGCTGAACCAACGATGTCTCAGACAAGTGAGGAATGAGCTAACACAATCCAGCCCTAGATACCAAAGGTAGATATAAGGGTACGTTTGCTGAAGCAAACTCCAAAGATATATTGCACACAGAATGCATTTATATATGAATAATTATTATTTAGAGAAGTTATTATTTAGATTCTATTTTCATGCTTGGAAATGTATATAACAGATTACTGCATGCATGTACAGTAGGCTATGTATGTATGTACTGTATATATGTATAAATAACTATAAAGTTGACAAGGCAATTATACACTGGTGTAAAGGACTCAATCCAATGTAAGGAAAGAAAACCAACAGGAATTGATGGGTGTTTCCAGGTTTGCCATGTGCTTTTTTTATTTTTGTATCACTTCATTCATAGTTTAATTCATTTTAATTGTTACACAAGACATTAGGCGTTGTTCACAAACTAGTGGTCAAACAAGGACTGTAAGTTGTCTACTACTCAGCCTGAACTATTTCTTTTGCCAATCTTGAAGGATATTGTCAAAAGTATTTCCAAAGGCCAAACTGGATGGAAATTGAAACAGTATAACCACACATTAGGCATTGTTTTTTTTGATAAATAAAAATAAAAAGTTGAAAGTGAGGAAGTGGTGGGTTCCAAACATAAATACACTCAAAGAATATTGTAGTTTTTATATATGCAATATGATTCCAGATGAAGACCACACACAATTTTGAACGGAGCATAATGTGAAACTGCTGTGAATAAAGTTGTATAGGTCGCTAAGAATTCGGCCAACCACTGTCATCAAAACCTGTTTGTTAACAGAATGTCCCATAATGCAACACCGGAATGATTAATTAAGAGAAGGTAAACATAAACACATGACACAGCAAAAAGTACAAACAAAGAAATTATATATAATAAGTGCATCACATTGAAAACGTGGTTTTCTCAGTTATAACATATACTAATAGCATAGCATATTCAGCATTTGACATTGACTTTCCACCAGCGCATCGTTAGAATTCAAATAAATAGATAACAATAAGACACAAAAAATAAAAACATGTATTAAACGTTGTTTAGTGTTGTTAAGGGGAATTAGTAAGCCACAGCCTTAACCTTGCTTAGTGTGTGAGAGAAACTCTTCAATATTATTTGACGAGCGAAAGCCACAACTAGACACAACTCTCAATGACATGTACGGACTCAAATAATTATTCCTGGTTTCTTCATTGAGATGTGCAATGAAAACCTCATTCGGTTTTCTTTTTCAACGTACGCAACCACGCAGCAGCATGGACCTCTGAGAGACTGAAGACCATGCTGTGGTTATTGTCTAACATCAGCAGGTAGTTGCCTTTTGAACAAGGGGCAGATTTTCAGCTAATGACTTCTAAAAAAACAAAACAGAATCAATTTGTTAGCCTAAATGTATTGACCCCCAAATTAAGGCTAAAACCAAATCAACTACATTGGTTCAGTGGTGTGGGGGCGGTATGTCTCACCGTGGCCCTACCAGCCCCCTGCTTGGCTACAGGCTTGTTTAAGGTTATTGAAGTGTACGTCCAGTTCTTCGCAGCAATATTAAGATCTTTACAGGAATGGCAATCTGGGTCAGAAAACACAAGGGTTGGAACAACCAAGACACAATGTGGTGCTTTCACTGTGAGCTGAAATTTCAGTCATCGCCCTCTTCACTCAAAAGTGAAACTTTGCTAGTAGGTCAAATATCCAAGACTCTCCTGACATACATTCCGTGATCCCTGGCACATTCCCTTCCGTTACAAGAGGCCTCCTTCTGTGATAACTTTACATATGTATGTTTATCACGTTACAAATCCTCCTCGAGACCACCTCACTAAGAACTAGCAGGTCCTCTGTACGCTCTCTCATCTCTCTCACTCTCTCATGCCTTCTTCAGGTTACGCCACCGGTGTTTCACCCTCAGCTCTGTAAACTTCATAACTTCAGCAAGTGAAATGTGCACCAATATAGAATAGCAATAAAACTCTTAATTTGAATAATTTTAAGTGTTAAAAAGGAATCTATTCTCGATTTCGAAAAATCAACAATCACACGTAACACGTAAACAACGGAAAATGTTTTGAGAGGATGGGGGGCGGGTAGGACAGTTATTAGCAACCAGTTTTAGCTTGCTTGCTAGCACAGGGAACACGACAGCAGTTGATGGAAAGCCCGTTTATAAAGAGCTGCTCACCACGTTTTTTCGCCTGACCAAAGTATTTTGCCAAAACAAGCAGAAGGAGTCTACTGGTAAAAGAGCGAGTAAGATAAAAAGAGAGAGTGAGACAGAGAGAGAGAGAAAGAGACAGAGAGAGAAAGCAGGGTTGGCATTGAAAATGCGTGGAATGGTCCAGCCTTCACATCCCAGTGATATAATGCTATGTACAACACTACCATGTGTAAAAGATGCATGCATGTGAAGTGGAAGCCACCCGGCAATAAGGTGACCGCCAAGCCATTTTCATTTACCCAAATCAATCCTCTGCAATTTAGACTTTTCCATCAACTAACGTCCGTATCAAGAATGATATTCTGGAGAGAACATGAACAGCTCATTAGTGTCCCAGTATTAGTGGAGAACTGAGGGGAAATGACAGATTTGACAATGGAATAATAATGAGCTCATCAACCCTGCTTTTCAGTGACAGATAAGATGTGAACATGAACAACGTGTTTGTGTGTGTGTGTGTGAGTATGTGTTTCAACACCTATAAGAGAGAGAGGGACATGGGGGGAGGTGCAGAGCCAACAAAACCAGACCAAAGCCTGGACCGCCCAATCAATTAAAACCCCTCCCCAAGCAGCTCCACATCAACGCGTTACCTCAGGCTCTGCCTCTTTTGCCAAACCCTTTTCCCTCCTCTCTGGCCCCCCCGCTCTCCCGGGAGAGGCCCCCCCGGCCGCTCACTGCTCATCCTCCCCGAACACGTCGTTCTGTTTGCGCTTCATGTTCTCAAAGTCAAACTCGCTCCCCGTCATACGCTTGTAGATGTCCTTGATGTCGTTGCAGGTGGTCTCGAAGTGGGTGGTGGCGTCGTAGGACCGCGAGGCGAACACCTGGCGACAACACTTGAGTTATTACACCTATACTACCTGGATGCCTAGCATCGATTTATATTGATATATTTATAGATATATGTTATATGTTTATATCATTATATCATTATTGAGTTCACATTCTGTTTCTCTCTGCAGGTCATTGTGAAACACAAATGTGTATATCTGAATAGTCTCACGAGGCTTCATCAACATCAATGTCTAAAGTGTAATATATATATAAATACAGCATGTCAATTTCATGTGCATACAGGTGAAACCGTGTTCCCACTCACCTGGCTTTCAGTGCCATCATCTGTGGGCTCGTAAAGGTCACTTATAGCCACAAACCTGGAAAACAACGAGTACCATAATCAAACTACGACTGACAATACCATGAATATGTATCCTATAATGCAGTGTATTCTGAGACATGACTGACAATAGCCCAGATATGACTACGTTTCCCATAATGCAGTGTGTTACTTCTGGTCAATGGGCTCCAGGAGTTCCAGGGCTGGCTCTATCTCCGCCTCTGGCTCGCTGGTCTCCACCGTGGTGCTGATGATGGCGATGTATTTCCCCTGCGCCGCCACGTTGTGGGCGTAGGAGATCATGCACACGTAGATGTCTGGAGGGAGGAGAGGGGGGAGCAAAGGTCAAAGTGGACTCGGGGAGACAAAAGAGCAGAGGAAAGAAAGGCTGGAAACCATAATTGGGGGCGAGTATTACTCGCCCCCAATTGTGCGTGTCATTGTCCATTACCAAGTATGGACAATGACAGAGCAAAAATAGTCATATCCCGATAGACATAACAAGAAAATGTAACTAGGCGGAAATCTCAAAATTACTGCATTAGAAATGCTTTTTCATTTCTCTTTTTATCCTTTAGAAGACAAAATGCTGCGTTGCTGTGTTTGTCACTAAATGGCTCATCTGGTCAGCATAAGCCGGGAATAGGTGTCTGCTCTGACCTGACTTGCGGTTGACCTGATTCTGAGGTATGATGATCTGGCAGGAGTTGGCGTCGTTGGTGTTTTTGATTGGGTGGCTGAGGACGCATATCACACGGATCACCTGGCCCGCCTTGCGCACGCGGTCCTGGATGTAGCTGGGGTCACAGATGAGCTGCTTACAACGAGCCACCTGCATCCATGTGGGGGAGACAAACCAAAGCAGAGATGGATCTGGGTCACCCGCAGCCAAAACCCCACCATGTTGTGGTCATTCTGACAATCACACACGCCCACCCACGTTCAGGGAATGGGTGTGACTTATTGAAAGACATTTCTAGGATCTCAAACAACAAAAAAACATTACAAAGTAACTTTATGCATTACATTAGACACAGGAGATATAACATGGCACTTGCTGATCCAGAATACAAAGGAAAAGACAAATCAGTTTACCTCTCCCTCAGACTTCACGCCGACCACATGACCGTCTTCCATCACGATGTCGTCCACTGGCTTGTTCAGCATGTAAGTGCCGCCATAGATTGCGCTCAACCTGTGGCCACAAATAATAATTAAATCAAAAGTCAAAAACACTGATACTACATATGCGATAATGAGCATTCTAAGTACAGATGAACAATAGCTGTACGTAAGATGGAGGTGACATACCTGGCAAATCCCTGTGGCAGCTCCCCCAGGCCGTACAGGGGGTACAGGTATGGGCTCTTCCCGTAGCGAGCCAGCGACTCACTGTACAGTTTGATGCGGTTCACGGTCTCCAGACAGGGGACATCCAGGTAACTGGCGGAGCGAGGAGAGGTGCAGGGGTTGGTAAGTACGTAAACATGATAAAAGTAACCCAGAGCTGAGCATATTCCTATTCAGTGATTCTGATGTGTCTTAAGCCTGAATCAAATGGAGCGCTAGACTCCTCAAATAATCATTTAGATCCTTAAAGATTATTTTGCCTGTTTCCAGACACGGCTGAATGCTATGATGTTATTCCCTTTAAATATTAAGCCTCCGGTGAAACCGTGACCGAGAAAATCTGGCATTGTTGAATGTGAGTATATCATCGTGATCTAACAAGGCTTTAAAAACATGGCAAAACAAAATGTTCCTCAAATTAATACCTCTGATTAGACCAAACACACTGAAATAAGCACCTAAAGAATAAACCTAAAAAACTGTGAACTGTGAGTGAAACAACCACAGCTATCAGTCTCTGAACTCTGAAATTATTCCATCGCCGGTAGCATGCGAGTGCTGCCCTTACTCGTCCGTCCTGTAGAGGGCCAGGGCGTGGCCGGTGAAGTCAATGACATCTTGGCCCAGGTCAAACTTCTTGTACACGTCCCTCATGGTTGTGGCCTTTGGGTCCACCCCCTCAAAGGTCTTGGGGTCGTTCTCGTCAAAGTTGGCCACAAACACTAAGAACTTGCGGAACCGTCTCTTCTCAAACATTCCCATGAGATCTGGTGAACGAAACAGAGAAAGACAGCTGTTGAAAGAGGTATCCCGTTTTCCTTTGATTTGCATCTGTGGTCCTAAACTGTACCGGAGAGAGTGTCAGGGGAACCTACTCGAAGCGAGCGCCTCGGTCTCAGTGGACGGCACCTTGTAGATCTTTCCTCCCTTGTACACGAAGCTTCCCTCCACCACCTTGAAGTCCAGATAGCGGGTGACCTCGGTGTACAGCAGCATCTTCACAAGCTGACCTGAACTCATCCAGTTAGACGTCCACACAGTTAGGCCACGTTCGGTTAATGACCGCTTTATAATCATATAGTAGTCAGTAATAAGATAGCACTTCTTCATCACCTTATTAGCTACCATGTCAATCAAGATGTGCAACCAATAATTCAAATTGTATTAGATGTTGGAGGATGGAGCTACGTAAACATATAAGCTATGTAAATCATTTTTCTTCTTTGGTTTTTAATCAATGCAGACAGTTTTATGCAAACATAATGCAATACTGACCGTTGGCCATGAGGAACTTTGGGATCAGGTCAACATTCCAGTCTCTTCCTCTGCCCATTGACTCGGGAGGGCTATCTGGGAGGCCAAAGCGCTTGTAAAGCTGAAAGACAAACATCATCATCAGCCTAAATAGCTAGCAATTGTAATACTGCTGCATCAGGAAGGCAAGGGCATTATTCAATCAAAATGGCAACCCCTGACACACAATAGCGAGCAACAGCCTACAGGACTTAATATGATGTAACAGGGATCATAAAATGTATTGATTATTTGTATTACTCCTAAAGAATATCACAGCGAGGACCGCAGCTTTTACCTCCTCTAGGGGGGTGATGGATGAGCTCTCTCCACCATAGTAGGGGTTTCTGTCCATGTGAAGCACCTTCTTCCCATTCACAGACATAATCCCAGACAGAATGCATTCCTGGTGAGAAAAATGTCACTTACAATTAAAAAATCGAAATATATATACATACAAAAAATATCTTTGCAAAAACATAAAGCCCTATTTGAATATCAATTGTAGCAATGTATAGGTTAAGAAAGGTGGATTAGTCAAATATAATGCAGAAGGATGCAGAAAGGTGAATGAAGGTTGTGCGCATGCGCCAAATGACCGCATCCGTGTCTACCATGTATCAGCTGTTATAATAATAATAATAATAATAATAATAATAACAAAATAATAAAGCTAATAACAATAATTATTCTATTTATTATAGAAGGCTAATGTATCATTTGTGCAAACGCTACCGCATAGGTCTATATATCGACTATAAAAAAGGGTTGAAAGCAGGCTATAGAAATAAGAATCCCATTATTAAGAAAGCAAATACTAACAAACAATCCAAACTATTCAGTGTATCAAGTTAAATGTTACATTCATATTAATCTGATCAAACCCTACCCGAGCTTTGGCACATCCTAGACTAGAGAGAGGCCTCAGTGATCGGTACCGTGATATAGGGTTACGCCTAGGATGCTCTTTTAAACGGTGTCAAAGAACGGCGCATTGGCTGCCGTCAAGAATTGCCAGACGTGTTCCATTGTGGCATACAGACTTCATTGATTGATATGTTGATGTTAACATGTTTCATAACAATATTTCATCATGTTTCGCCCATCCACAGGGATGCAGGAACGATTGCCTCATTGGGTGGTAACCCGTTAGCGGGGCCGAAGTAAACCAATAGTCCAGATAGGCCATCTAAGCATATATGATTTCAATAGAGCCTCAAAGGCTTCGTCACTTACTGTGAGTCCGGTGCCCAGAACGATCACATCATATTCCTCATCCATGTTGTATCACTGCCACTCCTGTCTCGCCCTCTTCAGACCAGTGAAATTGAAGGGAGTTGATGAAAAAAAGCTGCCAATGAGTCAAGCAATGAGCGCAGTTCGCTTTCTTTGACCAAGTGTGTTCAATGACTTCACTTTAAGTTGAATAGTATTTATTTATCATTAGACAAAAATGCGAGCGGAATATATTCCACACTGTCACCGGCGAGGACGACCAAAGATGGCCCTAAACGTGGAACACTCTGGAATGGTATTCTGCCGCGGCTGCAAATAGTGCCCATCCTCCGACACTTCCCATTCACACCACATTATAGAAAGTGATGATTTCGATTGCTGTAATCCCCTTTCAGAAATTGTTTTAAAGAGTTATTTGGTAGGTTATAATGTTGGTATAATAATTTTTCTTATAATTTGACATTGTCTCTTAAATAGGCTCTTTGTCTAAATCTCCATATATTTCTTCTGTTCTTTTCAATTGAGATAGATGCTGTAGCAATTCATGGATGAAAGTATATCCCTCCGCCACCACGGCACTGGCGGAAGGGAGTTGTTTTCACTGACCAGAAAAGAACCTTTTCAACCAAATTACCGTAACTAAAGTAACCATCAGAGCTATGTCGGATAGTTTTACTCCATGGTTCATATGTTTCTTTTGCAGTATGTGGTATATTAAAATGGCAATAGGAACATGTACGTATCTGTTAGGGCCATTATTAATCGATCAGCCACGATCATAAACTAAGCAATGATCGCAGAACAGGGCGAAGGCGTGGACCTCCGTGGTCCAAATATCAGCACCATGGACAGCTGCCAGGTACCCCAGACCCCCGTCCAGGACACGACAAAGGAAACACGTAGAGCACATAGTGACAACACACGTTATGACGCACCTGCTTGATGCATTTATTTATTTAAATATTAGGGCAATAATACATAATTTTCTTTATTTAGATCCCACATGTGTTTAAATACTACAACATATGCCATGCTTAATAACATATCGTAAGGCAGCGTCAATAATTATGTAGCCTACGCCATATTCCGCTGTGAATTTGTGACTACTGTCGTCAACCAGAACATTTTCACGATAGTTACGAATTACGATTCGATGTTGGAAAGAGTAAGCAGCTGCTGCCGTAGTCTCCGAAACAAGTAGTTATTGGCTTCTGTACAGGGTGAGCTGGCCGAAAGGGGCCGGAAGTGGAGCTTTCGGCAGGGCGAGCTGAACGGTATCAGCCGGAAGCAGAGTCGCCCAGCAGCACATGACAGTCAGCTGGTGCGTGTCATGTGACCATCAGTTGCGGAAAACGAAAATGGCGAGATCACAGCGATTTACCCTAGTTCGGTTCTTGGCTTTTATTGCCTATTTATGTTCATATTTCGCACTAGGAAGATCGACTGTACAAGTGCCATTTTTACTGTGGTCGACTGAAAGGTAACTGTTTATTCAGAGGTTCGACTTTATAAGGCTTTAAAAGTATTTGGCATCGTCGACAGCATATGCCAACGCAGTCGAGTTGGTTCTGTTTAAGCTACTTTTAACATTGTATTATCTTAGCATTAAAACGTCTTGTCTCCGTCTTATGTGTAGCCTACCATCCCTGGCCTCTCCGGCGGCGGGTCATGTTGTGTCCAGCAGCCAGCTGACCACGGACCTCTCCTCTGTGTTCAACTCTGGACCTCACACTGTGCTGCTGTTCTTGCAGGACAAGGTTTGATATCATAACATATGATTGCATCGTCGATGCTGTTGCTACTAAGGAACGATAGCATATCATTTGATACTTGGTGCCTAGAATTTGGTTTACGAAGACAGGGGGAGCTGAACTCTCTTCAGCCTTTCTGAAGCGGAACCGTGTGCTCTGTGAAGTGGCTCCATTGCTTCCCTTTTTAGTTAGTTCCCCGTTTCATTATAAGTTCTTTGCTGCGTTTAGGAATGTGTAGATATGATAGATTTACCTTTTACTTCAGCTAGCAATGCAATTGTGTTTTATACTTGTGCAGTATAGTTTAAAGATCATTTATTGTAATTCCTATTTCTGTATACATTGTGAAACAATGGATGACCCCCATTTTTACTTTTATTTTCTTTATATCCAGTTAAGCAAAGATGACTTCACAATATATGGAGGAGTGTTTGGCAACAAGGATGATGGAGCGTTCCTCAACCTTGAGGTACAGTAGTTACAGTAGTCCCCTGGTTTGGGTTGTTTCTTAATGACATGGTTCTTGTCATTGAGATACTGCTTGCCCTTCAGCAGTATCCATAATTCTAAAAGTCTCTCGCTGTTACTTCCCCAGGCTGCAATGCATTCTTCACCTTCTTCCTTGGTTCTTCCTGCTGTGGAGTGGTCCGCTGTCCGCGATGCACCAGCTCTGCTACAAGAGGCACTCGGTGTCTCACCGGTGCTGGTCGACCCAGATACCCTTTCAGACCTTCAGCTCGACCCAGCTGTCAGCAATTTAATGTACTTCACCCTGCCATATTGTACTGGGTGAGTCTGGTATTTCTAGAGCAAACGCAATTAAATCGGCTTAAATCCTTTTGATCTCAACTGAACTAGAGTTTCTGCTTTAATTTCTCAGGTTGCACGAGTCTTGTGATCAAGTGTTCCGCAGTAATGGTGAGTCATATACACAATGCATTTGTTAGGAATTTAAGTAACAACAATGATCAACTTTTTCTTCAGTCACTGAATGCCATGTATTGAAGATCAACAATTATTTTAATTTGAATTGTAATTAATAACAATATTACTCACAGATCAAATTATTGGGAAAGTTTTGAGTATCATGAAAGCCAAAAACCTCCTCTACACTGCTATCTACACAGGACTCCAGCCATCTCGGGTAGGAGCTTTTTTTAGTTATTGCACAGATTATTTAAGCATGTCTTAAGTGTTCCAAACCAATTGAAAGATTACTTCCTTTATAGAGAAGAGCATGGACTATATGGCTGTAAAGTAGCAGGAATAATGGTACAAACCAATGAGAACAAAACACAAATGTCACAGGGTAAGAAATGTCTTTTTTTTATCTACAGATAATTCCAGAGACCTTGATGTCTGAGCAGCCACAGGGTCGCTCGCTGCTTCAATCCCCACCAGAAACAAATGTCCCAGCTCCTATTATGTTCAACGTTTCAAACAACCCTTGCATTATGCTATGGGCTCAGAACCTCTCTGTGAGCTTTACCCCCAGCCCTCAGTGGATTGACCTCGCCAAGGAGACCCCTACATTTGACGGATCCCTTTGCAATGGGACTAACTCAGTGTGAGTGTCTCCATTTGATTATACAGATCTAATTATTAAAAAATAACCTTAAATACTACCCAGCCTATGTTAAGACAATATATCTGCAAGGGGGGATCTAATGAAGTTGGAATTGTTTGTGTTTTAGGCTTGTCCTTAACTACCAATCTGGAATCGTTCTAAGGTGAGTAGATGTGTACATAGTTGTATGTATCTATGTCAAATAATAAACAAAACCTGAATCCTTGTCTTAGGATCAATCACATTTTCATTCATCAAGAATATCTACTGTGGTTGGACACGCCGCAGATACTCAAACGCCATTGGTTTTTATCCCCAGTTTCACCATGAGTCAGAAGTTATACCCCGTATCGGCACGGTACTGGTTCACCCTGGATTCTGTGCTTCTGAAGTCCCCCAATGGGTCCGTGTCCTTCAATGGCAGCCGGGGGATCTATGCCCCCGCGGAGTACTCCTTCCACTGCATGTCTGTCAACAGCTTCCGTGATCCCCTGCTGATACGGGGGGAATCCGACCCCAACACCTCTAACTGGATGGTCAACTTCGTAGACTTCCAGGTACTTATGCCATTTTCATGCACTTATTTCACAAAAGCACTAATGTCTCAATTAGGGCTGGGTATCTCCACTGTTGACTCGAACGGATACGATTTTGGATTCCCAAGGTTTCGATTCGATTTTCAATTAAATAGATGTAGGCAGCACGCCTTGCAGCGACCGAGTTCAATACTCCCAGTTCCTATGCTACATGTCGTTCCCTCTCTTCTACAACCTACCGTCCGGGCTCTCTTTACTGTCCTGTCCATAAAAACACAATAAATGACTAAATATATAAAAATGGCATATAAAAGGATCCCAGGGTTTTATGAATTGATGTATTCCTTCAAAAACCCTACATTCAAATGAAGATGGATTTGAACCGGAAAATCTAATCGTTTTTTTTTTTAAATCTCGCCCTATTGATTTATTATTTATTCTAAGCATGAATTCTTCCTTGATTGATGTTGTTTTGTCTAAAACAGATCCAGGGCTTTGGTTTGGCCAATGGAACAGATTTCTCCTATGCCAGCGATTGTGCCGGATTCTTCAGTGCAGGCATCTGGATGGGGCTTCTGACCACTCTGCTCATGCTCTGGATCCTCACCTACGGCCTGAGCATGATTCTCCAGGTGAACACCGTGGACCGATTTGACGATCCCAAAGGCCCCTGCATCTCTGTGCCCCTGACAGATTAATGCAGCCGTACTCCCAAAGCCTCTTCAAAGTATATTTATGATCAGTGGGGTGCTACTCTATGAGAAACTGCATTCCAACTCAGGGCCTCACTCTTTGAAACTGTTTAGAATTAGTTTTGAATTTGCCAACAACTGCCTAACTTGTGGAATGAAGTTGCCATCCACTCCTCAGCAGTCCTTTAATTTTGTGGTACAACACATTACACACATTGCATATTACAGTTGTAACTGTACTGTGTGCTCCATTTGATTTTTGCCAAGGAAAATTCCACTGTGCCCTACTCCTTCACAAGTGCCAAGATGCCACGTGGTGATTAGCGTTGATGTATTATTTGTCTAATCGCTTGTGGTTGTATGTAGTTTTGTCAATGAACGCTATTTGGGTAAAAAATTGAATGTTGCTATCGTTGTGGGTTGTCATTTTATTATTTTAGAACCTGATGCCAAGCTAAATTTAAAGTCTACTGATGGAGGAATTATCTTTATATAAGAATGTGCTCACTGATTGCCTTAAGAAATAGTTGCCTTGTGGAAATGCCATGTTAAATGCCTCGCGTGAGCCATTACAGAAACATGCCTGAAACAAAGTTTCTTTCAATGTATTTTTTCATTCACTTTTACACCCTTTGATTTGTGTTTGAGAATTATCCACTGCAATTGCCATTCATAAACTAGATCTTTAAACCAAAGAACACCCATGTGAACTTCAAGTTAATGCCAGACTATTAAGCATATGGCAACTCAAAATATATATAAAGATTTATACCTGTAAGACTGTACAAACATCCATGACTTCTGAATCTTGAACCTCTCCCCAAGACTAGTGAAGTTGCATACGTATTTGCATGAATTGCTAACCATGTATCTTTCTATTGGAAAGGTTATACGTTCAACTGTCTTATTCACATCGAATTACAATCGATTCTTTATTGAAATATAAACTTGCCCCAAGCTATCTAGAAACCACACTTTAATTATGCGATCTCCCGTTCAGCCATCCATTGACAAATACGGAGAATACACTTAAGTATTTTCATTGAGTTAAGAGATCAAATTTTCCTGGACACCTTCCGGATTCACGCACCAGGCAGGCACTGCTTTGCATAAACCAGGAAGTTTGCATAACCTGGTTGCTATAGTTACTGGTATTCTAAACAACGGGAGGTAGTATTGTGGCAGTCCGCGATGCAAGTACAATTGTAACTAATTTCTCAGAACATTTTTAAGTAAACCTGAATGGCGATATGGGAACAATTTCTAAACTTGATGAACCGGGTCGCCGCCGGGGCGTTGGGTTCGGCACATCCCAGGATAGGAAACTCTTTCCTACCAACTTTGCACCAAACCGTCTAGGAAACCAAATGTTCCGCCACGAAGAGCCGCACCGCGGCCCGGGCTGCTATGAGAACCATGAGGTTGGTAGGTTTGTGTCTGCACGCATAATGAATGAACCGGGGGTTACAAAAATACAACCTGTTGATTGTGCACAATGTTGATATTACCACGATCGCAAGATATGTAACACTACGCTAACTTAAGCTCTCTGATCAGTTTCGCAGCATGATGTACGACATCCAGAAGAGGCCGATGTGCAAGAAAGGATACGCCCTCTCTGCGAGGACCGCCGTGCGGTTTTTAGAGGCCAACAGGGTATACTATACTTATTAACGGTCACAAGCCGATTCAATGTTTAATTTAGTGTGATCATTTATAATATATGTTCACATATCACAGACAGTGACCCCCTCACCTCAAAAGTACCAGCAGGATCAATCCCGGTCCAGAATCCTGCCGCCTGGCAAAACGCCTTTCAATTCCTCTGCAGTGAGGGTTACGACCAAGCCGGATGCAAGCCTCAGCATGCCAGGGTGTGTGACAAAGGAATATGATAACAGCATGGCATTTGGTGATTGATAGGCGTTAATATTGATAGGTGTTTTGTGTTAACAATGCAGCCCTGGGACATATTCTCATGAAGTAGCAATCGGCCGGAAGGTTGTCTGGCCGATGAGCTTTGGGTCTCCAGATTGGGTAAAATTCCCTCAGCTTAAGAAGAAAACGCTGAGAGCAGAGGTGAGTTAAAAAACTAACCAACGCTGACAAATCAAACATGCCGTTTGATTGTTAGGGTTAGATAAATAAATAACCCCAACAACTGTCAAACATTGATGTGTAGGGTTATTGCACTTCGTTCCGGAAGTTTGAAATTTGCACTTAAAAAAATAATAATTTGATGTCTTCCAACCTATAAGATATCGAATGTGTTTTTTTTTCTACCTTCATTTTCACAAAAGAACAGATAACAAAATGGTTCCAGCTTCCTCTATATTGAACTAACAATAGTTGAAAAATTCATCGAAGGCTAAATGAATTAATCTTTAATGGTGCTTGCTTTAAGCCTACCTTTAGAAAAAGCGGAATTAATTGCTATATTTGGTTGAAAGTCACCTCATCTTTTTATTGATATTAAATGTTTAATACCTTTTGTCTCCTCAGCTCCAGTGTGACAAGGACTTCAAGAAGCACAGGGCCAGAGTAGCCTACTTGAGAATGTACTTCTGAACGTCCTTCAGCGGTGTCGCCTGCGTCAGGAAATCACTTCCTTTAGAGATCACTGGGTTAGGGTTAGTGTAGTAATAACCCTAACCCTCATCCATGAGCCACAGAAAAAACAGATCTTAACTGTTTATTTCAAAATGTTTTGTTGTTTTTTACCAAAGCCAACCTGACAAATATGTAAAACAAAATAAAGAAATGAAACCATATGCATGGCAGCCATGAGGTCGGTTAATATAAGGGAATGGGAGAATAATCCTCAAAAAATATACAAAAGATAATTTTCTGCAGACAACAACGCTAGATGCCATCAAATTGAATTGCCACTGTATCCTTTTAGGAGCCAAGCGAGCCGTCAGAGTTGTGGTTAAATCTCATCCTCTGCTTCCAGGTGGAGTTGATTTAGGGAGGAACGGGGGCAAAAAGTCTTATTGGTCGCAGTTGTGTTGGGCCTTGGCTCACTTCTTCCTCCTGACTTTGGGCTTCTTCACGGGCCTCAGGTAGGGGTTATCGATCGTGTTGTCCTCGCTGGCCTTGACGGACGGCACTATGCTGCTCGGCGGCAGCATGGAATTCTCCTTGTCGGCCCTCGGGTCGTCCTGAGTTGGCATGGAGAGAAAGAAAGAAAGCAACTTCACATCAGTCATCACTTCTTTACTACATTGGAACAGAACTGGTACAATGTACTTAATGTACAATGTACTTAAATAGCTTTAACTGTTATTCAGGGCTGAAAAGTGCATTGACATTTTAAAATGAAAGGCAACAACTATTGGTTAGTTGAAAATAATAATCATCATTGAGAGTAAACATCCCTTCCAGTGTCCTAGCCAGGACAGGCAGCAGTAGCCTACAATCACACATAGCATACACACAAAACGTAGGAAAAATAAAACAAACAGTCCGCAGGGGGGAAGGGGGATGTCAATATCGCAAGACATTTCGGGAGGCTCAAGGAGGTGGGTGATATTACATTTGAGCAACAAAGTGTAGTCTTGTGTTGGACTCTATAGACATATTTCACCTTACTTTGTTATTGACATGTTTTCGTTGTGTTATAGGGACAATGTCTCTTTAAGATCACATCACGTGTGTTGAAATGCCGGTCGGCACGATGTTTGAATTGAATGAAAGACCTGCCGTTGCTTGTCACGGTGAGAAATTGTCTCTTCCCTTCTTTTATCGCATTTTCTACAGTCTATAGACAGAACGTCTTACCTGGGAGAGTGTCGCTGCGGAGTGTGCGTGTGTGTTCTTACCTGTGCGTGTTTCGATGGCGGAGCTGTTTTGTTTAAAAACATAACGTCTTACCTGGGCGAGTGACGCTGCGGTGTGTGTGAGTGCGTGTGTGTTCTTAGCTGTGCGTGTGTCGATCGATGGCGGAGCCGTTATGTTTAAAAAAATAACGTCTTACCTCAGTGACTTGACGTGCGGTGTGTTTGCGTGAGATGCTTGGCACATGCGCACATGACTAACTTGAGTAACTGGAGCGACAGGCTTGTTATTATAGAAGTAAGATATGAGCTGGTTTCTCTGAAATTCATAACCTTTTTATTTCCTGTAGATTACAACTTAAACTCCCAAATGTGCTTAAGAGGAGCCGTCTCTTGCAGAACAGTAGACAGGATGAGGTCAATGCATTTATCCTAAACTTAAAATGCCTGATCTAAACACTGCCCGACTGCGGTCTATTACTGTTGGGGCCTGTATTTAGCAACACGCTTCATCACTAATCCATAACAATTATAATGTCACATGTAAAAATATGGAGTGTTTTTTGCATGAAGATGGAGATGATACCATTTGTTTATCTAAAATCTTGCCCTGAACAACAAACACCCCATTATACATACGACCCGTTCAGCCATGGGAGAGACCCAGATAAAATCTCAACAATGAAAGCACAGTTTTTCCACATCCCCTGCACTTGCTTTACGCTGCAAAATGCAACACAGATTCTTAGAAGAGAAACAAATCTAAGATAGAGATTCTAGTGTCCTGGTCATTTAGTCAAGGTTAGCAGTGGTGGCTAGACTAACGTAGGGCTGTACGATTGATCAAATGTTGAACGCGATTAAGATTTTTGTTTCAAACAATCAAAAAACGTTTATGATCGAGTTTAACTTTTTTCTATTAAATGTATCATATAAATTGGAGCTGGATACCAATTTGTTTTGCATTATTTTCGATCAGAACATTTTCTATTTGAACCTATTGTGTAATTTTATAAGGGGAAATACCAAAATTCTCAGATACAATGTGTTTTTTGGGCAAGGAATGCTGAAATCTTTTATCATGTTTTCAAACTCAATAATAATCGTTTGAATAATCGTGATCAAAATATTGACCCAAATAATCGTGATCATGATCTTTCCATAATCGAGCAGCCCTAGACTCACGTTGAGGCCGTTCCCGGCCGTGTTGTCGCTGTCTGTCTGGTCGTCCTGCTCCGACGAGTCCGTCTCCTCCAGCGTCTGCAGCTCCAGCTCGGACGGCAGCAGGGCGCTCAGGTAGGGGATGGCGGTCGGCCTCGCCGCAATCACTGAGCACACGAGGGAGATAACAGGAGGGTTAGACTGACCCACCTCCACACAAAACATAATCACAACACAATGCACATAAGCTGTTCAAACATGTAATCCTTGGAACGAGCTCGTCACTTCGGAGCAGTGTGATAAGCGTAGGTCACATGTTCTCGTTGCCCCAGGGAAACATCATTATGTACATATAGAAATCTCACACACACACACACACACACACACACACACACACACACACACACACACACACACACACACACACACACACACACACACACACACACACACACACACACACACACACACACACACACACACGTCAGGGAGTGAGGGGGAGAGGGTAATTGGGCCTGAAGCGTTTCTCACGTGGGAATGCTGTAATGTCATCCTTGAAGAGGCTCTGAGTCTCTCCGGTCTTGGCCATGAAGCGTGTGAGGGCCCGCTCCACGTCCCTCCGCTGGGATGCGGCCTTCTCCCGAACCACTTGGTAGTCCGACACCGGCTCCCTGAAAGTCTAGAGCGGGTTAAAAAAATGCAAATTTAAACCAGAATTCTGTATGGATGAACCCATCTGGTTTTTTTTACAGGTGATTCCAACTACTGGATTTCTTACAAGCAAACAGGTCGATTCCAGTACCTTATTTTCTCCTAATTTCTCTAAAACTTTTGCAGCCAGGTTTATAAACAGCATTGCCGACCAGACCCTATATAAAACCTTACTATATTATGGAATATAATCAGTATAATTTTATAACAATATAATCCATAAGAAAAAAAACGTTACATTAATAGAACAAATAATGTATTAACTATTTGAACAAACTGGATCGGGCATTGCCATGTTGTACTTAACTTTTTGCAACTTGTTATATGGCTTAGAGCTATGAACATGTGGCCCATGGGCTATCACTTTAAAGGCTGCAGGTATTATGTGTTAGGGTTTTAAGTAGTCAAACAGCTTTTGATGACATCTTGAAGGGAAATGCAACGTATTAAACGTGCAAACGATTAGAAAGACGTGAAAAGCTGCTATGACAAACAATATACTTCCTGCATCCTTCTTTCTCTATTCCCAACAAAGCTCACAAATGCCATTCAGTTTAACAACTCCAGCCTATGCAACTGTTAATCAACAGTAGATCATACTTTTCTCTCATTATTGACAGGGATTTATTAAAGGAGTTTTGAATTGGGATCAAGGTGATGAATGTAACATTAGTACAAATTAGTGTACCAGTATACCAAAGGGAGTGTTTACAGTTTCCTTTAGATTAATATAGGCTACCAATACCATAACTTTAAATTAGAAGGGAACTGTATTGGTGCAACACTCCCGACTCTTTGTGAAATCCGAGCCCATGAAAGGAGCACTGTCAACGGCTTTCCTCACGAGCTCAGCCGGGGGCTCCAGCTACAGCATAAGGCTCTGTTGTAAAGGCTAAGTCTCAAGGAAGACTTGTTCTGCTTCACATTGTAGGAACTATGCTGACATGTTAATGCTGTCTTACCAAGTAACGCTTCAGTTATTTAAAAAATATTTTAGAAATCGCAAAAAGAATATGACAGAAGCTCTTTCCACCAAAAGTTTCCTCTCAAATAGATTTTGGAGGAGAGATTATTATAATTGATTCGGGGGCAGCTGAAATCCTGTCTCTTGCTTACGTGAGCTCATCATTGTCAATGTCAATAATGTCAGGTGTCCATAATCGACCACTGCATGACTTTGCCTGGGGCGAGTAATGAATTGCCCTAAGCCTAAGCCTAAGGCATCGGATTCAAGGACACAGGTAGCAAAATTGATGTTGCAATGTGTACATCTTGTGTCAGTACTTGGCTGAGCTGCTGCACTGACAATGCCCTGGGCAATGTTTCCATCGCCCAAGAAGAGATATTGAGAGGAAAGGGGTGAAGGGGATCGTTCATTTAGCCCAAAACATAATTATTTATGTTCTGTATATTAAACATTATTGTGCATTGAAACACACACCAAGTAATTTGTTTATTTTAAGAAAGTCATTTTAAAAAGACCTTTCCACCAGGGAGGGCGGTGCTCTAACATAATAGCCAGCCACCACTGCCAGCATTCATTTATATTGACAAAGCTCCCCTAATGATTGTAGCCTAGGGTCTTAATAATGTAGATTGCTGCATATTTATTTTATTTTTGGAGAATAAAAAGGTGCTTTCACTCAATTGGCTACCAAGAGACGGGTCATTTTAATAAAAAAGAGGCTTCAATGGCAGTCTGGGGGCCCCCTGGTGGCTTTGGCGGCCCTGTGCAACCGCATCATCAGCATGTTATAAGAAACACCCCTGCCTATGATATACTTTAATACTTCTCTAACTTGATGTGTAAATAATGACAAAAATAGGACTTCTCTTTTTAAATCTCAAAGCAGGCTGTAGTGTACAAGAACAACAACCATCGCACATTGGGGGAAGAAAATATATTTTGCATGCAGTGATGCACTTTATGTTCACATGCCGCAAAGATAAACCAAGTTTTCTACCCTAGTTAGAAGTATTAGTATGAGGACATTGGTTGACTCACGGGGGTTTTGATGTAGGTGTGGGGGTCAGGGAACTCTGGGAAGTGGCTGGGTATATATGCGGGGTGCAGGCGCTTCTGTCCTGCCGTCAGCGCTTTAGGAGTCATGGGAGGGTTGGTCACCGGAGCTGAGAATCACAAAACAAAACCCAGTGGTGACCCCAGTAGTTTGGGACCAAGTCCAATCCTATGGTAGTCATTGGTGTAGACTTGAATCTCTATAACCAATAGTTAGAGATAATGGATACTTACGGGCTGTTATAACCATCCGTTGGGACCTTTTTGCATAGACAGGAAGAGTGTCAACATTGAACCCTGCAGGGACGAATAGAGTTTCCTCAGATTGATACATTGATGGAGATGGCTGAAACCGTTGATTACTCAGTCAATAGAAAATACATTTGTTACCACGTGAATTGAAAATGTTAAGAAATACACAAACAATATTGTTAGTTGTAGCCCCATTTATGTTACGATTATGATTGTAATGCATTTTCTCGTACCCATCTCAATGAGTGTGACCACTGCATCGGGGAGTGTGGGAATGCTCCTGGCAGTATGCTCGCAGTAAGATTTGGCACAGCGTCCTATTTCTGTTATATCTGGAGAACAAAAGACAGTGCATAGCATTATTGACATCCCAGCACCACGTTGACCTACACATGGTCATCAAAGCTTCACCCTCAATCTACAAAGGAACGACACATACAACTTTGCATCATCTCAGTTAGAGACTCAACAGCCGCCTTCTCTGCGCTCTCGAATCCGCACTCCGTCAGAAGGGCGCTGACGGCCACCTGCAGGGTGCGACGCCTCGCCATGTGATAGTTGTCCGCTGGGCTGGAGTTTGTTTTACTACTCGACCGCTGAGAACCGAGAACACAACGCCAGTAATCAGAAAAACAAAACCCCCTCATCAATGCGTGTCTGTATGATAGAATAGTAAAAAGGCTTGGAGATCATGGCGAATATTTTGTTTCAGAAAGCTATACAGTATGGTCTGGATAGTCAAACAGCAGAGTACATCTTGGGAGAGCGGTGTCATGTCGTGAGTTGTCGTTTATACGGGTAGACCATATCAACTATAAACTATAGATGTTCCAAGTTTTGGGCAGCCTTCTCACCCCTCCTGCATTGTAACCTCCCGGTGCCACCGCCGGATCCGCCATTGGAAATAAATGAAGTCGGTATGTCTAGCTGTCTTAGTGCAATTTATTCGTTGTGCATTCAATGCAGATTAATGTGACACTAGTAAACATGGAAAACATAACATATACATAGACGTCGTTTCCGCTATTCAGACGGAAGTTGAGGTCTTGACTTGCTGATATATTTTATCACCGCCATCTAGTGGTTTAGAATAGTTACACTTTTGTTGTTTGAAGCCTTTGGAAACAACAACAAATAGTACAAACCATACATCATGGTAAGGTGTATTGGAGTTGAATTTCCAATTTTTATCTTTTATAAAGTGACACATTTTCATAGTTGAGATATGTAGATGTTTGCTGTAATACAGAATCTTAATTTGACCGATTTATTTATTTAGTTTTCCAAGATTTACCGCTATTTATCCAATCGATTTCTTATTAGTTTGAAAAGGGGTTGTTGCGTTTTTATATAACCACTGGCAAACAATGTTTTTCTCTATGTAAAGTTCACATTCTTAAAGAAAATATAAAGAGTTTTATTATTTTTCATGACAAAATCTTTTGAACATTTGCTGCCCGGCAGCAAATCATCAATGCTATATATAGACACCACTCTCTCTCTACTCACAGTAGATTCAGACGCATAAAACACGACAGACATTTAGGTTCTTGTCAACAGAGCGATAGAGTTGACGAGGGGGCATGCAGATGTTAGGCTGTGGTCTCCTAGGCTGACTTCATGCAGATGGCGGGCTGTGGTCTCCTAGGCTGACTTCACCAGCTGCTGCTGCTGCTTTTGTCTGAAAGTCGCCATGAGGAGAAAGTCTGTCTCACTGTCCTCCTTCTGCGGCCTCCTCTCTAGAAACGGCAGTAGTAAGGTTTCCACGAGCCCCCCCGCTGCCCCCAGTAGGACCAGCATGGAGCCCATCAGATAGACCTTCAGCATTCCCCGGCATGGCCTGTGGCTCAGGATCTCTTTAGCGAACGGGATGAGATCGGAAACAACTCCCATGATTGATTATCAAGGAAGTCTGCTGGGGAAAGACCAAACAATACATTACATAGGCATTTCAAGAACGCTTGCAGAGAAGGCTAGTTTAGTATCTTACTTAAGGGACGAAATTGCAAGAATATATTTTAAAAGAATACACACGCACACACACACACACACACACACACACACACACACACACACACACACACACACACACACACACACACACACAAACAATTATACATTATATAATTATACTTTAATTAAATATAAATATATATATATAGGTAAAATCCTTTACCTGATGCAATGCTTAATTTAACGTTATATAAGTAAAGAAGTAAGGTCATACTACTTACAGTGTAAGGGTCCTGCAGATGTTGAATGCTGGAGGTTGGTGTGTAGGCTTTGACTTATCAAACCTCAGCAGTCTGCAGGAGAAGCAAAGGATCCAGAATATAAACACACAGTGTGACCCCAGGTATACACCCACTGACAAGCCAGCTCATGAATATTCACAAGTCTGCGTTTGAACAGGTGAGCGAGGTCAAAGGCAGAGGAAATTTTCCTATGCATGTCTAGGAATGAAATCAAATTCTAAAGCGCTTGATAAGTGACGCAAACGTAAATCCTAAAACAACAAGGATTATGCAACACACATTTTACAGCAAATTTGCCAAAAAGCAAAACCTTAAGGAAACGTGCATTCTGAATAAAATCATGGCTTTCTTTCCCTTTTCTGGCTTATTTCCATGTTATTTTTTATATATGTGTGTTTAAATCATTGCTGTCTTTCTATTTCCTGGCTTATTTCCATGTTCTTTATACATGTGTGATTAAATCATTGCTTTTTTTTTTCTTGCTTATTTCCATACGTCATGAGCATGTCTTATTTCCATATCTATCCATGCAGCAAAAGGCTAAACCTGATATGATTCCCAAAAGGAATTCCCCCCACATGGAGCCCGGCCTAAATAAGTGACATCAGCTCAAAGTGTAGAGGAAAGAAAAACAAGGAACCCTCTACACACGCTGCATGCACATGCAAGGTCTGTCGGCAAACCCAGTGATCCCACAGAGGAAGAGGGCGCTTTAAACCATTTAAATTACTGCTTTTTGGGGTTTGAGAAGATGTCCTCTCATTATTGATGGGCCATTTCACTATAGACCAGTTGGTGATCAGTTGATATCGCTGCAGACAAGTGCTAAGCCATGCGTGTGCGATGATGTCTGGTTATGGAGTTTACCAGATTTTAATCCATGCGTTGCTAGGGGAGACATTTTGACATGCTTTGCCCTTCGCCCTGGTTCCCCACTAGGGAAAGCATGAGGAGTCAGAACAAGAGTGTTGTGAAATGATGACTGATCTTTGTTACTGACAGCCATGTGTCATCGATCAATGTTTGATGCAGACATGGAATATTACCCATGTCTCTTGTGATATTACGATAGCATATCAATTACATTTACATTTTTGGCATTTAGACGCCTTTGTCAAAAGCGACTTGGAATAAGTACATTTGTCAGAAAAAAAGAGAAACAATATACTAAGTAAGGATAAGGATGTTCATAGAACCAAGTGCCAATACCGCATTCATTCGTATGTTATGATGTTTCATGTTGACATTTCAACTGGTGTCAGGTTTTTTGTCAGTGCATGATGAAAGTCAACCTTTTACCTACTTTTGGAGTGTGTAGTCCGTGGAGGACGTGTTTTCCCAAATAAAACGTCATTTATTTATTTTACCTGCAACCTGTGGCCTGAATAAGAGATCTGTTTCAGGGGCTGGCTTTCAGAAATCAAACAGGAAATTAGGAAGTTTGTGAGGAACAGAACTTTGCAGGCCGTTTCATCAGCCTAACAAGAGTAGGATCAAAATAATTTTGAGCCCCTTTTTCCCATTGGGGGAATATATTGAACTTTAATTATGCTAATAGTTTGAGTGTTTTTGTAAATGTAATATCGCCACAATGTTTAGTTAATTTGTCAGTGAACAGCAATTACCACAACGTGCTTATAACTTGTAAGTATGGTTTGTATTATATCAGTTTGATCAATTATGTTAATCATGTACCCCTTCCCCCCTAGCCTATTGGAAAATCAATAATCAGATCTTTTTTGGAAGAAAATGTGAAAGAAATGCTTGATAAAACGTGTATTGTCTTTATTCGACGAGCATTGTGCATCTCTCATTAATTAATCAGTTTGAACAATATAAAGCCACACACATCTCATGACACACAAAAAAACACAGAACCAAAGAGTACCACCTTGTTAGAATGGCCTCGTAGAATGGCCCCGTCCACACGAAGCCGAAACGGGCGAAACCGTTACGGTTTCGATCTATCCGGTTTAGAAGTATCTCCGTAAAGACGAAGCCAAGCGAAACCGGATAGATCTGTAGAAACGCTGTAGTAGACATTCCAGGCCCATAAGGGGCGCTGCTTCTGGTACACAAATCCAGAAGAAGAAGAGGCGAGCATGCGCATAAAGGCTGCCCCCCGAACCACTAACAACACAAACAAAGAGCTCTTCTACGATGGCGAACTAGATTCTCAATAAATAATGGCTTAGCAACCCAACATGGGACATGATATGCTGCAGAACGATTACAAGCTTTTAGTCCGCCATCATCTTTTTTGTTGTGATTTCTGAGACTCCGCGGGCTTAAGAGCCATTGGCTAGGAGGTCGAGGGGTGGGGCGATGACGTCATGGTTTGCGGTTTCAGTCGGTTTCAGGCGTCCACACGAAACCAAAACGAAACCGGATAGATTTGAAATCACCTCCGAGGGTGGTTTCAGAAGTTTGCGGTTTCGGTCAGCGGATTCGCCGGCTTCGTGTGGACGGAAGGCCGAACCGTACAAGACCTTTGCGGTTTCGCCATGAAATCGGCTTCGTGTGGACGGGGCCTCAGTGATACCTATATGTTTACAAATATATATTCCCAAATTGGTGAGAGATAGAGAGAATTGAATTGTCAAAATTGCAATATTATTTGATGCAGTGCAATAATTAAATGCTAAATTCATAGATATGAGGGTTAGCTGTTGTCTGTATCGTGTCTTTTTCTATATTTATTTGAAATAGTAGCACACGTTCACATAAATTAAACAAAACAGTACCATTATCATCAGTATAACTAAAAACTATAAAGGGTCAGATCCCACACAGCCATAGATATTTCAAAAAGTTCAGTTCAAGGGGTTACAAACATGCAAACAAAGGATAAACATGCAATTGGATTATAAAGTAACGGCAAAAAAAATTCAAGACATTTATCATATTTAATGGTCATAGTCTTAAATAATCTGGAATCTAGAAGATTAATCTTTTGTACCCTATGGCGACACCTTTGGCGATAAGTGGTAGCGTTGCCCAGAATAACAGTCACTACCGACACCCAACTCGTAAAATAATACTGCAAACGGAAGGGCTTTTATCAGGGGTTACAGAGTAGACTCAACATTGTGTTATCTCATTCGGCGATAATTGGTGACTTAACAAACATATCAAATATTTACATTAAAATATTTGAGATTGCCACTTAAACGATCAAACATTCAAAACATTTCAAACAAGGAAATTGCTCAAGGTATCCATCTCTATGGGCAAGGTTTCTTTACAACATTTAAATAAGATCACACTTTACGTTACAAATGTCAGGGATTGTGTTTGCAACGTCTAGAGAAATCAGTAGAACTAGCCCAGCAACAAGTGGGAGCACAGATGGAAACTCAGCATTACACTGTCTAACAGTGGGGCATCATAATTTGTTAAGCTTATACTGTGAGTGTGTGTGTATGTGTGTGTGTGGTTGTGATACGTATGTGCTTTGGGAGAGGCTTCACAGATCTCTGGTCTGAGGGCTTCTTCACTCTTAATGAGCCCAACTCTTTACTCTGTAAAATGCTGGTCTGAGGGCCCAAGTGTCATTCTCAATACCGCTGGTCTGAGGGTCAAACTCTTCCCCCCAAAAGTCACTGGTCTGAGGGGCCCTCTCTTCACTCTCAACACTGCTAGATTGAGGGGCCAACTCTTCCCTCTGAACACCGTTGGTCTGAGGGCCCAGTGTTCACTCTGAATACCGTTGGTCTGAGGGCCCAGTGTTCACTCTGAATACCGGTGGTGTGAGGGCCCCGCTCTACTCGCAGTAGAGTAGACAAATAAACATCCAGGTTAACCCTCCCGCCCGGCCATTAAACAAGACAAGGGCCCCACACCTCGAGGTGGTCCCCGGGGGCCGCCCTGTGAGGCAGGCCCCCACTGCGCCTAGCTCTGGGCATAGGTTGGGTCAAATGCAGAGAATGAAGTTCCCCATGGGGATAAATAAAAAGTATATCAAAATATATATATAATACCCATGGAGGCAACCAACCCAGCCTCACGAGCAGCTGCCACCACCCAGCTTCACGCTGTGCCACCTCAGGGAGAATGACCTGAAAGAAAGTGTACAAACACACAAGGTTGAGACCCCTGGGCGGGGATGACTCACTGACCAAGGGGTTAGGGAAAAGATAAGGGTTGGGGTTAGCTGACTGTTTCCCTTTGATGTCATAAATCCTTTAGTCCGGTTTACCTAATAAAGTGTTCATCATTCCATGTTGGGTCTGGACTTTCACATGACTGCACACACTCCAGTCTGCATCACCTTGCCACTGTTGTTTTTACCATACCTGAGGAGAAAGAGAATGAGAGAGAGAGAGAGAGAGAGAGAGAGAGAGAGAGAGAGATCAATGATACGATTCCTAAATTGTGCAGTATTGAGCCAAGCTGGGGTCTGCAGATGACTAGACTACACCAAGAGAACACACACACACACACACACACGCACGCACGCACGCACGCACGCACGCACACATACACACACACACACAAACACACACACACACACACCCGTTGAGGTTGGCCGGTTCCGAGTGGTAGGCGTGCTTGCCCTGCGTGGCTATGCTGGGCGTGTGGTGTGGCTCGATGTGGCTCTGGCAGGTCTTCAGGGGGAAGTTGCTCCTGAGCTCGTTGGGGCTGGGCGGCAGGGCCATGTGGTCCGTGCCGGGGACGTTGCCGTTGACCTGCCGCACCGTGGGGCCCGCACATGGCGGGTCTGGGCTCTTGCGCGGCCCGCAGGGCGAGGAGACGTTGACGACTATGTCAGGCACGTCGGCCTTCTTGGCGACGGTGTCCGAGTTGGCCGCCTGGAGCTTCTTCATGTGGTTGATGACCATGGTGGCGTTGAACGCTTGCTGGAGGAACACACAGAGGGGAGACGCAGGTGTCAGCGGGGGACACGAGTTTTGTTTATGTGAATACTCAATACTGTCTATGCTTTGAATTGGATATAGGGTGAAATACCAAGAAGAAGCTTTTTAAGGTTGGTCGTTTTACATATTGGGAGCAGTGTACATGTTCTTGAGTCATTTCTGACACTAGGGTTCTCTCAAACAAAACAATAATAATAGATGTAGTTTCATGACATCGTGAAGTAGCGTGGGATCATGGGAGTTGTTGTCCTCACCACTATTGCGGGTAAAAAGCGATCTGACATGACCCAACAAAATCATGTTCACGGATGACTTCATGTGTTCAAGTCTTACTCGAGTTGCATTTTTTCAAGTTTATTCACGTCAGGTCTATTCTCGTCTAATGAAATGGTCGCAAGTAAAATAACGTTAACTTGCCAAATTACAACTCGACAAATCGTCTACTAGTTTAGCTTCAATAAAGAACTCTGAATAGAACATAATCTATGGAGAACACAGCTTCATAAGGGAGAAGTGATCACATGGCTTTAAAGGCACTCAGGCGCCCGGCCCTTGGTGAGCTTGTTAAGAACTTACCTTCCACTTGGACTTTGCAAAGTTCTTCTGGATTTGAACACTGACCGACTGGTAGATGTCCTGGCTCCGCGCTGTCTCTCCAATGATCCTTGATGGACAGAGATGCTTAGGTTTAGATTAGATAAAGCCAAATATAATCAATGCTGAACAAATGCAATCACTGGTTTTTGAAAAGATAGACAGTTCAAATTAAAAGAGTTGATATCTATCTGATATCTTTAAAAGTTTTTAGCAATGGATTACACAATCATTGTTGCGATAAACATTGCATTCATAGTCAGCCGACTTTCTAATTCCTAGGGGTTAGACTATTGATCATGATGAACACTCACCAGGGGTGGCGGAGAGCCAGTTCTGTAGAGAAGCGCATGCTGGGATTCTTTTGCATCATGTGGCTTATGAAATCTTTAGCTGAAAAAAAAATACAGTCATCAATCAATAAACAGATGGAAAAATATGTTTTATATTTCTACCAATTGTAAACTGTAAGAGATCTAGTTACCAGAGTCAGAGATGTCATCCCAGAAGGGGGAATCAAACTCGTACTGTGCCTTCATGATTTTGGAGAAAAGCCGTGTCTCGGTTTCTTCATAAAAAGGGGGATATCCACAGAGCCTAGGAGGAAAAAAACACAGGGTCATCACAACATAAGTAGCCTCAATAATGTGGCTAAGAAAATAACAAGTGTTGATGCTTGTAAAACATGCAGTGACGCAAGATGGTGCTAGAATTCAATAAGGGTCTTTCTGTACAGAGATATAAACACTAGATGGCGCTCTAATTCAATAAGGGCCTTTCTGTACAGAGATATAAACACTAGATGGCGCTCTAATTCAATAAGGGTCTTTCCGTACAGAGATATGAACACTAGATGGCGCTCTAATTCAATAAGGGTCTTTCCGTACAGAGATATGAACACTAGATGGCGCTCTAATTCAATAAGGGTCTTTCCGTACAGAGATATGAACACTAGATGGCGCTCTAATTCAATAAGGGTCTTTCCGTACAGAGATATGAACACTAGATGGCGCTCTAATTCAATAAGGGTCTTTCCGTACAGAGATATGAACACTAGATGGCGCTCTAATTCAATAAGGGTCTTTCCGTACAGAGATATGAACACTAGATGGCGCTCTAATTCAATAAGGGTCTTTCCGAACAGAGATATAAACACTAGATGGCGCTCTAATTCAATAAGGGTCTTTCCGTACAGAGATATGAACACTAGATGGCGCTCTAATTCAATAAGGGTCTTTCCGTACAGAGATATGAACACTAGATGGCGCTCTAATTCAATAAGGGTCTTTCCGAACAGAGATATAAACACTAGATGGCGCTCTAATTCAATAAGGGTCTTTCCGTACAGAGATATGAACACTAGATGGCGCTCTAATTCAATAAGGGTCTTTCCGTACAGAGATATAAACACTAGATGGCGCTCTAATTCCACTGCCGGTATACTGCCCTTGCTTAGGAGGGGCTATGGTCTACTCCACATCCAGGAGCAGTGACACTTACAGAATATAAGTGATGACACCGATGGACCAGCAGTCCACTGCCTTGCTGTACGGTTTCTGGGCCAACACTTCTGGAGCTGATGCGTAGGAAACCATAGCGTAAGCAAGAAGCACATGAAGCAATAACAATAATAATCCTAATAATATTCAGAAAAAATGTAATAAAAACATAATAAAATGTAATTAATTGTAAAATAAAAAGCAAGGCTGTTTTTTTTTCTCTTACCCACATATCCCGGAGTCCCACAGGCTGTTGACATGATGCCGTTGTCCACCATCTTGGAAAGGCCAAAGTCACTGATCATGATCTTGGAGTTCTCATCCTGGCTGTAGTACAGGAGGTTCTCCGGCTACATGGGGAGAGGTGAGAGTAGGAAGCCTCACTCTACGGCCCTCTTAATTCCCAGGTCACCCTGGATTAGCCTTCATAATGATGATTCTATCTAAGGAGACGCTGGGCTCTGGGGCGGGGCCCTACCTTGAGGTCACGGTGAACCACCCCACTCTGATGCAGGAAGCCGACCGCCTGCAGCACCTGCTGGATCACCCTGCTGGCGTCCTTCTCCGAGTAGACGCCTCGGTCCAGGATACGGTCGAAGAGCTCACCGCCGGAAACACTGTCATAGAGGAGACGCCATCTTTAATTACTGGTTCTGTCTGTGTTTCCGAGCAGGGTACTGCTTAGTATGGGTGGGAATCTCTTGACTCTTCACGATTTGATTCTGATTCAGAGGTCAACGATTCGATTGTAAAACGATTATCGATGCATCTCGATGCACACATTTTATTATGTACATTTCCATGCAGGATTTTCAAAAAAATATTCATACATCTGAATTTGCTACTCAGTTTGCTAATCACTTCCTACTTTTGTGATGATCATTAAAGACATCAACAGATGAATTACATTATCTAATATTTTATTAGAGAAAAAGCTGTCAAAAATATGACTTTCTATGAACAATGCAATAATCAATGCAGCTTGCATTACAACATACTATGGAAGTATGTAAAAACTAAACAGATTTAGTTTTCTTTTCTTTCTAATCTTTCTTTTCTATGTCATTAAAGAAAAAGCTCTTAGTAAATTATAAGAATAAGAAATTGTTCGTCGTACTTGTGTCTGGCTGTGAGTTTGCGTGCATGCTATGCGTAGGCTGAATCGCAATCGTATCCAGACAAATCAGATTGGCCAATACACATTGAAGATAAATGAAATAATTTAATAATTACTCGAATTACTCTACTTACTCTAATTACTACTTTTTTTAATTAAAATTTAGATTATTTATTTATCTGAATCGATACAGAATCGTTCAAGACATAATTGCGATGCATCAAAGAATCTATTATTTTCCCACCCCTACTGCTTAGTTCTGAGTAATACAGGAACAACAAGGACACTCACAGCTGCATGATGAGGTAGTAGTGGGATCGGCCCTCATAGAAGTCCTCCAGTCCCACAACATTTTCATGTTTGATCCTGGAGAGAGAGACACAGAGACGAAGGGAGAGAGAGAGCGACACGCAGAGTCACACAGACAGACAGACAGAGACAGAGAGAGAGACAGAGACAGAGAGAGAGACAGCGACAGAGAGACAGAGACAGAGAGAGAGAGACAGACAGAAAGAGAAAGACTTTGTTTAATCACCCCCTGCACACAGTGGATAAAATATCCAGCCATGAGGATATTACAGATATATAGATCAGAGCAATGAAACGTGTGTACTGGGAGAATGTGGAAGTGGAAGTGAACAAGGTTGCTCCGTACTTCCTCAACACAGCGATCTCGTTCTCCAGGTTGAGGTCCCTCTTCTGCTTCTTCTTCACACACTTCATGGCAAACAGCTTGTCGGTCTTCCTCTCCCTCACCATGTACACCTCGGAGAAGGCCCCCCTGTCAGAAAGCACACGCACAAACACATTGTCAACAGACCTACTGCCAACACAGCAGCCAGCAGCGTCCCTCTTGGGTGACGCTCTGCATTCTCGTTAGAGAAGGGTCTCCTGGTGACTGATTAGTTGGCTAGTAATTGTGTCAGGCCAGACGTGTACCTGCCTGCATGGCGTGGGGATTAACCCAATCTCCCCGAACAGTAAAAGTCCAGGTCCATCATCCAACCCATCCATCCAATACCTGTCCCGACCAAATTGAGAGCTCTAAAAGCATTTTACTAACAGTACTAGCAGTGAGATTTCAGTGTTTTTATAAAGCTCTTACAGAGAGATTAAAAAATACAAACCCTTCCTTAAAAGTGAATTAGTCTCATGTTTTATTTTTTTTAATGTTCATATGTGTGGAGGACAAGCCTGATCTAGCCTTAACCAGGGGCATTTTTTTTTAATCTATGTACAATGTGTGTTTATCACTGAATAATTACATAAAAATGTTGAAAATATTGAAAAGAAATTGCCTTTCAGAGAAGGAGTGAATTGATTATGTCCCCTCCGGGGCTAGCCACTGAAGGGAGACAAAGAGGGCCAAAACTCACTTTTGCCGCCTTTGAGAATAGTCAACCATAACATGTTAAACATAGGAAGGGCGGTCAGCCGCATCTTCTCATTGCAACCAATCACAAATCAGCTATTTTTTATATTAACGTTCTAAGCAAATGAGACTTCAGTTACCGCCTTGCGCGACAAACTGACCAGAAGGCTCATCTGCATTACATTCAAGCAGCACGCACCATGAATGAACTTTACCTTGCGAAGTTGAACTTTGTCTGCACATTTGATTAAAAGTTTAGAAGCATTGCACTCTGCAGACACACTGTTAAGTGTCTAGTTTGTTTTAGGTATTATCCTCTCTAATGCGCCTCCACACGACGCGTCACGCGAGTATGTTTTTTCAAAAGTTGTGCAGGCCTATACTTTAGAAAAGACATGCATGTGTGGGTGCACTGCACTCGTTCATGAATGCACTTCCATGTTTGCCTCCCTGGTGATCTCTGCCAGGAACCGCTACTGGCTTTAATGTTACCATATCATATTCTACATTATATTTCCCTAGACAGCTATTAAATACTCATACCTTTACTTATAGCTACAAATACATATTGCGTTGTGTATCTAACGTATGCTAAACAAGACCTTCATAGCGGGGCTCCAATGCCTCTGCCTGGCAGATGACCCCCACTCCCTGCCTCTACACAATAAGTCTATTTTTCTTCTCATGATTAGTAAATAACATGTTATCGTCCCACTGTGACCTCCCTGATCATTCTGTTTTTCTAACGTAGATTTTCTCCTCTCTGATTTCCTCAGAGAAGCACAGAATGTTTCTCCTATCCATTAACCAATATGCATAATAGTTCCTGATCCTTAAATCCTTTAATATTCCTTGACAACATGCTTTAATGCCTTCTGAAAGATTGAATGGTGCGATAATCAAAACTTCCCACGGTTCCAATTGAGAATCCATTAGTTGAGGGGGTCAGGGTTGAGGCCCTCCCATTAGTTGAGGGGGTCAGGGTTGAGGCCCTCCCATTAGTTGAGGGGGTCAGGGTTGAGGCCCTCCCATTAGTTGAGGGGGTCAGGGTTGAGGCCCTCCCATTAGTTGAGGGGGTCAGGGTTGAGGCCCTCCCATTAGTTGGGGGGGTCAGGGTCGAGGCCCTCCCATTAGTTGAGGGGGTCAGGGTCGAGGCCCTCCCATTAGTTGAGGGGGTCAGGGTTGAGGCCCTCCCATTAGTTGAGGGGGTCAGGGTTGAGGCCCTCCCATTAGTTGGGGGGGTCAGGGTCGAGGCCCTCCCATTAGTTGAGGGGGTCAGGGTTGAGGCCCTCCCATTAGTTGGGGGGGTCAGGGTTGAGGCCCTCCCATTAGTTGGGGGGGTCAGGGTTGAGGCCCTCCCATTAGTTGAGGGGGTCAGGGTTGAGGCCCTCCCATTAGTTGGGGGGGTCAGGGTTGAGGCCCTCCCATTAGTTGAGGGGGTCAGGGTTGAGGCCCTCCCATTAGTTGGGGGGGTCAGGGTTGAGGCCCTCCCATGGCTGTTGTGATTACAGGGCCCTGTTCTGTTCCATCATGTTCCGTCCCCATGCTATCTTCAGCCTTGTCTGGAAATAGTTGCTCCATTAAGGTGGATTAGGCCCTTTATCCCTTACGCAATGGAAACTATGTGGCCCTGACGGTTGGTGTCCCAGGTAGATGGATTAGGCACTGAGCATGTGCAGTAGGGGTTGTGGCTTTGAGCGACCTTTCAAAGACAAGAGGCAGGGAGGGCTTAACCGGGGCACTGGAGCGTAAGTAGGGGACAAGGGGGAACGTCCCCATGATTGAAGTACCCTAATGGCATTACGTGATACTATAATGGTAACATGATGATGGATTCCATTATTATAAAACATACTCTATTTAGAGCACCGGAATCAGGTTTAATGTTTTAGAAAATAATAATATGAAGTGAAGCAAAAGTTTTAGTTTGATTTGCAAATATTTGCACAGAGAGAAAAATAAAGAAATAGAAACGCATAAAATCTTTAGTCACGTCTAATTAAAGTCTATGTAAAGTTGACAAATGATAGGATATGCATAATATATATTAGAATAAACCCTTTTCACAGAGGCGTTGTGATAGGGCAAAGATAGCTGGCGCTCATAACACAAATTATGGGTCTGCTCTTCTTATGTACAAAGGCACGGCAAGAAGACTTAAATTGAACCCTCCACAAGGGTTTCGGCCTGTTGAGGGAGAGAGCAGCATAATCACAAAAACAAATAAATAATTAAATCTGAAGATAAGCAGCCGGAAACAATTTGGTGGAGGAATATATTGTCGTTTGATGAGGCCTATAGAGACAGGCCTCATTTGGTGTGTTACTCAGGCACTGGGGGATAGTAAACACGTCAGCAGTACACCGGAGAGCGTAGTCGCTTCCTTTAACTCATAACGTCACAAAAGATAGAAATATCACCGAAAGCAATGTTTGTGACTATAGGTTAACTACATTAAGGTAAATAAATACATTTTGTAGATTTGGACAAGTAGTTGCATATCTTTTTGTGGAGGAACATATCAACTCTATACTGCATTGCTTCTTATCACCTTGAGATGTTGTAATTGTTATGTTAGCTAAGTTGATATGTAAACGAAGATTCCCCCAGCCTTAGGAACAGCATGAACTCTGATTCAAACATCTTAAAAATGGTAAATTTTAAAATAATTATTGTATATTATAGAAGCTATAATAGAACCATAGTTATAACTTATCAAATAACATAAATTTACGTACTTCAAATGAGAACATAAACATCACTCTCAGCATCTTTACTGACATTGAATATTACATAATATAAATACAATCAAAATATATGGTTCAAATTCATAATAAACTAAGTACTGACTTCAAATGTTGAAAGATTCTGTTTTATCACAACCAAATATGAAATATTATGTACTGTTATTACTTTGTACACTTCAATTACAGCAGTTATTGGGTCACTACTGACAGATTGCATACACCATCAGCATAGCAGTTTACATTGACCTATAGCACTGCCGTCCTCCCATCTTTGCCACTTATCTAAACAATACCTTATAATTCTCACTCAAAACCTGCGTTTGCTTATTTTTCGCTTTGAAAACTTACTCATAAAAAAACAAAAAAAACAGTTTTGTACTTTTTACTGAATTAGCTTTAACACTATTACAGATGAGCTCATTTATGAACGAGCTTCTTAGGCTAAGTGAAACCTGAGGGATGAGACTGGCCCCAGCAGACCTAAGTGTCTCGTGGCTAAAACTCGGCTTAAAGGTAAGGGTTATGTCTCCATTCACGTCCATGTAATACATTCATAATAGGGGGACATCAGTAAAGTTGTGAAGAGTCCAGTACGTCTGGGGCTAGGTCTTTGTAAATGCAATGCTAAAAATGATATTTTAGAGCGAACTTTAAACGTAAATTGGATTCTCAAAGTTTTAGTCTACTTCAATAAACATCATTACAAAATGCAACAAACAATCCTTATCTCCATCATTCTCAGTCTTTCCAATACATACAGTCCAGATTTATGTCTGTATGCACTTAGATATTATGCCTAGCATTGTGTTGGTGTGCATACAGTACCACAACAAAAGATACAGCCTAGCATTATGTTAGTGTTCATACAGTACCCCAACAATAGATACAGCCTAGCATTATGTTAGTATTCATACAGTACCCCAACAATAGATACAGCCTAGCATTATGTTAGTGTTCATACAGTACCCCAACAATAGATACAGCCTAGCTTTATGTTAGTGTTCATACAGTACCTCAACAATAGATACAGCCTAGCTTTATGTCAGTATGCTCACAGTACACCACAACAACAACTATGTCTTTGATAAAGTCAGGAGCGTTACTTACGATCCCAACTCCTCCATGAGCTCAAAGACATTCTGGATGTTATCTGTGTCCTTCTTCCACACATAGTCGTCTTCCTTGCGGCCCATCTCTGCATGTGCTTCAACAGGGATATCTGACACAACAAAAGGGACCGGGGAAAAGAAAAAAACTGTCACCACTGATAGTCTGGACAGTATCCAAAGACAAGACCAAACCCACTAGCTGGAATTTAACAAAAAGAAAAGCCGTAGAAAATGACAAAATCTAAAAACACAAGTTAGGCTATCCTTTATTGTCCCTTTTTGTGGGAAATTCTTTCTCTGCTTTTGACCCATTCGGGAGGCGGTGAACAGTCATACACGGAGCAGTGGGCAGCCGCAGTGCAGGTGGGGGTTTCAGGTACCTTGAGGGCACCTCATCCGTAGATGAGGACGTAGGAGAGTGCTGCACTAATACTCCGCCCGTCCACATTTTTCGTGTGCGGGTTGGGATTCGAATCAGTCACCCTCGTTACTTGTCCAACTCCTTAACCAATAGGCCACGGATGCCCACCCAAGTCCAGCAATCATCCTCCCTGAGCTACAACTGCACGCCTCTCAACCTCAGCCTGAAGAACATGAGACCATCTTGGGTTCTACAATTCCTCATTCAAGTGGGAAAGTGAATGGATGGATGGATGCGTGCTGTGCTTCTGTGTTGCTACAAAATGGCACACAGCTGACTTAGCAGGAGAACATGGATGAGTTCAGATCAGACTCTCAAAATGTGTCTGGCAGACCAAAGGGTTGCAGTGTTAAGAGCCTATTTTCTAATTGGAACACAGGAAGCTAGATCTGGCCAACTACAACTTTAAGAACAGGCGATCAGTCCGTTATGCTGCAAGCTGAACAGCTTGAACAGCTCGGGGACAAGGACTGGAAATACAACACTTTTGTTCCCTTCCTTAGACAATTAATACATACAATTGGAATCATACAGTTCTTGCCATGGCTAATATATAGTTATAAGTTCGAGTCAAAAGCAAACTTACAAAGAGCAGCTCGCAAACTTCGGAATAATATGCAACACACCAAATATAGCCATGAAAAAATAACATGGACGTTACTTGACCAATATTGAGGTGTTTAATCAGGATAAATGAGTGAAGTTCGATTGAGAGTCAACTTGCCCTCAATCGAACGGTGGCCTATTTTCTCTTATATAAGGTTGATCTGAATACGGGCCCTTCCACCACCTAGATAATTTAAGACGCCTTCACGAGCCCACTTTAAAAAACTTAAATTACAGCTTATACAAGTTCTGTTTCTCATGGTCAAGAACGAGATGTTCATGGAAGAATGACGTCGCAACAATAAAGGACTGTCAAGATTCGTCCAACTTTGAGGGCATATTAACTTCGAGTGTTCTCTCCGTTTTTTTAATCAAATCCCTCCTTAAAATCAATTGTAAATGTAAACTCGAAGGAAAAACCGACGTCCATCCTCGTAAAAAACATGAATTATGCATTAGTAATAATTTAGTTGTCTAATTAATTAGTAAGTCATCTAGCAATATCGCCATAAGCCCTCTGAATAATGGAGACCCTACCAGTCAAAGGAACAAGAAGGTCGGCTCTGCTGCTGCTGATCTCCAGTTTCCCCTCAGCGGCTCACGCGGACTAAATACGCGCGCGCGTCTTTTCTTCTCTTTCACCAGCGCTGATGGTGGAGCTCGCGGAAGCCTGCTGCAGTAAAACCCCTTCCCGCCACAACACAACGTGCTGCCGTTTCTGCACAAGCGTCGACAGCAGAGGATCTCAGGAGCGGAAACTGTATCATATACAAACACGCGTGACGATCGATTTAAACGATTGCATTTGGTTCTGCGCACTTTTAAAAACACATTTTTATTTGGTCTTGACTACAAACAACAACAGAAGCCTTACCATCCCCCTGGCTGCCTTACCTGTAGGTTTATAACAACTCAAGCCCCACGCCTTTGCACTACCGGCACAAGAACTTCCGCCGATGCATGACGGCCAACATTGATACACCGCGTGTAAGGATGAAAAGCGCCTCGGGGGTTGTATCGTCGTGGCGAGAGACATGGGGTGCGGACGTGGTCCTCCGACGGGTTTTAAGACCTAGCCCCCCACAGGACGGCGTTGGCTGCAGCATCCGCGGAAAAGCACTCTGCAGCAGCAAGACTGCGAATGATCAGACCACTATTACCAAGCTGCGTGGATACTGTGACGATGACAACATGCAACAAGTCTAATTGCCTTTATTTTAAACATATTTGAGTTTCGAAATAAATGCCCTCTTTAGGATGCTATAGCCAACGCGCGCGCGCCTTCACAAATTCCCCGTGTCCGCCTAATATGCAGCTTTGTGGGGAAGCCAAGCAGCACTCGTATATTTTTAACTCCATCATTTTAGTATAAAAACATAACAAACCCAATAATTATACAGAAATAACAGAATTACCGTTTTCGATGTCCCGTCTATTCGCATTCATTGACTTAATGGATGGGATGGAATGAAGAAGGCATCGAACATTGAACGTATAGCTCCATTAAAACTCACCTCGAGGCTGTGCACTGGAAGAGCTGAGGTACGACTCTTCTGTCAAAAGCTTGTTAAAGTCTACCCGGATTACTTCGTCGGGGGCCGAAGAAGGAGGCCTAATTGTGGTCAAATCAGAGATTACATGCATTGGAGAACGCGGAGAGGAGGTGCTGAGAAGAATGCCACAAGTGCTGACAGGGACTCGCTTCTGTTTCTGTTGCCCCTGCATCACGTTCAGGTTTTCTTTCCTACAAGTGCAGTTTTATAAAGGATTGTGTGATGTGCGCTAGCTGCTCCCCCCCCCCCCCCCTCTCTTTCTATTTTTTTTTATAGAGACAGAACAGTAGAGAATAAACATGCAAGCAATTCACAGAAGTTTCACAATATTGATCATAATTATTATTTATCATAATTGTTATTGATCATGATTGTTATTTATCATAATGTTTGGTTATTGATTAATGATTGGTTATTGATCATAATGATTGTTTTTCATCATTCTTAATGTTTAGTGATCATAATGATTGTTAATGATCATAATGAATGATTATTGATCCTGATTGTTATTGATCATACTTATTGGTTATTGATTCTGATTGTTATTGATCATTATGATTGGTTAGTGATCATGATTGGTTATTGATCATAATGTTTGGTTATTGATCATGATTGGTTATTGATCATAATGATTGGTTATTGATCATGATTGGTTATTGACCATAATGAATATTGATCATAATTATTGGTTATTGATCATAATGATTGTTATTGATGATCATAATGATTGATCATAAGGATCGTTATTGGTCATAATGATTGGTTATTGATCATAATGATTTGTTATTGATCATAAAGATTTGTTATTGATCATAATGATTGTTATTGATCAAAATGATTGGCTATTGATCACAATGTTGACCACCCACTCCCACAGCATGATCATAGCCTGTGCAGGCAGCCTACCTGTGTCAGCTCTACCGTGGACGCAGAATAAGATCGAGTGAAACAGTGGCTGATGTTGTCATGGATACTGCTTTGTGAGGTCATTTCAATTGGGACATTAGACACAGAAAAAGCATGAAACAAGTATCTGTCTGTTTCTCTGACACACACACACACACACACACACACACACACACACACACACACACACACGCGAACACACACACACACACACACACACACACACACACACACACACACACACACACACACACACACACACACACACACACACACACACACACACACACTACTCAAAGTGCTTTGAGTGCCCCGAAAAAGCACATTACTAATGCTATTGTAATACATTTTGATTAAGATAAGCACAAACAAAACAGGCCAAAAGACAAACCAAATGCGGCAATAACATGTGTAGGGAGTGGTGGCCACACAGACCTCATGGGGGGTCTGTGATGCAGTATGCTGGACTGCAGCAGGAGGAAACAAACGGGCGCTCTACAGTGAGTGCGGTATTGCTCAGCAGATATGAAGGATGTTGTGCAGCCATGATGTAACAGATGTAGGACTTCTATGTGTGCTGAAGTGTTTGATCAGACGTAAAACCTCTACAAGGCCAGCGTTTTTTGTATAGGAATGAAAAAGAGGAAAATGCAATCATCCTATCCAGCCAAGGTATTGGGGGAGTGGTATTCTAATCACGTCTCACTTCTCAGCTTACACTGCTTGCACTATTAATGACTTCCATTCAAGAGATTTCATCTACCAGTTTACATGATGGTCGGTTTTCTCAACCTTAGAATCTCGTATATTTAACTCAATAAATGATCCTTTCCTCTAAAACCTCAAAAAACGTAAGGTCACATTGTGACCAGCTTATATTGATGATGCTTCTTAATGCCATGCCATTTGTCTCCCGTGTTTGTTTTGTTTCTACCTTATAGCATGTGTATACCCCACACAATGACTGTCACCAACACGCAACAGCTCCCTCTCTCTACCTAAAGAAAGAGTTATCCAAGAGGGCTAAGGGCAGTGGAAACCGTTTTTCAGCCTATACACCCTATAGGATCACTTGGTTGATCCCAAACCAGTAGCATAAATATCTGCATCGCTGAGTTCTAGAATAATCTAAGAAGAAATCTAAGAAAAGAAATGCCTACTCAGATTTGTTTGTGTATGGTTTTTGTGTATTATTATGACTTTTTTGATCAGAATCTATTCCCAAGTGTATTTTGTTGTATGATTAATAATAGATGGACTGATATGAATCATAAAAATGTATTTACTATAAAAAAATTCTGGGCCAATTCAATCGATCCGATATTTGTTTAAATTACTCTGATAAAAGTGCCCAATGCAGTGAATAATCATCTTATCCTCGAACAAAACAAGAGACGAAAAACATACAAAGATGCTTTTCGTATTATGCAACCAAAGTCTCTGTTGTGGGATTAACCCGTGGCCCTGGTAGTGCTCACAAAGGTCACACCTTATGTAACCTAATGGGTGGACGGGATCACATGGGCAGCAGCTCAGTCTGCAGACACTTCAGTAGGTCTGTGTAGAATAACAGACCCTGCTGAGGCCCTACCGAACAATCCCATCAGTTATTCATACCCAGCGTTGTTTGTTGCTATGCAGGATAAGCACCCCCTCCCCCACCATGTATGAAGCTGAATATTATTGTACGTTGTAAATATTTGACCAAAAGTGTGGTTAGTATTTGCATTGGTTTGGGGTGTTTTGGTACCATGGAAGCTATTGAGAAAAAAGCCATTTTCCGCAGGAAATGAATGGGATTCTTTAGAAGATCAAATAAAATTGTAGGTGCAATAAATGATATTATCCTGTGTGTCTAATTAGTAGCACGAAGTATAACAGTTCTGCATTGGTTTGGGGTGTTTTGGTGCCATACCATGGAAGCTATTGAGCAAAAAGCATTTTCCATAAGAAATTAATGGAGTGATTTATTGACGGTCCCTATTTGAAAGGCAAGCAGTCAGGAGCAAGTGTGTGTCCCTTGGTTGTCCCCCAAAACTGACTGACAGCACTGCAGGAACCGCTAATGGTTGTCTGCCAAAACTGACTGAAACCTCGGCAGGAACCGCTGATGAACCCGAAATGAATATGCAAATATCTGTCGAATATCCAACAACAAACTAACTTCCCAAAAGTTAAATTAACTAAGAGCTATTGTCATGTAATCAACCCCTGATTACCATCTGGTGGGCAGTGCTAACATAACTCATTACATGCAATAACCTTTATCGTTCCATTTATGGACACTGAAAAACAAACTCCAGCCTCCACAAGCTTCCTCCATAAGGTCAAAAGGTATTTTGCATATTCTGTTCCAAAATATGCAGAATTTTCTCAAAATGAGGCCGTTTCTGTAAGGGGTTCGGCTTTTACGCTGGCATGTGTTAATGGCTAATGTCCCGCCTCTTACATCCCATACACTGGCTCTCTGCAACACACAACATCCGACACCCCAAACATTCATCAAGTGGACCGGGTCATCAAGAACATTTACGTAAACATGTTTTCCATATTGATGCATTTATAAAAGTAATGACTATTCCAAGTTTAAAAAGGCTGAATATTTCATGAAAGCAGTGGCGTAGACAGAAATATTCAAATGGGTGAGGCACAGAGAAAAACGGGTGGGCAAAGCCCATTTGATTAAACATAAGATAGACCTAGATTAGATGCACCATACAAAATGTAATCAAAGGCATGTTATATTTATGACATAAAAGTGGAATTTATTAAAGATTGCATAGTGTACAACATACACTACACTATAAAATAACACAATGCATTTTTGAGAGTGAGATAAAAAAAAGGATTTGAGCTCTCAGTGGATTAATGACTTGCGCGCCTTTTTTGATGGTGAATATAAACGAAGGAAAGCCCTCTGATTGGACGGGCAAGACTGACAATGAAACCCTATTTCACTTGTGTCTCTCTCCCCACTTAAAGGTGCATCAGAAAATAATGGTAATGGTAATGAAATCAGTCGAACACCTACAGTTCTCTCAACATACTGGCAGTCATTCAACTTACCCCACCATGATGCACTGAAGTTAAATGAGAGATATTACCAAAGGGTTACCTGTAGTAAGTAGCATCCTACCAAATTTGGCATGTAGCATACCACAGCAATCAGAACTAGAAAATGCATTTCCTGCAGAAAATGCGGTGAGTGCTGTAGTACAAAGTGAGGTTGAAAATATTTTTTAATAAAGCCACATTGATTAAGACTTAAAGAAACGTTACATGGCTTAAATCAAGTGAAGGGATTTGAACAAAAGTTCAAAAGTCTAAATGGAGTAAACAATGTAAACATGCTCACCATTTAAGAAAAAGTAAATGGTTGGAAACAAATAAAGTGACAGCCGAATGAAAAGCGCAAAGCATTGCTAAAAATGCAGAAATGTAAAAGGTCAAATGTATTGCCCAACTAGGCCTATGTGTGTGTGTGTGTGTGTGTGTGTGTGTGTGTGTGTGTGTGTGTGTGTGTGTGTGTGTGTGTGTGTGTGTGTGTGTGTGTGGTGTGTGTGTGTGTGTGTGTGTTTGTGTGCCCGTGTGTGCCCAACCCGGTATCACGCCAAGGCGTAAAATAGATACGTTTGGCCACATCGCAAGGCGTGTTCAGGGTCACGCTTTGCTCGAGCAAAGCGTCATGAATGGGGGAATAGCACCAAAAGAGGGCGATACGTTCTCCTAGCATTTGGTGAAATTGTTAGGTAGTATTAATCGTTATTATCTGAATGGGAAATCCAATATTTTAGGACAGATACACCATTAAACGTGTTTCTAATGACATTTCTAGCGAGAAATGTGATAGAAACGACAGTGTTACCCCTTGTGTTTTTTCCCATGATGACTGATGAAAAACAACAGTGTTACCCCTTATATTTTATTTGACAAGGACACTTATTTGACAACGACAGTGTCACCCCTCACGTTTCATTTGATAAAAACTTCAGTTTTACTCCCTTTGTTTCAATGGATAAATATCGACAGTGTTACCCCTTATGTTTTTTTCATGATGACCGATAAAAAACGACAGTGTTACCCTTTCATTTGATAAAAACGACAGTGTTACCCCTTGTGGTTTTTTTCATGACGACCAAAGAAAAACAACAGTGTTAGCCCCTATGTTTTATTTGATAAATATCGACAGTGTTTACGCTTATGTTTATTTGATAACGGCCGATAAAAAACGACGGTTACCCCTCATGTTTTTTCCATGTTAACCAATAAAAAACGACAGTGGTACCCTTGTAGACGTTTTTGCGGGGTTCCGAACCTGAGCTGTTTGGAGTGTTAACCTCCGAACGTATCAATGAACCATCAAGACACCGAATAAAGTGGTTAACCAATAAAATGGTTATAGGCCTACTTGACTTTATAATTTGCATGAAATAGAAATAAGAGTCTTCCAACAGAGGGCATCAACCGGACTTGAACCCGGGTCTCCAGGGGGTTAGCTCACAGCTCTCTCCCCATCCCACTGAGATTTGTAATTAAAAATTGTCTGTGGTTATATATGACTTGATAATAGACATGATAGCATTACGTTTAAAATTAAAGATATTGTGTTTTCCACAGAAATTGAGCCGCGGTCTCCAGTGGGTTAGGCAGAGTGCACTCCACTGCACCACTGATGGGATGACAAATGTTGGTGACAGGTATAGGCAGACTGACAAGGTCACGTGGTGTTGGGGCTACGTCAGTCAGGATCAGTGGTAAAAGTCAGCTGTTCACGCGCGGGTGAGGCTTGAATGAAATGTTTGAGATGAGAGGAGGTGGACGGGGGAAGTCCAACTTTGCTGACCGCACAATCTATTAACATTGACGCACTTTAGCACCGATCACTTTAGGACTATGCTACTGTGGAACGTTTTTAACTTATCTCTAATAAAACCAACAAAACGCAGTACCCATTTTTAAGTGATTCTTTGAACAAGCAGCGCGTCTGGCAAAAACATATTTTCCCGATCTAGCCTCTCGGTGACTAAATAAGTGGTTCGATAGTCGCCATACAACAATACTCAATGATCAATCATCAATAAAGAGGATATACATGACATTAAAATGTATGTGTGTACTTCTATTATTTCCCTTATGTTTTTTTTCATGACGACCAATAAAAAACGACAGTGTTACCCCTTATATTTTATCTGACAAAGACAACAGTGTTACACTTTATGTTTTTTTTCATGACGACCAATAAAAAACAACAGTGTTACCACTTATGTTTTTTTTCATGACGACCAACTAAAAACAACAGTGTTACTGTTACCCCTTATGTTTTTTTTCATGACGACCAATTAAAAACAACAGTGTTACCCCTTATGTTTCATTTGATAAAAACGACAGTGTTACCTTGTGTTTTTTTTCATGACGACCAAAGAAAAACAACAGTGTTACCCCCTATGTTTTATTTGATAAATATCGACAGTGTTTACTCTCATGTTTTTTCCATGTTAACCAATAAAAAACGACAATGGCACCCCTGTCAACGTTTTTGCTAGGATCCGAACATGAGCTGTTTAGAGTGTTAACATCCGAACTTAACAATGCACCATCAAGACACCGGATTACGCCATCACAAAGGTTATGCTTGACTTTATAATTCACATGAAATAGAGATAAGAGTCTTCCAACAGAAGACATCAACCGGACTTGAACCCAGGTCACCAGGGGGTCAGGCAGATTGCACTCCACTGCACCACTAAGGCGATGACTTTACACAATAATCAATCATCAATAAAGAGGATACATGACATTAAAATGTATGTGTGTATTTCTATTATTTCCCTTTTGTTTTTTTCATGACGACCAATAAAAAACATCAGTGTTACCCCTTATGTTTTTTTTCATGACGACCAATAAAAAACAACAGTGGTACCCCTTATGTTTTTTTTCATGAAGACCAATTAAAAACAACAGTGTTACCCCTTATGTTTTTTTTCATGACGACCAATAAAAGACGACAGTGGTACCCCTTATGTTTTTTTTCATGACGACCAATAAAAAACGACAGTGTTACCCCCTATGTTTTATTTGATAAATATCGACAGTGTTACCCCTTATGTTTATTTCATGACGGTCGATAAAAAACGACAGTGTTACCCCTCATGTTTTTTCCATGTTGACCAATAAATAAAGACAGTGGCACCCCTGTCAACGTTTTTGCGGGGATCCGAACATGAGCTGTTTAGAGCATTAACCTCTGAACTTAACAATGCACCATCTAGACACCGGATAACCCCAACACAAAGGTTATGCTTGACTTTATAATTCACATGAAATAGAGATAAGAGTCTTCCAACAGAAGACATCAACCGGACTTGAACCCCGGTCTCCAGGGGGTTAGGCAGATTGCACTCCACTGCACCACTAAGGCGATGACTATACACAATAATCAATCATCAATAAAGAGGATATACATGACATTAAAATGTATGTGTGTATTTCTATTATTTCCCTTTTTTTTTTTAATGACGACCAATAAAAAACGACAGTGTTACCCCTTACGGTTTTTTCATGACGACTGATAAAAAACAACAGTGTTACCCCTTATGTTTTTTTCATGACGACCAATAAAAAACAACAGTGTTACCCCTTATGGTATTTTCCATGACGACCAAAGAAAAATGACAGTGTCACCCCTTATGTTTCATTTGATAAAAACGACAGTGTTACCCCCTATGTTTTAATTGATAAATATCGACAGAGTTACCCCTTATGTTTTTTTCATGACGACCAATAAAAAACGACAGTGTTACCCCTTACGGTTTTTTCATGACGACTGATAAAAAACGACAGTGTTACCCTTTATATTTTATTTGACAAAGACAACAGTTTTACCCCTTATGTTTTTTTTTCATGACGACCAATAAAAAAACAACAGTGTTACCCCTTATGTTTTTTTTCATGACGACCAATAAAAAACAACAGTGTTACCCATTATGGTATTTTTCATGACGACCAAAGAAAAATGACAGTGTCACCCCTTATGTTTCATTTGATAAAAACGACAGTGTTACCCCCATATGTTTTAATTGATATATATCGACAGAGTTACCCCTTATGTTTTTTTCATGACGACCGATAAAAAACGACAGTGTTACCTTCATGTTTCATTTGATAAAAACGACAGTGTTACCCCTCATGTTTCATTTGATAAAAACGACAGTGTTACCTCATGTTTCATTTGATTAAAATGAAAGTGTGTCATTGTGTTTTTTTTCATGACGACCAAAGAAAAACGACAGTGTTACCCCCTATGTTTTATTTGATAAATATCGACAGTGTTACCCCTCATGTTTCATTTGATAAAAACGACAGTGTTACCCCTCATGTTTCATTTGATTAAAATGAAAGTGTGTCATTATGTTTTTTTTCATGACGACCAAAGAAAAACGACAGTGTTACCCCTTATGTTTTTTTTCATGATGACCAATAAAAAACAACAGTGTATAGGGAACGAACAAACGAGAATTCGGACACTACGCTGAACATTTCTAAATGAAATTTGCATCAGTATGATGCGCCGGGTATTTGTGTGACGCAGACAGATGCGCCCACATCATGTAAACAAACCGGGCACTCACGAGGAAAGCTTCAGCCTGGAGGTTGTATTGATGTTGGCTGTGTCCCAATTCATAGGCCGCATCCTTCGTAGACCGCGTCCTTCGAAGGATGCGGCCTTCGTAGACCGCAAAGGACACTCCGAAGGCCGAAGAAATGGGATGGTCTAGCCCAGCCGTTCTCAATCTGTGGTACGCGTACCACTGATGGTACGCGAGCGCCCTCTAGTGGTACGCGGAGTATGAACGATTTTTTGAAGCAATTTTTTGAAGTTGAAGCAACCGTTAAAAAAAAAATCAGGGATGGGCGTGGGGAATCGATAACTCGAGTACTACTCGTTACAAATGAACTCGGTTGGTGGACAGGCAAACTCGAGTTTGCATACACACAAACAAACAAAGTTTTCTGAAGCAAATGTATCAATTTTCTGTGCGGCGCCACTAACGTAGGCCATGGGCACAAAGCAAATTAAATGTATCCATTTCTGTGTGGCGCGTTCCGTGCCGTGTGCAGGCACGCCAGAATTCAAAAAGTTAAGAGATGGCGGTTAAAGCAAAGCGCAGCGAAGAATTGAAATAGGCCTACTTTAAAGAAATAGGAGATCATAAGGTGAAATGTAAAATATGCCAAGCGAAATCGAGCTACCAGAGTAGCTACTAGGCCTACAAGTAAGGCGGCAACATATGCTCCTGAAACACAACGGTGAGTTGGTGCCATGCCGTAATTCCGACGCCTCATTGTTCCGACGTCTCAATGTTCCGAAATATTTCCCATTAGATCGACATGTCACTATTCCGACGGTTCAATGTTCCGAAAACGAAACCCATTGGTCCGAAGGTCCGTTAGTCCGACTTTTCGAAAAGGAGGCGCATTAGGCCGACGGTTCAATATGCCGAATAGGAAAAATAGTTTTATACCTCGCTCGCTCCCTCTCCCTCTCACTCTCTCTCTGTCTCCAAAATACAACCTAGGCCTACATATCACGTTCACGATGAATTTTGGAGGGCAAAAAGACAACGCTTCACTTCATTTCGACACGGTGTTGCAGCACCATGGACAGAGAGCGGAGGTCTAATTCTCAACACGGGCACGAACACACACACACACACACACACACACACACACACACACAGAGTGAGAGTGAGAGAGGGAGCGAGCGAGGTATAAAACTCTTTTTCCTATTCGGCATATTGAACCGTCGGCCTAATGCGCCTCCTTTTTGAAAAGTCGGACTAACGGACCTTCGGACCAATGGGTTTCGTTTTCGGAACATTGAACCGTCGGAATAGTGGCATGTCGATCTAATGGGAAATATTTCGGAACATTGAGACGTCGGAACAATGAGGCGTCGGAATTACGGGCAGGCCCCCGGTGAGTTCGGGAAAGCAGACCCGCAGCAACCAAGTGTGTCGGCTATTTTAACCGCCGCAAGACGCAGCCGTAATCCCGGCCGTGTAGAGAAGATCACAACGCGTAATCCATAGTCCATTTGCTGCCGTTTTATTTGCAGCTTTAAATTATTTGCAATGGTTAGGCTACTTGTTTCGTTTTAGTTTTTTGTTACAACTGTTACAGGCCTTGGTTCGACATGATTTAAATTGTGAGACGCATAGGCCTATTTATTTTTGTAAGGAAAATGTGTTTTGAACGTTTGCAAAAATAAATAATGAATACTCTGATAACGCTGACTGTTCCATCATATGCAATCATCTTAAACCTGCATTGACTAACTGCTGTGACGACGAGTAGGGGAAGCAACATTTTTGCAAAATCGTCCTGTGACGAGACGTTGAAAGTCTGCTTTCAGAGGCCAGACATTTCTGGACTTTTGGATGCAGCGACGCAGCGAATATCCTGCGCTTTCAGACAAGGCTGTGCGCTTTCTCATTCCATTTGCGACCAGGCTTCTCTTGGTCGCAAATGGTCGCAAATAAGAGCGATGACTACTGTCATGTCATCGCTCTTAATTTATCCCCAAAAACGCAGCTGATCGGACGCATCACACGATTCGGAGGCATGCATCACATTTAGGGATTTTAAAAACTGATTCTTATTATTTTTTTAAAAAAATGCATTCGGAAGAGAAGGGAGACTAGCGTTGCTCACGGGTTGGAATGAAAGGGAGAAAAGGGGACAGAGTTGCCTGCGGAAGCGATGTCTGAGATGCAGAGACTGCTTCACGCTACCAGTGTCAGTTTCGTACGGTGTGGAACAGGGATGGGCAACTTTCATGATAAAGAGGGCCACATTTTTTATCATAACCATCGGAGGGCCACATCACTGCACACTTCAACTAAACGTGAGCTGAGAGAAGCTACATAATTTTGAATTTGGTAGATGATTTCCAGTATTCTGGTGCATTTTGGCGATGGCCACTACCTAAAAAATCGTCCAGAATCATAACCTATGTACGGTATGTTAATTGAACCAACATACATTCATTTCATGTTTTCCATGCTCAAACAGCCACATGAATGGTCAGTATTTTTATCAGTGCAAAGGGCTCACATACATCATCATTCAATGAAGTCAAAAAACTGAAAAACAGTGGCCCAACATTAAGTGCAACAACTCAATGAACTCAAACCCAACAAAGAGTTGTAGTAGTTGTAGTGGCGACTTAAGTGGATCTTTAATGACTGATATCGCTTCTAAGCAAACTAGACGCATGGGTTTGCCTTTGAATTCTATGAATTCTTCTCATCTTTCTTGAACGAGTTTTCTGTAACTCGATCAATTATTATTATTATTATAATTTTTTTTTTTTTTTTTTTTATAATTATGTGCGGGCTGAGTGGGCATGCGGGCCGCATGCGGCCCGCGGGCCGCCAGTTGCCCATCCCTGGTGTGGAATGAGAGCTCGGGAAGGCACTATTGCGCAAGTACGACTGCGTGCTTGCGCAATAGCATACTGCCCGAGAATGCAGTATCGCTGTCAAATCTGTCCCTGGGAAAAGTAACGTTGCTTGCGCCGAATTGAAAAAGGAAACCGCTATAATGAAATGGTGGTAATATTTCCACATTAATTGATAAAATAACAGGGGATGGGCAGGGGGGATGGCTGTTTCAGAAGGGGGATGATTTTGATAATTTTAATTCCAAAGGGGGATGCCATCCCCCCTCAACTTGTGTGCTGGAAGCAGGTTGGATACTGAACCAAGTCTGAGGCTAAAGCTAACCTCAATCGACCCAGACATCACACCCCTCCCACTAAGCATGATAGGCCTAATTTTCAATGTGTGCCTGAGTACATTCTCCTTCAAACCTAAACATAGTTGATATTCTGACCTTATGGCACTTACTGCAGTATTTTTTAATACTGAATACGTTGTTTTTCTATGATACACTTGTTCTTACTCATGATAGTTTGATTACAGTGTTATCGCAGTACACATGATTTCTCTCTTTGCTGCGCATGATTACTTATAACAGGATTGTTTGACTCCAGTATTTAAATATTCATGTTCAATTCTTTGAATGTTTTGATGCAGTACAATTTACCTCACATGATTGGTTGACTGCAGTTGTTAAAAATTAATATTCAGTGCTCTGAATGCTTTAATACAGTATACTTGTTAATAACCTCACTAGATTGACTGGTATGTTATATGCCAGATGATATCCCCATTTGCTGGGTACCCCTATTGAGGCAGTTGTTCAATTGTTAGTATTATCCCGTTGCAAGTGTTTAAATACAATACATGAGTTATAGACAGTCGGTTGCTTCAGTCAAGTCAAGTTATGTGAATAATAAATCGTGTTATTAATATTAATGCCTTCTGTGTAAACTCTATGTAGTTATAGGCCTACGCACTTTATTTTAATTCCGGTGGTACTTGGAGAGCCAAATCATTTCTAAGGTGGTACTCATAGTAAAAAGTTTGAGAACCACTGGTCTAGCCTACGGAGCATTTCCGGTTTACGTAACAAACCGTTACCGCCCTTTATCCTGCGTGACCACGCGCTGCTCCTGTCACCTAGCAACCCTGACATCTGACCTGACCTGTTAGTAAACAGAAGTTAAACCGGATAGCGCGGAAAAAAAAGAACAAAGAAACCAAATATACCAACAAAGAAACCAACAAAAATGGAGCCAGAAATTATAATTTTATTTTTTATCTTTTATCTTTTATTGGAGGAGTTGGAGAATACTCACCACCGGAGCCGACGGGGGATATATCTTCGGCTCCGAGAAAGAGACGACCACAGATTGGTAAAGCTGTGTTACCTTACTTTTAACCAGCAGTATTGTTAACATTATCGTGTTATATGGCTAGCGTAAATGTCATTGAACTTTGACAATATAATTACATATTTAAAATAGTCTCAACCTTACATTAATGTAAAAAAATGTTTCTGTCATTAATCAGCTAAATAAAGGTTGAGTAACTTAGATTGATATATATATATATATATATATATATATATATATATATATATATATATATATATATATATATATATATATATATATATATATTGATAGATAACTATTGCATAGATATATAATGATATATATATATATATATATTTAAGCATTATCTATCTTAACTCTCCACACTTAATATCCAGCTATTGTTCAACAGTTTTACTTCTGTTTCTTTCCCTAAACAGCCCAGACCCGTGTACTGCAGGATCAATCCAACTGTTCCTGTCCTGGACCGTTATTTTAATGGCCAGGACACTAAACTGATTTTAGGTTGAGCAGGGAGGCCCTGGCAGTGCTGCTGGACCTTCTCGGCCAGGAGCGGAGCCATGGATGGGGTGCCACCATTGAGACCCTGGTGTTTCTATTCTGGCTGGCTAGTGGGACATCATACAGGGTGGTCTCCAGAGTGTTCGGGATGCCTCGTTCCACTGTCCACCGCATCGTCCACAGGGTCACTGAGGAGGTGGTGGCCATTCGCCACAAAGTATATTTATATTTATTTTATCACTAATTTCCTCTATCTTTGACTCTTGAGTTGCTGTAACAAATAAATGTCCTGTGTGGGATAATAAAGTTGATCTTATCCTATCCTATCTTAAGGTCATCCACCTCCCGAAGACCCCTGAAGACCTGGTGGCAGTGACCAATGGGTTTGCAGGGCTGGCAAGACACCGCGCTTTTGGGAAAGCAGCGGGAGCAATCGACGGCTGCCATGTCCATATCAAGCCACCGAGCGGCCCTGATGGTCACTGCTTCAGGAACAGGAAACTGTTTTCCTCCATAATTCTGCAGGCTGTTTGTGACCATCAGGGCCGCTTCCTTGATACGTACGTGCAGCTGGCCTGGATCAGTCCATGACTCCAGAGTCCTCCGCCACAGCCCACTGTATAGGTCACTCTACCCTCCTCCAGGGCACTTCATCCTTGCAGACGGCGGGTACCCTTGCCTCCAACACCCCTCATCACTCCCTACAAGAGGCCAGTGCGAGGTGTGGGAGCCCAGCGCTTCAACTGGCATCATTCCAGGGCACGCTCCATTATAGAGCGTGCTTTTGGAATGATGAAGACCAGGTTCAGGGCCATCTTCCTGCAAGCGCTGGAGGTGCACCACACCTTCGTACCTCACGATGGTAATCACTCAACAGGATTTTTTAGAATACTAAGAGTAAATCAAAAAACATTTATTATTTTCTCAGGAGGTATATATCATTTTTTCATTTCTTTTCTTTACCATTTCAGGTCATAACAGCATGTGCCATCCTCCACAACATCTGCCTTGGGGCCGATGACATCATGGCCCCAGAGGAGGAGGATGAGCCTGAGGACGATGTAGAGGAGGATGAGGTGGGCGATGGTTTGGAGGCAGCCAGTGGTGCTCCCTGGCGGGACCAGCTATCTGCAGAGGTGTCTGCCCTGGAGGAGGCCCCCCCTGACCACCAATATATACAGGCAAGTAAAATAATTGAAAAGCTATTTCTATTTATTTAAAATGTTTTGTAGAATAGTTTTACCCGTTCAAATAATTTGTGGCAAGATTTCTTTTGTCAAAATAAGGTTGTGTAGTATTTAGTATGCACTCTTATTCTTGCCCTTTTCCAAAAATATTTTAGTGACATGGCAGCCGTCGATTGAGTCAGCCCTGACCCATTCGGTGCGGTGGACAGTGGAGAGAGGCATATCCAGCACTCTGGAGACCACCCCTGGATGTCCCACTGACAGGAGAGACAACAGGGTCTTTAATGTGGCAGCCCATCCGGGTCCAGCAGCACCACCAGGGGCTCCCTGCTCTGCTGCATCATTATGTTTTTGTATATAGTAGTTTTATAATAATTGTTGTAAATAGTCACATGAATGTTTTTTGTTGTAAATAGTTTTATTGTTGTATACATGTTTTATATAAATAAAATAAATTAGTTAATATAAAAAAGTTAATTAGGGTTTTAATAAATAGTTAATCAAAAAAGTTAGTTAATAAATAGTTAAATAAGTTAAATAATAAAAAGTTAAATAATAAACAATGTGTTAAATATAACAGAACAGAAATTATTTGTCAACCAAACGCTCCAAAATTTAGAAAAATCGATCCATTCTCTCCCTGCTCTCCTGGGCTCTTCTCTCCTCTGCCTCCCTTTGTAGCCTCATTTCCTCTTTGATTAATTGGAACATGTCTTCCTCTCTGTCCCTCTTTCTGGACCTTGGCCCATGCTGTCTTTCCTCCTGATCCTTCTCCTCCACCTCCTGATCCACCACTGCTGTACTTGGCCCTGGTGTGTCCTCAGGGATGGAGGCAATTAGGACAGGGGGGTTGGTGGAATGCCTCTGTCCCAATACCTCATCCATGAGGACCAACCAGGGCCAAGTGGCAGCACTGGGTTTCCCACCTACCCCCTCTCCTGACCCTGGATACTTGCAATCCTAAGGCAGAGGAAATCAATCATGGCAGTTAACAACAACAGCAGTATCAAAACAAATTTCAGCAAAAGTGTTTATTAACTTGCATGGTTAAAACAAATAATGTATATTTAAAATGACCTGTACATAATTTATATATATTTTTTAAATGATCCCATTTTTTCTTTGCCTGCAGGGGAGTCACCTTCCCCTGCAGGCCTATTTTCTCCAGAATTGTCCTAAACACAGAGAGATTATTAATCAGAGAAAACAAGAGACACATTTATCAATCATGTTAATAGCCCATGTTAACAATAGGCCATTTATAATATATATATTTGACCATCTTGTAAAGGTTACATTTAAATTAGCCCTCATCCTATATGAAGCCCATAATAATAAGACAACCAGTAGAAGTCAAAACACCCTTTTTCTTTGTGTTTTTCTAGTGCTGTCTAGTACTGATGCGAGCTGTGTCTTTTTTTGTCTTTCTTTCTTTAATAACCCAAAATAGGACATCGTAGTAAACGATTTCTGGGGATGTTGTATCTGTCCTGCTGTTTAATGAGGGCTAATTTAACTAACCTTTACAAGATGGTCAAATGTAGATATATAAATGGCCTATAATAATTTTTAGAAACTAAATAAACGATTGTTTCCTTACCCCCAAGCCACACTTGCTGAGTATTTCACCCCGGTGAACAGCTCATCGTTCTCCCCCCTCTATAGAATAAATCGAGCAGTATGCTGCTGGCTCCCTAAACCAAAACCAAATGTTAGAATTAGTTTTGCTTCACACTACCAAACAAAAGCAGCTTAAATAGCAAAATAACCAAGTTAACTGTGTAATCAATCCCAACGTCTGTAACGTTACGGTCTGAAAACCAGGGTCCACAACCTGTGTTCGCGTAGGTCCATTTATCTAACGTTACAGAATAGCAAATTATCTAGACAATCGCCACAATTTCGGTAAATATAACCATTTTGACCCCTTAAATTTGAAACTATAGGGCTTAACGGGTGTTCTTAGTTAACGTTACAGCGTCACTAACTGTAACGTTACCTTACTTATATTGCCTTTTACTTTAATGAAAAAAGCTTTAAGGGCCCTTGTTTTTTTTTTAACATTTGTATCGTTAAATACTCCAGTGACTAGAAACCAAATACTTACATTTAAATGAAAAACTTCAATCGCCATTCCCCGCCATCTCCATTGATTGAGTGCGCAATGAATCTTGGGAGGGATACGTTGGGCCGTGAAGGATCTTGGGATACGTTGGGCCGTGAAGGATACAGCCGATGCATCCTTCAAATCCGGGAAAAGAAGGCTGCATTCGTAGGCCGCATTTGAAAGACCCTTGGAATTGGGACAGCACTTGGCGCGTCGCTGTGACGCAATCGGCGTCGACGCATCCTTCGAATGCGGCCTTCGAAGGATGCGTCCTAGGAATTGGGACACAGCCGTTGAATGTTACATTTCCTTGATCAAGTTTTTCCCAGAACGATTTCGAACACAGCTCAAGTATGCAGAGTAGTCCCTCCCACCCGGACTGGTCTTTAGAAGTTGAAGGGAGGGGTTGGTGTGAGCCTGCCCCCTAGTGGTAAATAATTAGAACAGCAGGGGTAACTGATCCGATTGAATAACATATCAAAGGATAGCTCTCAAGCGACAGTTAGTTAGCTTGCATAAACACTGAAAAAAACACCACAAAGTGCATGATCTTTATTTTTGGACATGGTCTTCCTCCTTAGCTTGAAAAAAAAAAAAAAAAATATATATATATAATTAAATATATATAAATATAACAAGGTTCTGGTCTGCAAATGCAGCTGAAATAGTCAATGGCTGAAATAAAATGGCTTCCTTTTCTCCTGTGTAAACCTCTGTGTTTCCTAGGGTTAGCTCAGCCTTAAGAGCCGCCTAACAGTTAAAGGCCATCAGTGAAAGAAACCTAAGACTAGATCAGGAGAACTGAAGCCTTGAGAGCAGCTAGAAACATGCATCCGAAAAAGCAAAGAAAGTGGGACCGCTACATCAATGACGATGAATATATAAAAAAGTATCTGTGAATTAAACGCATCTTTGTCGCATCATGTTATTATAACATAATATAGACCAGGTCACTGCAGGGAACTCTTTCCATCTAACTCCATCCACTCTCTCCTCCCCCCCTGTGAGGACCATCTTTGGCTTTTTGTAGAAGCTTGTCATCATGTCACTGGCAAGAGGACCCCTTCCTTTCCCAAACGTTTCTGTGTGTGTGTTTCTCTCTCTCTGTGTGTGTGTGTGTGTGTGTGTGTGTGTGTGTGTGTGTGTGTGTGTGTCTCTATTTTGGTGCACCCCCCCCCCCCCCCCCAGCCCCTTAACTTCCAGCAGTGGCGGCTTCGCCAGTGAGGAGAGGGAGGAAGATCCTTAACATTGTTGAGAATAAAAAATGCAGATCGTCCAGCCTACTTTAATGAATTAATGCCCTTAAATAGGATTACTTTAATGCCTTTGTATATGTTATGTTCGTTTCCCTGGGTAAAGGGACATTAGCCCCCCCTATCGCCTATTGACAATTACTTTAGGGAGGACGTTCCTCCCTCAGCCTCCGTTGACTCCCATTCATTTCCCCGAAAGTGTTGGCGGCCGGTGAATAACATGGGGTTCAATGGTGGAGGGGAGGAAAGTCCTCCTCTGAGTGGGTGGGACTAGCTAAGGGATCAGGATCCCGCCTACGTCTATTCACGAATAGGCTGGAGCCCTGGTTGCGCTATGAACCAATAAGCAGAGGCCCTGGCTGTGGAGCAGCCCGGAGGGAGGGGTTATCCCCTCAAGTAGTGAAATAATGATCTTGTTGTTCTTTTAATTGTTTGTTACTCTGACCGTTCTGTTTGATATTGGGGAAAGGATGTGATCGAATGATTCAGAGCACGATGCATTTTAAATGGCATCACTTTTGGTATTGTGTCTTTATTTTTCTTGAAACAATTGTAGCTGACAATGAACATAGCCGAATTACAACCAATAGCTTCAGTCATTGAGGGCAAAAATAGGCCCAATGATAGGCCCAGGTTTTTTTATTTAGTTTTACAAATCAAGAGTAGGCCCTTTCCTTCTGCCCTTGAGGTCCAAGACATGCTGCCCACCAGCTTTCAAAGTACAATGCTGCCACTGGTGGATTTGTATCAATTCACATAATTATCCCATCCTGCCATCTTGTAGTTCAACAAAACACCCTGAAACAACTTGACGCTTCTCGTCCAGGAAGGCCACCAGGGAGTCCCTCATGTCCACCACCTCCATCCTCTGCTGCAGGATGCGCTCCTCCTCCGCCTGCTGCTCCGCCGTCTTCTCAGAGTCTGAGACGCGCACGCCATGCGCACCGCACACACAGGTAGACACAAGAAGACCAATGCACACGCACAATCACACACGCACATGCACACACACAATCTCACACGCATACAAGCACATGCACACACACACGATTAAGAGAGGAAGATTAGTTATTATCAAGGTTTTTTGTTGAACCATTACATTGCATTAGAACATATTATTTTCTATTTTGTAAACAGCAGCAATCACAATAAATCCGACCAGTCTTATAAAGATTTTATCTATATTGCATCTGTTTCATATGTCAGATCCAAGCAAGGGTATAAAGGCCTGTATCCCAGCCTGCTCACAGCCGAAGCCCATAAACAATATAAATATGAATGACCTGTTTAGAACCAATCTACCACAATTAAGCATGACATACCGCTCAGTTCCTTGTACTTCCTGAGCTCCAGTTCCAGCATGCCCTGCTGGTCTTCAAGCTCCAGCTGTCGAGACCTGCAAGAAAGCACAACAACAGAAGGGCTTATTTACAGCTAAAGGGTTAGGGGCTAGGGTTAGCCTAGCTCTTATCCTATTCAACCATCAGCCTTCATATTCACGCAAGAGAAACTAGCTGGATGATTATATTAGGAACCATATGCTTTTTATTTGAGATCTCCTTTAATGTGATAAGAAGTTTGATTACAATTGTGATTTTCCAGCCCTACAGAAATAATTATGTATTTTCAGGATACAAATGTGGTAGTGTTTACTGAAGTGTTTTTATTGTGGGCGGTGACCTTTAAATGGTGGCTCAATACTTGATTACCTTTGAAACATTTGTGCAGCAATCAACATTGACTCACAGGGTGCAATGTGTGTTTGTGCGTGTGTGCGTGTTATTCATTCCCTCAAAGAGGAAACAGTGACCATGCCGTTGCCTATTTTCACCCTCAACACAGACAGTGTTGTGCTCACAGGGTGACAGCACAGTCACGCACTGTTGACTTGCTGCATGTGTGTCCAGAGGGGGAACAGTTATTCAACTGGATTTATGTTGTTCATGATTCTTAATAGTATCTTTCTTCTCATGCCTGGATTTAACGCTTTCACTTTTATTATTATTTCATCTTTCTGTCGTTCTTTCCACACCTCTTTTTTTTTGTGTTTTACCTTTTAATGTTTACTAACTAGTTTGACCTTTATTATTTTAGATATATTTCCATGTCATCTATCTATCGCAGGGATGGGCAACTGGCGGCCCCATCCTCACTCAGTCAGGCCCGCACATAACTTTTATTTAATAAAAAAAAAAAAAAAAAAAAAAAAAGAATCGAGTTACAGAAAACTTGGTTAAGAAAGAAGAAAAGCAGTATCTGTTCATAGAATTCAAAGGCAAACCCATGTGTCTAGTTTGCTTAGAAGCGATATCAGCGATAAAGATTGCCACTTAAGTCGCCACTACAACTGCTACAACTGCCCTGAAGTGAATATCATGCTTGTTGGGTTTGAGTTCATTGAGTTGTTGCACTTAATGTTGGGCCACTGTTTTTCAGTTTTGTGACATCATTGAATGATGATGTATGTGAGCCCTTTGCAGTGATCAAAATATTAACCAATCATGTGGCTGTTTGAGCATGGAAAACATGAAATGAATGTATGTTGGTTCAATCAACATACCATACATAGGTTATGAATCTGGAAGATTTTGTATGTAGTGGCCATCCCCAAAATGCACCAGAATACAGGAAATCATATCCAACAAATTGAAAAATGTGTAGCTTCTCTCAGTTTACGTCTAGTTCAACGCACAGTCACATGGCCCTCTGATGGTGATGATGAAGAATTGTGGCCCTCTTTATCATGAAAGTTGCCCATCCCTGATCGATCGTATTTGCCCTGTTTATTAGCCTTTTCATAACATCTGCTTAAAAAGATCATATGAATAAAGCTTACTATTATCATCGTCATCATTAACCTCATTATTATTATCATTAATATTATTATTATCATCATTGATATTCTACTTACGCCACCATGAGGTCGGACTCCTCAGAATCCACTGCGTTTTTCTCGTGGACCAGCTGTATCCACTGCTCGATCATCTCAGGAGAACCTCCACTTCCTGTGGAGAGGTTCAGAGGATGGTGTTAGCCATTAGCAAACATAGAGCCACGTGTGTGTAAGGGCATTAGTATGGTACAGTATACAGTATAAGATCAGGGTGTGCGTGAGTTAGATTGAGAAGAGCAACAGTCACACTATTGATGCATAGATTGTTACACAACAACATCGATTTTGTTATGGGCATACAAAAAAAATAACCAAAAGAGTGGCTCACGTTTGGACCTCAAATTCATAAAAATGTTTAATTCGATATTAATCTCCATGAAATGTATCCAGGTAAAAAAATTCTAATCTAAAGTAAATATTGTTTTCAACAATAATTTGTTGAAAAATGTCATGGGTACAACATTGTAAGGGAAGTCAACATTAGCTAAAAAAGAGAGAAAAGAGACCCATGACATTTTTTCCAGATGTGAGGTGGGTGTGACTTAGCCAGTCTATACATGAATTAACAGAAACCCTAAACCTCACAGGGACAATGTATTCCTGTCAGGGTTTGGGACGAAGTGAGAGGTTGTTGGTGTGACTAACAGCTGCCTCACAACAAGCAGGATGTCAATGGTCCTCGTTCCCTGATCATGACTCCACACGCAGGACAACTCTATGAGTTTGGTTGAGATGAGTAAGACTTGTGTGGCTGCTCTCTCACCTGGCTCCCCTCTCAGAGCTCTTTCCAGCACCACGCCTTTTTCCTCCAGCTCTTTGAAGGTCACCTCGATCTCCTCCAGCCTCCTCTGGATGGACTGCCCGGGGTCAAAAGTCAAACCGTTAAGGCAAGGCAAGGCAACTCTATTTATGAAGCACTTTTCATACACACGTGTTACGTATTTTAAGCACATAAGCTGCCCCCACACATAGCCACTAGGAAGCAGGATCGAACACACAAGCTGCAATAACTATTCCAGCCACAGATGGCAGCACCTTTGGACAGGTCAGGAGGGCGGAGCCAATGCGTCACACAGGCCACGCCTACGTCACACAGGCCACGCCTACTTGATACTAACCAGATTGGGAGTCAGATTGAGGTCAGAGAGACATAGGCAGACCCGCAGAGAGCCTCGGGCCTAAGCCCTGGGGCTTGATGTAGCTCTACGGTACTTCTCTCCACGCGTGTTAGATACAATTCCCTCCCTTTTGCTTCATAGTTACCATTACGAAATACTTTAACAAATAAAGTGAGTTCAAAGCGACCCAGGTGGACTACTTTCTTCAAAAACGCGACACACAGCAGACTCAAAGTGCTTCAAATAGAAAAATGGTCATACAATATAAATAAATAAAGGGTTAGTAAAAGAAAACAAAGGCATAGTAAAAAAATGCATTGTAGAGTAATAAAATAAAAGTAGTTACGTAAGAGAAAATAAAGGCAAAGTTAAAAGTAACCATAGGAAAAAGGAGTAAGGGGTTATTGCTATTGGGGTAGGTGAAGAGATATTTCACAAACTTTTGTAGAGTAAAACATTTTCTGCGGCATAATTTTCATATATATTAAGAGACAATTGGAATATGGTTGTTTAAAATCTTTAACTGTGTCAATGAATTATGTTATTGCATTATGTGATGGAAAATCTACATGTTGTTACGTTTTTCTTTATGAACTTAGGTTTTGTTTACTATTCCGTGTATGTTCATTAATGCGATTAATCGTGATTAAATATTTTAATCGCTTGACAGCCCTAGTATAAATGTGACACCGCCGCGATCCCTGTAGCCCTAGTGCTGCTGCTGCTAGCACCGCAAAACAACGACATAGAGAGTAGAGATCTTCACTCCCGCGGGACGCAACGCAAAATAGTGCAGCGCGGGACAAAAAATTAAAGCTCATTGCGGGGGCGGGCGGGATGATAGAGGTGCATTTGCGGGTGCGGGATGATACACTGCACTCCCGCAAATCAAATATGAGGGTAAAGTAAAATATACAAATTATCATGAAGCGCTCATCAATAAGCAAAACCTACTTTTCCAACAACTTTTCCTTCATTGTCGAAGCAGCTGATTCTTTTACCTTTCATTTTTAATTTAGACGTGCTGGTACTGACCTGCAGAGTTTTTATTTTTTTAATATGTGTTTCGTGTTTCAGTTACTGAGGCCTATTTAATGTTTTGTATGGTTGAAAACATGCAGGCTTACCAATAAATATGTTACCAATACTGGTAGCCTGATGAATTATGTGCGAGCTCGTTTTTTCCAAGCCAATGGACAGGGCTTTCCTGAGACAGAAAGTAAACATCCATCCTTGCGGGCATTTGCGGGCGGGAGCGGGATATAATATCATAGATGCGGGCGGGAGCGGGACTAAAAATTACAGCTCTTTGCAGGAGCGGGTGGGAGCAGCAGCAGTGGGAGCAGCACTGTACAAGGCGGGAGCGGGAGTGAATATTGTGTCCCCCGCAGACCTCTAATAGAGAGCTGCCCCCCCTTCGCACGAAGCCGCTGCTGGTGAATGCTCGAAGCGTTGTGTGATTTAATCGCTTTAATACCGTTCCATGTCACATTGATCGTTTTTTTGCACAACGAGCAAAAAGCTTCTCGGTCATTTCCCATCACGGGTTTCTGTCTCTGTTTACAAAGTAAAGTGTGTAAATATTTGTGTAAATAGTTTCTGCTTGTAAATCTTTGCTTCATAGAAGAATTTTTCTTACTTGTATACTTCTGGTTTTAAGTTTGTATTTATGGATAACTATTTAATTTAAAAGATTTTGGACATTCCAATACTTGTGTGTACTGTATGTATGTTTTGGCTGTTGAACTGTGTTTACAAAGTAGATTTAACTTTTGCGTTTTAATAAAATGTTAAACTGGCAGAAACCAATTCTTTTTTTCAGGGGGGGGGGGCATAAAGGAGTTATGCTTAGGGCCCCAAAATAGCTAGCAGCGGCACTGCTGGTGTTACACCGAATTCTGCGACCCACCGAAAAGTGTGGCCCCAGGGGGCGCAGTTGCACATTTTCTGCAACATGCACGTGTGCATTATAACAAAAAATATAAATAAAACATAAGATCTCCGGTGGGTTTTTCTTTTCTTGATACAAACATTAATTCTAAACAGCATTTTACACAGTAGCCTATAATAGGAAATGCTCAAAGGTAAATCTGCGGAATTTAACCATGACTGTAGCTTTTTATGGGTAAAGAAGCAACGGTGAAGGACCCTACTAAACGCCCTATCCATTGTATGGGTCTGTAAAATGCTAATCAAATCAATCAAATGTATTTATTAAGCACCTTTAATAAAAAGGTAATTGGTTAGGGGGAGATCTTATGTTTTATATATGTTTTTGTCATGCCTGTCTACGCTTCAAACTCGTGCATATTGCAGTAAATATGCAACAGCGCCCCCTGGGGTCACACTTTTCGGTGGGTCGCAGAATTCGGTGTAACACCGGCGTCGCTATAGCAACCAGCGACGCCAACTCTAACGGCTACTCAGTTCAGGTCCTGTTAGCACCGTATACTGTATTTTTTAGGCTAGATGAAGTTAAAACATGCAAACAAAAAAATGGAAACTCATATTATATTGAGGTGGTGGTGAAAAATTTACTACCAAGTCAAATTGCGTTTGTTACCTTTTACAACCTTTCAAGGGCCTTAATTTAAAATTGTATTTTTTACTACCTTTTACTACCATTTACTACCGCGCGGACACCTCACGTATATGTATTATTTGCAATAGTAGTAATTACAAAGGCAATAGTGCTCCCTTATGAGCATTTAATAATTGCTGACCTGGGCATTACGGAAGCGCTGTAGTTCAGTCATCTTGGCTCTTCGCTCCAGGGTCCTCATCTTCCTCAGTTCCAACTTCTCTGCTTCGACGGGGTCAGAGGGCTGGGCCGGCAAATGGAAAGGCTGTGTATTTGTGCTTGGGTTTGTGCCAGTTTGAAATAATAGTTTAAGTAGCAACTGTTAGCGCCAAATTGAACACCTTTGCTCCGGTCCTAGCCTACCTTCTCGTCAGGGAATTCGATGTCGTAACTCCCAAACATCATGTCTTCTTCATCGTCGTCATCATCGTCCTCCTCTTCATCATCCCCATCTTCTGAAGTGCTGTGGCCATGTCTGAAAGTTGTCTCTGTGGACAAGAACAGGAAAAGATGAAAAACGATGTCCTGATGTGTGTGTATAGTCCATTATTTTTGCTCCATACTGTAAATTCTAATCGCACGAATTCCGTAGTCCGAAATAACATGTCACTCATATTCTACGAACTCTATTTGGTTTGAGCCAATCAGAAAGGCCCTAGTATAGTACACAGCTACTGACCTACAAGACGACTAGTACACAATGTAAAGCGACTGACCTATCAGGCGACTGAAACACCACGCAAAGCTAACCTATCAGGCGACTAGGACACAATGTAAATCTACTGACCTATCAGGTGACTAGGACACAATGTAAATCTACTGACCTATCAGGCGACTAGGACACAATGTAAATCTACTGCCCTATCAGGTGACTAGGACACAATGTACATCTACTGACCTATCAGGCGACTAGGACACAATGTAAATCTACTGACCTATCAGGCGACTAGGACACAATGTAAATCTACTGACCTATCAGGCGACTAGGACACAATGTAAATCTACTGACCTATCAGGCGACTAGGACACAATGTAAATCTACTGACCTATCAGGTGACTAGGACACAATGTAAATCTACTGACCTATCAGGCGACTAGGACACAATGTAAATCGACTGACCTATCAGGCGACTAGGACACAATGTAAATCTACCGACGTATCAGGCGAATGGTATACAACATATCATATATCAAATCTAGTATCATTATTAGGGCTGGCCCGAATGCCATTTTTCAGGCTTTGAATACTCGTTGGTTTTTCCGAGCAAACATTCGAATACTCGTTCCAGAAAAAAACACCATCAAAAACCACATTAATAATCCCTATACACTCCCTGGAACCGATTTTGACAGTATCTGCATATTTTGTTGAAGATTTAATAGCTTTTGAACGTTATTTTAGTAGGCTTAAGTAGGTTGAAGTTCCTTAGTTTTTCCCTGTGAAAGCGAACAGCTGTTGCTCCGTTCCAAATCAGCTGTTCTCTGCCATCTCAGCCCTTACGGGAGCTTTTCAATTCATCCTGGAACGTGCATCTTTTCAGGGAATTTGTACAATAAATCCATAACAAATACCGAACATTGATTGTCTTATGTGCCCATATTATATCCATTATATTGACCGGGTATTCCCAAGACGCTCACGCTCTGCAGCAAGCCATTCACAGTTGATTGGCGCGGCACTGTACAGCGAACGTAAACAAACAACTAAGCTAAGGTTTTAAGTATTACTTTTCCTCCAGAGATCCCGCTAATGTTGTGTTATAAAGTGAAGGGAAACAAGATATCTATTCTTCCTCCACCTCTCTCGCTTCTCTGCTTGGTGTCGCTGACGCTTATAGTTTGCCTCCCTCGCTCTGACGTCACGTACGTGAAAAAAAACAACAACGAAGCTCCGAATACTGATTTAAGCTTTGAATACTAATTTTCCGAACGAGTATTTGAATATTCAAATAATTCGGGCCAGCCCTAATCATTATCTCATCAGTTTACCCTGTTGTGATAAACCTTAGATTGGGTTATACTAGTAATAAATGACAATCATCATTCTACAGCACAACTATTTCAATTACATAATAGTGTTTTTGTGCCATTGACAAATGTTTTGGTGTGACTTTGACGGCAATCTTTTGTGAAGGGTTTATCAGCATCTCCTCCCAGTTTTCTCATCCATACCCGTTCTTTTAAGTGTGTGAATGTAAGCGCGAGGCAAGAGAGGCTTTGGCCGACTGACAGTTAGCTCTTGTTAACCGCTTATGCTAAGCCCCAAAAAACGTTGCCTACTCTAGCAGATAAAGGAGCTGGTTTAGAAGGGGGTTGGGGAGGGGGATGGGCTGGCGTTACTCACCCACTCTCCCCGGGTGGGGGGTGAGGACGCTGAGCTGGGGGTCTCTGGGGGAGACCTTGGAGCGGACCCTGGTCTTGGCCTGGCCGCCCGGCTCCTCTTTCCTGCGGATGCAGCGGCGGTTCCTCTTCCCGCGCTGCAACGTGCTGCCGCTCCAGTAGTCCTCCTCCTCCTCCTCCTCCTCCTGCCCCGGGTCCTGGCCCTGGCCCTGCCCCGCCGGCTTGGGGGGGCTCGGCCCCCCCGCCGTGGCCGCGGACGAAGAGGAGCAGCTGGAAGACCCCCCGGGGGTCTCAGAGTCCGAGTCGGCGCTGAAGCTCTGGAGGTTCACCAGTTGGCACTTCTCCTCCTCCGACAGCTGCAGCTTCCGCAGAGACTGCTTGGGCCGGGAGTCCTTCTGGCAGAGGGACCGCCGGTCCTGGTGCTCAGGGGACCCTCCGGGGTCTTCGTCGTCGGCTAGGGGGGTGACCAGGTGGAGGGTTCGCGGCTTGGGGACCGGAGTCGAGGGCTGCGGGCTGGGATGGTTCTTCTTGGAGACGCGGGGCATTGGGGTAGGAGGGGACGCGTTGGGCATGGTGGTCTTCTCCTTCTCCTCCTCTTCCTCTTCAATGGGCGCCACCATCCCGGTAGCATGAGGGGGCTTTGCAGGGGACTGGGGGTTCCCTATAGGTCCAGGGATGGTCTGGTGTTGATCTCCCTGGACTGGATGTGGCCGTGTGGGTCCAGAGTCTAGCGTGTGTTCTAGATCCTCGTCTGAGGGGGAGGGAACGTCTTCATCACTAGAAGTGCTGTTCTCTTCATCCGTTGGACCGTCTCCTCCTGCACACACCTGGACCAATCCAAAACGACAAAGAAAAAACAACAACAGAGGGTAATGAGGAAAATACAATAACTGTGCTGCGTTTGTTTCTCTTCCATGCGCCGTTAGGAAGGCATTTGAGTCCACAATTCCCACACTGGTAAAAAATTGCTCTCTGTGAATTAATTGACTCCGCTCACTCGCTTTCCTCATATTTCTTTTAGCTTTCCAGCGCCGACTCCACAGAGCTGCAGCAGCTGATGAGCATCATCATATCCCGCGGCAGGGCGCGCTCGTACATATCGGCGCGTTTAATTCCGACTGTTGGCCGACGTTAAGTCACGTTAGTCTGGAGAGGCGGCGGTAATTCTTTCCCTGGGGGGACCCACCTCATCGGAGGAGTCCTCGGATCCGTTCGCGGGGCCCAGGTGTTCGGAGTGCAGCTCGCAGTAGAAGGTCCCTGTTTGAACCAGACGGGAGAGGAGTGGAGAGAGGTGACACGAGGAACGCAGCCCTATTCAACGGATATTACTCCAGTATTCATCCAAACGATGAAGCCCTTCTTCATGTCCCAAATAATTCATGCGGATACATAAGTGACAAATGGGTGTGTAATTATACCAGGAATAGACTTCCACTGAGCACTTTAATACCACAGGTGCTGCAGCTGTTAATGTTCCTCTTTTTTGGGCTTATGCATGAGGAACAATTATGTGTTATTTTAGGTAAATGTAAAACTATTGAAAGACGAACATGACCAACGAATCCCAGAAGCAATCCCTCGAGTGGGCAGGCAATCCTTTTCATCCCTTACAATGAAATGCTTGAAATTCTCAACATCACAACACACCGTCCCAATCTGTGCGTGTCGAGCGTAAACCCACAAATACAAACACCCTGAAGCCCGCGAAGTGTGAGGGATCAATGGTGGCCCACCCACCGGTGGTCTGGTGGAAGGTGTAGCCGCCCAGCCTCAGCGGGTGTCCACACTTGTGGCAGGTGAAGCAGTCGCGGTGGAAGAACTTCCCCATGGCGTTGACGCGGGCCAGGAGGTACAGCCGCTGGCCACAGCTGTAGCAGTCCTCGCTGCTGCTGCCCAGTGCCGGGGCCGCGTCCGTCTCGATGTCCCCCTTCACACCGGAGCCCTGGTTCCCCTCCAGGGCAACAGGGGGGGCTGCAGGCTGAGGGAAGCAAAGGAAGTTGGAAGTCAGAGAAAAATGCTTAATTTTCTTTTCTCCAGTTCAGTCGTATGCGTTTTTATCTATTTATTTTATTTATTTAAGGTTTACTGTGCAAAATTTGTGCAAACATTTACCCGTGATACGTTGACTAGTTTAGACTTCTGCTCTCGTTTTTTCGAACGCATCACTTGTATATTACTGTACAGCATAAACAAATTTGCTAATTACAGTAGCTCAGCATATCAAGTATTTCTACTCAACCTTTTCTCCCATGTTGAAATAAGTGTTTATCTTATACAGTAGGCCTACTCTAGTATAACAGCACTTGGGTTGGTAAACAAATCAGTACAACCAACATGAATTTGAAGTTTTATTCATGAAAAAATATGAACTATTTCCAAAAATAAAACGTGTCAAAATAGTCACAGCTCATCTTCTCATACTGTCTCCTGGTACTGCCCATCTTGTGCTGGGTAATTAGCTCTGATGGCCTGGACCAGAGATGTGGACTCGAGTCTCGAGTCAAGATTTTGATGACTTCAAAGTCGACTTGACAAAATTACGCATGACTTGCGACTCGACTTACACTTGACTTCTATTGATTTGAGACTTGACTCGGACTTTGCCTCGTTGACTTGTAATGACTCGACATGTCTTGAGTCAAAAACATTTATTGTTTTAGATATCTAACCTCTTTCCCGCCTAGAGGGCTAGACACACAAGACGCATTCACTTGCGGGAAGATGAAAAAAAAACAGCCAGCGTGGAAAAATCGACACTTCAATAATATCAAAACGAAATTTCAATATTGTTTATACAATATGATACTTTATTCAGAATAACAGTTTTAGATTCATATCGGCTGCGTTTTGAGTTGGTCCCATTGAAGCCGTCTGGCCAGCCTCTCACACTTAAGAGATCGTAACTAAATCATTGTTCAACCCTTTACCTTCGTTCAAAAATTTAACAAATCTACACAGTCGTACTTTCAATAATATCTAAACAGAATTTCGATATCATTTATGCTTTCTTCAGAATCACAGTTTAAGTTTAATATTGGCTTTGTTTCAGTTGGTCTCATTGATTGACGTTGAGCGCTGGAGGTGAGGACGTTCAGCAGTGTTGCCAGATTGGGTGTTTTTTTCCGCCCTATTGGGCTACATTCTGAGGACTTTCAGGCAGTGTGGCCAGATTGGGCGGTTTTCCCACCCTATTGGGATGCATACGATTTCGGCGCATGCGCATATCATAACACATTTGAAGACAGAAACAATGAACATATTAACTGTATTGATAAGAAATGACTGTACATTAGAGTGATATGTTGAAATTATGATCAATAGCCTAATAATGAAATCAAGTAAAAATTTGTAGTTTGTAGTCCTTCGCCCTTCTAGCAGGCCAGCAAAGTTTTACTGAGATGACGTCAAACGCGCCATTTGACGTCATCTCAGGAGAACGTTAGATCAGGAAAGCTGGGCCAAGGGAAGACTGGGTTAGACTGATGGGGAAAAAACTTTTTTTCATATTACAATAGCGATTTTATAATGATAGAACGCCGGTTCTGAATCTGTGAAGTATCCCTTTAATAAACATGAAAATGTCAATGTGACAGAATTAGTCAAAATTTCTATTAACAAAATTCTCTGTCAATGCTGATGGATGATAATAACGTCTGATCCTGAGCTTAATTATTATTTTTTTGGAATTGTTTAACTGTTTCAGATTTTGGTAAGATCCAAATCTATATACAATTTGGTGGTGACCACACAGATAATATTATAATGACTTAATATGTTTCCGCTAATATTATGTGTTTATAAGTTTCAGCTAGGGTTAGTGCATATGGTGCATATGATTTAGCTCATATTTTGGATTCATATTATTCAGCAGAAATGATATTGTGTTCTATTATTTCAGCTTACATTATAAACAGTTCTTATGTTTCCGCCTCCTCTCTTACAAAGCCTGTGAGCAATTGGCGAGTACGTTGAGTCACTTTGTCCCACCGTACAATCATACCCTGAATAAGATTCCTGCTACTTTATGTCACACTGTGAAAGTAAGATCCTGGCCATTTCAGGTCTTTAAGATAGGAACAGAGAAGCGCCGCTCTTGCTTGATACGTTCGCCATGCCAACCTTCTGCAGATTTACACAAGTCTCATCGCCCATGTTGGCTTTCTCCTGTCTCTTCTACGTAAGCCAACCTCAGGTCTTGACGCAAACACCAGAAGCAACACCTTAATCCTACCTCTGGTTGGCATATTGACAAGAACCCTTGATAGAGGGGTGATACCATGTGCTGTGTAAACAGTGGGCTCACCTTTGGTCTCTGCAGCGAGTTGTGCTTCAGCTTGCTCAGGAAGTAAACGGCAGACAGCAATCGCGGCAGAGTCAGGGGCTTGGGCAGGTCCAGGACGTCTGCAGGCTCTGGTGGTCCACAAAAGGAGAGGGATTCACACACACAAACCAGTCTCCCTGCGGTGCTGCACACAAAATCAATCAGTGTACTATCGGCAAAATAAGCAGCAGAATCAATCATTATCAATAATATGGGGTATGCAAATGATCATTCAATATTGTTATAAAACATTTTTCTTAGAAAAAAAATTATATTATTTTATTATTGTTTTAATTGTTATCGCGGCTGCGATCTTGTTAGGAGGGCCAGAGATCCATTTCTGAAGGCATACCTTTTTTGTTCTTTGTGAGGACGTCGTGGACCTGGGTGAGGTACAGCACCATGGACAGCTTGTCTATCAGGCCACTGCTGGCCATGGCGCTGGCGGCCATCACCGGGGAGATGCTCAGCTCCCGCTCCAGAAGATCCATGGCCAGTTGGTGGTTGTGAACCGCATTGGACTCATTCAGAGACGACATGTCACTGAGACCAGACGAGGATCACAACGGAACAACCAAATGACAATTATTAATTACCATTTTAAAAATGATTAATTAATTCCTTATCTCCCCATTTATAACCAGGGTTCCATATGTGGGTTATCTCAAAATTAAACAAACAAACAAATTAGGAACCAGATAAACAGATTAATGCAAAGGGTCTCATCCCTTTAAAACAGTCCATCTAAAGGTTCTTACGGTAGCTGTGTTGTTTCTACAAGGAGATTATCCTACGAGCCACACTCTAACTGGACTCACATGAGCTGGGGTCTGAAGTGGTGGATCAGGGCGCACAGAGCTAGGCCCGAGGTCCACGACAGGGTGAAGTCCTTCACTTCTACTCCGGCGTAGCCCGCCGTGTTCTTCTGACACCACCTCAACAGATCCTCCACACCACCCGCCGAATCTGGGACCAGGACAGGGAAGACATTTACATGAGGTAGACAAATCTTAACGGTCCCATATTATACCAACAGTTGTGAGTGTGATTAGCCGTTACAAGCAGTTTTGAAACTCTACCTCTTCTGACATCACAAGTGGGCGTGTCCACCTAGATGTGTGCTGGATAGATCAGTCTACCAACCTACTCAGTGGACTGTAGCAAACGTTGCTCATCTATCCAGCACACATCTAGATGGACACGCCCACTTTTGACAACAACAAGGGAAATAAATAAAACAAACAACCGAGCGCTGACCTTGTCGTAGGTGAGCGCCTATGTTCTCCTTGCTCGGAGGGATGTCGTTGACGTGGTACAGGTGCTGTACCTAAAAAATGACAGACACGCATCGAAACGGTGGACGGGTGACCCTCCCCAGAAGTAAAGACGGAGCTTTGATCAATGCATTGTGACAAACCTTTGTCACTACATTTGTAGTGGAATTGTAACCACGCAGCAATTTGTGTCACTCCAATAAACACAAATCTGTTCACACTCTGTTCAGGAGGGGGGGGGGCAGTCTGACCTGGTGAACCTGTATGGCGGACAGGTTGACGTGCCGGTAACGCGTCGAGGGTCTGATGCTGTAGGACGTGTAGTTATTTTTGGTGTTCCCCGGGTCGGTCTGGGACAGGAGCTGGTAGATACTCTCTCTGTGTGGGACAAGGGGGAAGAGATACTGTATAAGATAGAGCTGGATAATATATTAAATGGTTTACGATACATAGACGTTGTTCAAATAAAGTCTGAAGTGTCTACTCATTTACACATTCTGAACATTCATGATAAAGGTAATTTCTTATTATGTAAACTACTAATCTTACATCTTCTACCTTTAATAATTTTAGAAATGTTAAGGATCCGAAATTGTTTACTTTTGGATTCCAGGTTCAAATGGATTGAATTGCTTTATTAATCCCAGATGGGAGGAGAGACAGAAGAGAGAGACAGAAGAGAGAGAGAGAGAGAGAGAGAGAGAGAGAGAGAGAGAGAGAGAGAGAGAGAGAGAGAGAGAGAGAGAGAGAGAGAGACAGCGACAGAGAGAAAGAGAGAGCGACAGAGGAGGAGGCTGAGACAGAGCGAGAGAGAGACAGCAAGAGAGATAAAGATAGAGACAGAGAGATAGAGAGAGAGAGAGAGAGAGAGAGAGAGAGAGAGAGAGAGAGAGAGAGAGAGAGAGAGAGAGAGAGAGAGAGAGAGAGAGAGAGAGAGAGAGAGAGAGAGTGTGTGTGTGTGTGTGTGTGTGTGTGTGTGTGTGTGTGTGTGTGTGTGTGTGTGTGTTATTGTTGTCTGTAGTTGAGTGGTGTTGATGACTCGAGTGCTGTCTCCTACCGCTCAGCCAGCACTTGGAGGCAGGGGATTCCCAGGCCCCAGCTTCTCACCATCCACGCTGTGTCAAAGGCAGCAAAGAAACCCCGGGCAATACCCGTTCCCAGGGGCCAGAAGGGCTGCACAACCAAAACACAAAGAGACCATTAGAATGTATGCCAAACATTCTGCCTATAGTTCTTTGCTTTAGAACACATGTCTGGCAGAAGCAGCCGCACGCTGTACATTGAACCGGGGTGAGGCGTGTGTGATGTGGCAGGTGAACGGACGGACCCACCTCCACCAGGCTGTCCCCGACCAGGCCCATGAGCAGCTTCTTGCCGCGGCGCTCCCGCACCAGCGAGGCGTGCTCGGCGCGGTGCATGCAGGTGAAGTCGAACATGGCCACGTCGGGCCGCCCCGCGGGGTTGGTGGCGAACTCCAGTTCGGGCAGCTGGCGGTTGGTGGAGAAGTTGGCCGCCTCGTAGGCGTAGCGCCATAGGGCGTCATGGTCCACGTTCTCCCGGGCCAGCAGCTGCTCAGCGTCGCTGTAGTCCTGGGGGGAGGGCGATACAATACGATATGAAACGATACAATACGGTAGGATGGGATACTATATGATACGATAGTACTTCTGAAATTTGACCTGCATCCCAGCAGCACCATTTACAAACATCACAGACAAGACAGGACATCAAAAACAGGACATCAAGACAGGACCCAAAAATAAAATGTAATAAACATCTAAGGCCCATCAGCGTACGTCTGATCTGGGATTATGTGCCTTGTTCAGGTCGAGGATTGACTGGTGAACAAAAGAGTGCGGGGATAGTGGGACGAGGGATGATGACTTGGTTGATTAGAACCTGTAAAACCCTTCTTTGGCTAGGGAAGAAGCCCACTGAGGGGGCCCAAAGAGGGCCCGAAGGGGGCCAGAAAGAGTCAGGGGGCCCCTGGAAGGATAGCGTTTAGAAAACTAGGGGCGAATAAAGTTTAAGGGTTTGTGTGTTTTACAACCAAAAGTTACTTTGTTCACTGCCTGTGGTCTGCAGCTTACGTGTAGGGTGACCCCCCAATACTCATTGTAACATGCATCTATGTATATATATTATAGAAAAAAAGAGATTTTATATAAAATATACATTAAATATATCATTAAGAGCATCAGTTAATCAGCTCCAAGCTGGAGGCTAGAGAGTAAGAGAGAGGCTTTGTACGTGTGTGTATTTGTGTGTGTGTTACCTGCTTAATGACCCCCTTCTTCAACAGACTCTCTTTCTTGGCAGTCATCACAAAATAGTGGGTGTCGTCCTTATAGTAAACAATGTTTTCTAAATCAATACCTTTGGAGAGAGGCAGGGGGAGAGGAGACAGGGCGGAGAGAAAATAAGACTCTCGCAGACAAAGGAAAAAACAGTTTAATCTGGATTGGAATTGAAAAGAGTGGGAAACTAGCACATCCTACCTGACAAACCGCACCTATAAAGTGACATGGAATGGCTCCTTGTCCAAATCTTGCACACTTGAAACAGGTGTCCCTCAAGGTTCTGTACTGGTGCCTCTTCTCTTCTCCCTCTATACCAGATCTCTGGGCTTGGTAATTGCATCACACGGCTTTTCCTATCACTGCTATGCTGACGACACTCAGCTATTTCTCTCTTTCCCCTCATCTGATAAAACCCTGATTGCAACACGCATATCTGAATGTCTGGCGGACGTCAGCACCTGGACAACTGCCCATCACCTGAGGCTTAACCTCAACAAAACCGAGCTCCTCCTAATCCCAGGGAAAGATTGCCCACACATGGACTTACTGGTCACCGTCGAGAACATCACTGTATCTCCCTCTCCAACTGCCAGAAACCTCGGTGTGGTATTCAAATTAGTGGGGCTACTCAAATTAAATCCGGGGCTTTAGCCCCGAATAAAACAGCCTAGTGACGCCACGTCCTATTCATCCCCAAATTGCAATGTGACATGCAGGGGCGATTCTAGGTAGTGTGGGGGCCCTAGGCAGAGGATTGTTGACGGGGGGGGGGGGGGGGGGGGGGGGAGCGATTGTTGACGGGGGGGGGGGGGGGGTGTGGAGCGATTTTTTTTTTTTTTTTTTTTTTGGGCTCTACCCCCCCCACACAATTGCGGGGCCCCAGGCAGTTGCCTGGTATGCTAATGGGATGCGGCGTCTCTGGTGTCATGCCTGCCGCCACCTAGTCTGACCAAGATGGAATTCATTTTTCCATAAGCAATCATGCTTTACAATCAATTGTCAGTCATAGCTGTGTTTTGGGCGTAACATGCATTAAACCAACTTCTCCCATCTCAACCTGACACAATGAACTTAAAGAGTTGGTATAGCCTATTTTAGGCTACGTTCTCCACGGAGCAGATAGGCTACATGGCGTAATGAATGAAGCACAGGACCCAGCCTCCCTCACTTGAGCTTTACCCGAATAATTTAACTTTTCGTAGCCTACAAAACGAAGGACATTTTCTTAGAAGGCTGGGCTATAGCCAGATGCTCATTTTTTGTTAATGCATGATGACAGCTCACCCACAGCAGCTCTTATCAGTTTGGAAAGTTCACCCTTTTCTACGTGTGATTTAACTAATGTTAAAATTTACTATAACATTTTTTAGTTCATCTTTTGTAGTCCTGAAGGTTTCTGCTAGTCTGTGGCCGAACTACTTTCTGATAAAACAACATTTGCCAGTCACAAACAGCCTTTCCGTCCGCGCGTCTTCCGATCCCTATAGTGCACTCGCTCTCAGATGAGTGTAATATTTAGCCATTCAATCATCCAGTCGGTCAGTTGTTTCACCACTACAACCCCCACTTTACCACCTCCAGCAGGCCAGTAGCAATATTGATTGTGTAAGTTCTGCTCAGATATTGTTGAGCAGAGTATATTGTTATACCATAGAATACTGGAAAGAAACGCACACGCACACACACACACCCACACACACACACACACACACACACACACACACACACTGGGCCAGTCACCTGTTTGAGTGAGCAGATCATGGAAGAACTTCTGGTTGTAGATGCGGGCCACTCCGCTGATCTCAGCCACCTGGGCCTCGGCCGCAGTGTGTCTGTTTGTGAAGTTGGCCGTGATGCCGATCGCTAGAGTCGCCCTGAGCTCCTTTTGCTTGAAGCCTGCAAAGAGACCGTTATGGAAGTGATTTATGTTAATACACCATTGTATTTGATAAGTGGAATAAGTGATCAATGTTCCTTACTGTGTGTGTGTGTGTGTGTGTGTGTGTGTGTGTGTGTGTGTGTGTGTGTGTGTGTGTGTGTGTGTGTGTGTGTGTGTGTGTGTGTGTGTGTCACACACCATCAGGGAGAAAGCTCCCCCCTCCAGCAGAAATAAAGACATCAAATTCAAAGGCCAGTGTAGGATGGGGATTAGGATGCAGTTTTGCAGTCCAACCTGACATGACAAAGCGCCATTTAAATAGAAGAAAAAACACAGTTACAATACAGATGGTATCATCATTTCTATAAAACAAACACTTTGTGCATTTATGGTTTAAATGTAGCAGTCATTCATGTTTCTGAAACTTTTTTCAGGTAAAACCCTGAATTTGTCTAAAAGCAAGCCAGCGATCGCTCTATGTTTGTATGAGGGTCACCTGCTGGTTTCGAAGAGAGGAAGTATCATGAGTATCACCCGATAAGCGTATGTCATAAATTCTTAGCCTGTTAAGCCCTTTGAGACTGTAATGGTGATTAAGGGCCATACAAATACAATTTAATTGAATTGAATATTCTACATGGCGGCAGAATGACGTTACTGCTCAACGATCTCTCGATAGCAACAATAAGCCAGTCTCGTGTAAGGAGGCTAACAGGTCACATTGTGGCACCTTTGTCCCCGGAGGGCTCCTCCAAACCCTGGAACTCCACCGCAGTCAACACCTCCACCCCCAGGACCAAAGCCACCTTCAGCAGGATGAGCTGCAGCTGGCGAATACCTGCACAGAGACATGGGATGTTACAGCTCGTTATAAACAAATGATCATATGCATTATTATGATAAACATTCTAATTATTATAACCATAATATACATGTTCATATAGATTATTATGATGATTATTATTATAAATTAAATAACTTTTATCATACATTATTATGATACATATTATCATAAGAATAATATAATGGTTATTATATTATTCTAAATGATGATATAATGGTTATTATATTATTCTAATCAATACGATTATAGTATTATCAACAATATTGATAATATATCACGACTGGTATTGTGTGTGAAAAACGTCCTAGCTCCTGGCTACAGTATCAAAAGCCTTTTGACAACAGGTCTATGCACACAAGTGACTCCCAGCTCACAGTGACGCGTAATCTAGTTTCTTCTTTGTGGTAGACCACATTTGAGTCCTCATCTACCGAATGATTGACGGTCACCTGGTAACGTGTCATGGTCACATGGTCCCATGTCACCACACCATGTGACACCCACACACGCACACACACACACACACACACACACACACACACACACACACACACACACACACACACACACACACACACACACACACACACACACACACACACACACACACGCACACACACACACACGCTCCCAGTTATTCCCAGTGTTTCCTCACTGATGTGGTCCAGGGTCCCGGTGCACAATCGACCGTAGAGCTTCTTGGCTCCGAGCCCTCGGAGGTCGTAGATGGTGTAGGGCCACAGGTGCAGCACGTTGTTCCTGGAGAAGGACGCCCTCTTCTCCACCACCAGCACCTGGGCCCCTAGCAGGGCCAGCTCCACGGCGGCCCTCAGCCCACATGGTCCGGCCCCCAGCACCAGACACTGAGCAAGAAGAACGAGAACATAACTCCTAGCGGTAGAACTCTTACTTCTAATACTTGTAGTACTGCGTTCATAGTCACAGTGTGAACCTTTTAGTCTGGTTTTCACACTTCATAGAGTGTCAACACACCTAGAGTGAGCGCCATGTGAAAGCACTTTAGAGACGACACCTCGCACTTCCCAAACACATGAACGCACTTTCAGATCATCTGCGATTTTACCTGCAACCCACCAGTTGCAAGTCAACCGGTTCTGGTAGATATGCAGACACTGGTGGCCAAACGTATACAAATCAATATAAAATAGAGTGAAAGTGTCCATCGCTGCTCTAAAGTCAAATGAAGTAAAGTAATCGAGCCATGTGTCTCTATATAGAGCAATGAAATCCAAAGTGGTTGCTTAAGTCATAGGGGAACCCGTTACCTTGTTTTCGGCACAGGCCTTCCTCTGCTGGTAGTCCTTGTGTGACGCCCTCTTATCAATCTCCTTCCACAGGTCTTTGGCCTTCCAGTAGTTCAGCCTTTCCTTCAGCTTGGAGTAAAAGACCCTGTAGTCCTTGGGATCCACTTGGAGCTGCTCGCACAGCGCCGAAAAGTGTTGCTGCACATCCCTGCAGGATTCAGCCGTGACGAAGAGGTCGAACAGAGCATGCGAGGGGTCGGTGGGCTCCTGGTTCGCCATAGAGACCCCAAGGCGTCTTCCCTTGGTTTACTTTAGTCGCTTTGGTGGTCAGCTGTAGAAATGGAAAGAGGAAATCATAAAGGTTGGAATGATATCGGGCAGGTCATCGGTCCGATCCCCCTCCCCACAGTGGATCCTCTGCAACTTTATCAGTTACTCAAACGCACACACACACACAAACACACACACAATGACGTCTCATTCTCACACCAGGACTCAGCAGTCAGCAAGTCATTAGTTTGGCCAGGCGATAAACCTGGTCTGGGATCTGTTACAACATCAAAGATACACATGAAAACTAAACCCTTGTAAAAACACTCCTCTCTCTGCTTATTATGGCAGCTTGCCTTGTGTGCATTTTTTTTTCTCATGTCTAAAACATATATTTTTTCTACAGTACCGAAAGAGAAAGAGTGTGGTTAGGCATCAAAACACTCCCAGAGACCGTGCTCGGGGAAAGAACTTAATGCTCGAACAAAAGATAACAAACTAGGTGAGGCCATCAACACAGTGGAGCTAATCAAAAAGCCTGTGTCTCCAGCCTGTGTCTTTCTGGCTGTGTCTCCAGCCAGAAAAAGTTTTGGATACAAGCTGCCAAGAATTATTCGAGATTCAAGCAACTCACCATGGCTGAACTTTGGAACAATTTGACATAGACGAGTTAGAGCTAATCATCTAATGGTTGGTCCCAGCGGTCATGTGGCTGGATTGGTCAAAGATTAAATCATTTCAACTTGGAGGCGGGTCAGGAACACACCTTTACCCTTCCAATACAATATAATGTAATATAAATACAATAATAATATTGTAATTATCCCATGTAATGATCTAGTATTGTCTACTTGTACCCACCTGGTAACAGATGTATAAATATTCAGTCAGCTCCCCCCCGTAATGCCTTATTTTCAAAAGTACATTCTGTGTGACAGACATATGTTATGGAGCACTTTTTAACAAGTGCTCCACAAATGTATTGCTAAAAATACCATTTTAAACATTGGTAAGCATGTAAGTGCTAATTTGTTTGAGAAATGCAACACGCGCTTACCCTATCTACTTGTACAGAAACCCCTCGGTTGAAAGACTTATTGGTTTTGCTGAATCAACATCCCTCTATACAAATCTTTAAGCCATTCATGAATGGTCCCTACTTATCTTTGTCTTCAACCATTTGCATCAATCTTATCGTTAGAAACCCAGTCATACTTTTTAATGGTCTTGCATCATTCCATCATTTTCCCAGAGGCGGGGAAATCCGTATCTACCACACTTTTGCGTCATTTAAAGCAGGAAGTGTAGAGGGGGGCTCTAAAAAACTACAAGCACTCCTCATTTTCAAACCCGGCTAGGGGGTGGGACCCACTGACGCTACAGACCTATTGAGCTCGTAAGTCCGCCCCTTCCGGTAGACCCCCGTGAGACCTATGAGATCGTAAAATATGAATGGGTTTCAATGGAGAGAAAGTAATTATTTTCTGGTCCCAGTCTTTATATGGCCTGGATTACACATATGTTGTTTATGGATTTAAATGATAATTTTTCATGCAAAGAAAGCTAAAGATTTTCGCGACAAAGTTTGATAATGTTAGGTTTTGTGTGAGGCCGCTTTGTGAACTACAGCTCTTCGCTACTCTCAACGCATATGATATACGTCACCACCCGCACTTGGAACTCCGGTACAAACATGGGCCTTATCCAAATGTGTAAGATATAAAATTCTTCAAATTCTTGCACAGGGCATATAAAACACCAAGCAGATTAAAGAAAATGGACAAGTCCCTCTCCCATTTGTGTTGGCATTGTTGCAGAGAGGCAGGAACATTGATACATCTAATGTGGCATTGCCCCTCAGTAAAGAGTTTTTGGAAAGATGTGATCTGTAATGATCTGTATCTTATATTCTGAAAGTGAAAATACCACTCTGCCCACTAATTTGCCTTTTAAGCAGAAGAGTAGAATATATCAAGTCAACTCTTACGCATCACATTATAGCTTTTGCCTTTTTGTGGGTTAAACTAATCAATATGATGAATTGGAAAGTACAAAAACCAAATTGCTTCAACACTGACAATTGGTTAAAAGACTTTGTGGATCTCCTGTCAATGGAACGTGCAACCTCGTTCCTCAATGATCTTGACCGTGGGGATGAAGGTCCATGGATTATTATGAGACTTTATAAGACTGTATTTGAGAGTATTTGGCCGTGCTCTATAAGATATTCAGGTAAGAACACACATGCACGCGCACAAACCGCAGCGACACTCGCCCAGGTAAGACGTTATGTTTTTAAACATAACGGCTCCGCCGTCGACAAACTCTCCCAGGTAAGACGTTCTGTCTATAGACAGTATAAATTGCGATAAAAGAAGGGAAGAGACAATTTCTCACCTCGACAAGCAACGGCAGGTCGTTCATTTTGTCAGATAAAAACCGTTAAATTCAAACACAGCGCCGACCGGCATATCAACACACAAGTGACGTGATCTTAAAGAGTGTCCCTAAAACGCACTAAGAAAATATGTCAATAACACAGTATGGGAAATTATGTCGATAGAGTCCACCACAAGCCTACACTTTGTTGCTCAAATGTGCTCTCCTCCTTCAGCCTCCCGATATGTCTTTACACTTTGTTACTCAAACTTAATATTATCCCCCAGCCTCCCGAAATGTCTTGTGTAGGGCTGTAACGATACGCGTATCGAAACCGAAATCGCGACACTCAAAGCCACAAACCTGTCTCGCGGTGTGAGAAGGCAGAAGCGCGATACGCCCTTTCTAATTCTCCGGTCAAATTGTCTGATTGAAATTTGCTAATAATTTGTCTAAATAATAGTCTGCTGACACCGCCCCCTCTTATCGATGCCGTAAGTATGCAACGAGATGTCCTCTGTGATGACAGCTCTCCGTGGCTACGGAGGATTGCATTTCTCCACAGCCGTCGAAGTCCTCATATGCGATATGAACGACATTTATCCAGAGTATGCCAAGCGTGAAAAAAATTGCCTGTGTGATCCCTGTCTCTAGTTTGTGTGATTTGACCGGCAGTTGGTCTGCTTATAGGTCGGAATGAAGCGGCCACCGATTATTGACAGGTTGGGTACACTATTCTACCGGACTCGTTCGCTTCTTCACTAGACACACACGCTACTGCTAGCTCTCCTCGCTCATCCACTCACTCGCTGACGTCACTCAAACAAAAAAAACATACGCACACTGCCATTCTTGCGCACACACATACGCTACTCGTAACACTATGCCTCGTTATTGCGACGTTCATGTTAGACGTTCATGTTTTTTCCCATCTATTGAAAGTTAGGCTATTAAACATGTTGCATTCTATACGGCCTGATCATGTCATTATTTAAGCTACATAGCCTAATAAGAAGCGCTAATACAGGGGTTGACACTAAGGTTTCAAAAGCACTTGCCCATCGGGCAAGTACAGGTCAGGTTCAACTTGCCCGAATGTAATGTTCACTTGCCCAAATTATAATCAGAATCGTGAACGGGCCTCTTTTTGCCAGGCACCCGGCCTGGTTTTGGGGGGGCTCAGAAAAATCATCCTAGCTCAGACTGAAGCTGAATGTTAGCTTCCACACATGTGTTTAAAAAATAACAAACTTCTCTTTGTTTACTTATTTATCGAGCGGTCACATCGTGCCATGAAGTGATTTCAGTCCACAGTTGCAACCTATTAAAGCTATCGCCAAGTTATATGTAGACCTGCATGATTTGATGCAAATGTACATAACTACATGTCAGAGGTAGTAGCAAAGATATGTCTTTTTTAACTTTCAAGTTTCTTGTAGCTCTAACTGAATAATCACAATCGCGTTTCTAGTAGGGTTGTCAGTCACGATACTGGATTTTCTAACTTCAACACTATTCCTGGAAAAAGATCGATATTCTATACCATTTTCGATATCAGGGGAAACGTCTTTTTCAGGAAAGAACATACCCAAAGTAAAGAGATTATATCTCCACAACTGCAAGGGCGATAATGTCATCTTTGGGCCAAAAGAAAGAATGTTGTGCAAGTGAAATATTCAATGGGGATAATACTTGGTTAAAGTGAATAAAGCCATGGAACACAGCATAAGTGGAAGATAACATTTCCACCTGAAATAATTATCAGTTGGTCGTTATCAGTTGGGAGCGCTGTCTTACTATGAGACACAAATAAGGTAGATATCTTACAATTTTGACACTTGACACCTCTATTTAAAGTTCAGGGCAATCGAATGCACCAAGCCAAACACTCGCAAATAAATATATGGCCACTAGATTGCGCTGAAGAATATGTTTTCTGATTGAAGGCAATTTACCTATTTCCTAAGAAACCTTCTCTTATTCATTGATTAAAAACACCATGTTAAGTTGCAAAATTTGGCCCAGATACTGGATAATCTGTTTATGGTGGTTTTATTCGATCAGAATCAACTTTGTGGACAAAAATCACAAAGGTAATACTTCATTTTTGGTTGTTAAAAGAAAAGGGGACGTTCCTTCTTAAGTTGTTATTTGCGAGTTTTAGTCACAGAATGATATGGTTTGGACTGTTGGAATAAGTGGAGGCTCAGCTTTCATGTAATATATACAGTAGTTTGTGAGGGTCCAATTTCGTGAAAAAGATCGCTATTGCTGTGTGCATGTGCACAGTTATGAAACACAAAACCGTGTTCTTGACTTTCCTTGATAATTTGCCTCAAGCCAAAGTACTTCCAAACTGCACTCCTCCATCACTACTCCATTTAACTTCTACCTAAACCGTTCGCGGAGGTGCTGCACTTGAGATGCTAGCTGTGTTGGCTAACCTTTAGCGAATCACTGCCAGAGACCGCACTGCGAGTGAGTGACAGAAGGCGGGGCTATATTCGCACTGAAGCGATGCGTGTCTGTTAACTCGCTTTCCGAGAGAAGAGAAGACAGCGCGCTGATCAATTGCAAATACTTCTATTTTGTGTGGTTTTGCGGAACAAAAGGTTGTTCTGCTGTTTCTAAAAACATTTGAACAAATAGCTTTTATATTAACATCCACCCAAAATCCACTTGCCCGTTCGGGCAACCAGAAAAAATCTCAACTTGCCCAAACATTTTTTTTACTTGCCCCGGGCAAGCGGGCAACCGTTAGTGTCAACCCCTGCTAATAGGATATTTGACTAAACCACCAAACTAGTTGAGGGTTTTTGTTGTTCCAATAAAATACTTTTTAAATTTAAAAAAATCGTGGGATGTATCGAACCGTGGCTCAAAAATCGTGATACAAACAGAATCGTGAGTTGGTGTATCGTTACAGCCCTAGTCTTGTGATATTGATATCCCTCTTCCCCGTGATGGCACGCCCCCCTCCCCACCCCCCTGTCATACACACACTAATCCTAGTCTCTTAAATAGTTAACCTAAATACTTCGCTGGGATTGCTCTGTAAATTAAATTGAGAATATAACTGATGCATATGCATGCTATTTTAAATACGGCAGCCTTTGCCAGAGACGTGACGTGTTAGTCTTCCGCGATCTGATCGCATTTCTCGAGGTGGGTTAGACAGTGCCTTGTCGCCAAACTATGACTGTGTGGCTGGAGAAAATGACCAGCGAAGCAGCAGCCTCCCTCCGTGAGATCCTGTCCTTAGCAGAGAAAGTTGCCATCACCACCGATGCTTGGAAAGCGTTGATTACCGAGTCGTGCGTGAACGTGACTTTTTTTACAGACTGGGTTCTGCAGAGTGCGATCCTGCAGACCCTGCAATTTATTAATTCTTAATAAACAACATGAAATTCTTAGGATTTGTTCTGTAAATTAATTGATGCATAATATTATCTTATTTTTTATGAGAGGTACCGAATCTGCCCAAATAAGTACCGGAACACAGGGAGGCCAAAATTAAGAGGTGCCGGATCTTCTTCCGGCAGGATCCGGCTCAAAAATCTTGGCAAGGACACTGGAAGAGATGTTTCTAAAATATGCACACAGCACTGACATAGCCAAGGGGGACCCCCCCCTGAAATATAGAAATACAATAATATAAAATATTATAAAATGTCAAATTCTGTGCCGTTAGGTCAAATTAGGCCTTGAAAATTGACGTAACAGACCTTGATATAGAAAACGGTAATAACAGGATTATTTAGAAGAACTTATACTAAATGCATACTTCCCTTTCATGTATATTTCTAATAATATAATATTGACATAAGAGTGGCTTCCATGGCCTTTAAAAGTTGCAACTCTCGATTGTCACCTTTATGCAGCATATAACGCTATTACGAAGGCTGATAATCACGCAAAAGACACAGACTCCTTTCGTAATGCTCAGATGTAGTTATCCCTTTCCGTCGATTTTGGGATGGTAGTTGCTTTGCTGTATTTAGAAGTTAACTCACAGTGCAGACACGGAAAGAGGAGGAGATGAGGAGAGGAGAGTAAAGGAGGAGTAGAGAGAAGACATGCAAATAAGAGGAGGGGAGTAGAGAGGACAGGAGTGAGGGAGAACAGACCAGCACAAGATCGATATGCCATGTCTAAGTTGCGTCATTAATAAGATCAATCGGAAATAAAATCCATAATTTATAGATATAAGTTGGTTACAATTTATGTTTCTGAAACGATATCATCTCCCCCTGTAATTAATTCCTTGTTAAGCCACTGGCAGACACAAACCATTAATACACAGAAACACAACAAGTGTGAACAAGACTCACACTTCAGAATAGCCCGGCCATGTTGAGACGGCTATACACAGGCAGCATTTAAAATGTAATCTGACACAGGAGACAAGTTGCAAATTAAGTGAATTTGCTTACCTTATACTATAGCACATCGTTCATGGTAATTTGGTCTCTATCAAGTCTTGGCTCCAAACTCCTCGGTGCTTCTACATTTGTCAGCTACTTTTATTAGGTGTCTTTTCTAAGTTACTTCCACTCTCTATGGACCTTGATATCATAGCTGGGTTCCATGTAGGCCTACTAATAAAAATTATCTGCCTTTCAGCTGTTTATTGTTCTATCCTTGCTCTAACCTTTGCTCGGTGTTGAGGTGGGGCATTTTTGGGCCGTGCCCCCCCTAGCGGTCATTAATACCCCTCCTACCACAGGTCATGGCATTGCCAAAAGAAAATCCCCATTAGTTAATTTTAATTTAATTTAAGTTTTAATATTAAATGTGCAAACTGTAACTTAAATGAAATAAAATTGGGGAAATCGCATAATTTTGGTTGTGCATGCATAGCAGGTTAGGCATGCATGCACAAGTATATGAGCATGCAAAGTATATGAACCTATACAGAGCATCTATGAGCAGGAAGTTAGGAAAAAGCAAAGAAAATAATTTCCAACTCCCAACACCACTCTTCCCTGAATATGAAACCCTGCCATCAGGGAGAAGACTCCGTGTGCCACTATGCAAATCTAACCGTCCTAAATTATCATTTGTCCCAGCCTCCATTAAGCTGACGAACAATGTGCAATAATAGGTTTGCACTTTAGCACATAGCACTTTATCACATAGCACTTTAGAATTAAGCAATTAGCACATAGCACTCTATCCATAAAGTTCTAGTGCAATAAACACTTGCACTTTATCACCATACTGTAGATTTCTATGTTATACAGCAAAGGGCAATTTAAGTCTATCAAGCTCCATGTTCTCAATGTTAAAATGCTGCTTTGTCTGGTTGTGTTTGTGTCTGTGGTTGTGTTTTTTTGTTCTGTTGTACTCTGTGTATGTTAAGAAAGCAATGATGCACTGTGCCCAAGACAAATTTCCCCACGGGGACAATAAAGTTGAACCTTGACCTTGAAATCGTCGATTATCTGACAAGGAACAAACTCTTCAAACCTTTCCAATCGGGGTTCAGGAATTTCCACTCATCTGAAACTGCTGTGACAAGAGTTGTAAATTATATCCTTTTTGCTTTGGATACAAATACAAGCTCAATGCTTGTGCTGCTGACCTGAGTGCTGAGTTCGACACGATCGACCACAGCACTCTTCTTCACCGTCTTGAGCACTATGTTGGTTTCAGGGGTACAGCCCTTGGCTAGGTTGAATCGTACCTCACAGGTAGAACACAATTTGTGCTCCATGAGGGTTCGGAATCGAAGCACCGCAAACTACGCTTTGGTGTACCACAAGGGTCGGTCCTTGGTCCATTACTTTTTGCATGCTTCCCTTGGGCGATGTGATCCGCAGCTTCTGAATTAGTTTCCATTGCTACGCGGATGACTTCCAGCTCTTCATTCCTGTAGATTCAGGGGACTCGGCCCAGATCCAGAAAATTGAGTACTGTCTGGCTGCGGTGAAGAGCTGGATGTCACAGAACCTCCTACAGCTTAACACTGGGAAGACAGAGCTGATAATTATCGGCTCAAAGCAGGACCAGAGAGAATTTGAGGATGTCTCACGGTGGTTGGATAGCTTCGCCATCCCAGAGTCCATGTGTCAAAAATCTTGGTGTCCTGTTCGACCCTCAACTGTGCTTTGACCAACATGTTAGAAGCATAACTAGAATGGCCTTTTTCCATTTGAGAAACATTACAAGAAACAGACCAATGTTATCTGCAGCGGATGCAAAGACACTGATTCATGCATTTGTTTAAGACTGGATTATTGTAATGCACTGTTCTCGAGACTACCAAACTCTACCACAAAAAGTCTACAGCTTGAACAGAATGCTGCAGCTAGACTGCTGACCAGAACGAGAAGGTTTGATCACATCACACCTATTCCCGCCTCTTTGCACTGGCTACCAATAACTTTCAAATGGGATTTTAAGGTGCTACTGCTAACCTATAAAGCCTTGCATGGATTATCTCCATCCTACCTAAAGGACCTGATCATTCCTTATAGTCCTTCTCGGTCCCTCCGGTCTTCGGGAGCTGGCCTTCTCTCATTGCCGAAGGTTAAAAAGAAATTGGCTGGTCAGAGAGCGTTTGCCTATCGAGCCCCCTTCCTATGGAATAGGTTGCCACCAGTGATCAGGGAAGCTGACTCGATTCAAAGCAACGTTCAAACGCATCTATACAATCTTGCATTTGGAACATAGGAGTGTGAAAACGACACAGATGCGATGTGAAGACCACTCTGTGTTTGTTTGTGCTTTTGTTTGTTTGTTTGTACTTTTTGTTAATACAGTATACATCCTCACAATGTACTTTTCCGTTCCAATTCCCTATTCTGTCTGTTCTAGCGTGTTGCGGTGACTGGACTGGATGCCTGGACTCTCCTCGTGGTTAACGGGCCAGCAACACATCACCAATTTAATATGATGTGCATGTATTTACCTGTCTGTCAATTATGGCACCCATTGCACTCCTGACCATCCCTGGAAGAAGGGATCCCCTACTATGCGTTTCTTCTCAAGATTTCTTCCTTGCTAATTTCAAGGGAGTTCTTTCTTGCCCTTGTGGGGGCCTGGGTAAAGGGGGTGTCATAGACATTTGGCCTGTTAAGCCCTTTGAGAGTGTAATGGTGATTAAGGGCTATACAAATAAAATTTAATTTAATCGAATGGAAGGATACAGTACTTAGTCGCATCTTCTTTTTACTTACATTTATTCATCTCATATTTTCAGAGTTACTCAGGGAGCAGCAGTTGATTTCCCAAAGTATTTTCTGGTGTTTTCATCAATTCAGTTGGCTTTTATGAGGGATAGGGTTGTTATTATAATGGATGTGCTTGATACTGAGTGGACCACTATGTGTGAGCATACAATCTTATGATCTATTGTTTCAATGTTGAAACACTAATAACAAAAGATATTAGTACACAAGTATGCAGAGTTATAGTATAGTCTCTCCCATCCGGACTGGAGTTTAGAAGTTGAAGTGATGCTGTGAGCCTGCCCCCTAGTGGTAAATAATTAGAAAAGCAGGGGTAACTGATCCGATTGAATAACATATCAAAGGACAGCCCTCGAGTGACAGTTAGTTAGCTTGCATAAACACTGAAATAAAACAACCAGATCCCAAAGGCCGTAAATAGATGATGCAGCTCAAAAAAAAGAAAATCTAAACACCACAAAGTGCATGATCTTTATTTTTATATAGTTGTGAAGTGATTTTTGACAGAATGAATATTTAAGGCTTTTCAAGAACATGACATGGTCTTTCTCCTTAGCTTGAAAATATTTTTTGTGCACCAGAAACAACAACAAGGTTCTGGTCTGCAAATGAAGCCTCATAGTCAATCGCTGAAATAAAATGGCTTCCCCTTTCTCCTCTGTAAACCACTGTGTTTCCTAGGGTTAGCTCAGCCTTAAGAGCCGCCTAACAGTTAAAGGCCATCAGTGAAAGAAACCTAAGACTAGATCAGGAGAACTGAAGCCCTGAGAGCAGCTAGAAACATGCATCTGAAAAAGCAAAGAAAGTGGAACCGCTACATCAATGACGATGAAGATATAAAAAAGTATCTGAATTAAACGCTTTGTCACATCATCTGTTATATATATTTAGAACATAATATATATTGTTTAAGACCAGGCCACCGCTAGAAGGACTTCTATGTAGTATAGAAAAAGAACAATAGTAGTTTTTGTGTTTAACACGCCCCAGCGTTTAGAAGCACTGATTCTCGCAGTAATACATCAGATGCGATTATTTTTCATCGCATTCTTATCCAAAACCACACAGGCTCTGACACTTCCAACATGAGGATCTCTATGGCATTCACTTTATATACAAATATCCTGGCATCTTTTCATTTCCTTATTTATTTCAGTCCTACAGAACGTTGATGCTTCTCAAAGGGCCAAATCCCTGGGGATCTGGGTGTGCACACGCCACAACCTGGTTTGGGGGGGGGGGGGGGGAATCTCTCCATCCACTCTCTACCCTCCCCCCCTGTGAGGACCATCTTTGGCATCTTTTTTTGTAGAAGCTTGTAATCACGTCACTGGCAAGAGGACCCCTCCCTTTCCCAAATGTGTGTGTGTGTGTGTGTGTGTGTGTGTGTGTGTGTGTGTGTGTGTGTGTGTGTGTGTGTGTGTACGCGTGTGTGTGTGTGTGTGTGTGTGTACGTGTGTACGTGTGTGTGTGTGAGTGTCTCCCTCTCTCTATTTTGGTGCTTCCCCCCCAGCCCCTTTACTCCCAGTGCACCTGAGCCCCCGCCTTGGAGTGTCTCTTGGCCTCCCTGAGGGTGAAGGCTTCCTGCTCCTCGCTCATCTCCTTCAGACGCTTCTCGTCCAGGAAGGCCACCAGGGAGTCCCTCATGTCCACCACCTCCATCCTCTGCTGCAGGATGCGCTCCTCCTCCGCCTGCTGCTCCGCCGTCTTCTCAGAGTCTGAGACGCGCGCGCCATGCGCACCGCACACACAGGCAGACACAAGAAGACCAATGCACACGCACAATCACACACGCACAATCACACACGCATACAAGCACATGCACACACACACGATTAAGACAGGAAGATTACAGTTATTATCAAGGTTTTTTGTTGTACCATTACATTGCATTAGAACATATTATGTTCTAATTCAAAAATAATGTTAACATTGCAGGCACAAGTGGTCTGAATCAGGTGTTATTATGTAAACAGCACCAATCACAATAAATCCGACCAGTATTATAAAGATTTTATCCATATTGCATCTGTTTCATATGTCAGATCCAAGCAAGGGCATAAAGGCCTGTATCCCAGCCTGCTCACAGCCGAAGCCCATAAACAATATAAATATGAATGACCTGTTTAGAATCAATCTACCCCGATTAAGCATGACATACCGCTTAGTTCCTTGTACTTCCTGAGCTCCAGTTCCAGTATGCCCTGTTGGTCTTCAAGCTCCAGCTGTCGAGACCTGCAAGAAAGCACAACAACAGAAGGGCTTATTTACAGCTAAAGGGTTAGGGGCTAGGGTTAGCCTAGCTCTTATCCTATTCAACCATCAGCCTTCATATTCACGCAAGAGAAACTAGCTGGATGATTATATTAGGAACCATATGCTTTTTATTTGAGATCTCCTTTAATGTGATAAGAAGTTTGATTACAATTGTGATTTTCCAGCCCTACAGAAATAATTATGTATTTTCAGGATACAAATGTGGCAGTGTTTACTGAAGTGTTTTTATTGTGGGCGGTGACCTTTAAATGGTGGCTCAATACTTGATTACCTTTGAAACATTTGTGCAGCAATCAACATTGACTCACAGGGTGCAATGTGTGTTTGTGCGTGTGTGCGTGTTATTCATTCCCTCAAAGAGGAAACAGTGACCATGCCGTTGCCTATTTTCACCCTCAACACAGACAGTGTTGTGCCCACAGGGTGACAGCACAGTCACACACTGTTGACTTGCTGCATGTGTGTCCAGAGGGGGAACAGTTATTCATCTGGATTTATGTTGTTCATGATTCTTAATAGTATCTTTCTTCTCATGCCTGGATTTAACGCTTTCACTTTTATTATTATTTTATCTTTCTGTCGTTCTTTCCACACCTCTTTTTTTTTGTGTTTTACCTTTTAATGTTTACTAACTAGTTTGACCTTTATTATTTTAGACATATTTCCATGAAATCGATCTATCGTATGTGCCCTGTTTATTAGCCTTTTGATAACATCTGCTTAAAAAGATCATATGAATAAAGCTTACTATTATCATCGTCATCATTAACCTCATTATTATTATCATTAATATTATTATTATCATCATTGATATTCTACTTACGCCACCATGAGGTCGGACTCCTCAGAATCCACTGCGTTTTTCTCGCGGACCAGCTGTATCCACTGCTCGATCATCTCAGGAGAACCTCCACTTCCTGTGGATGTTGTTAGCCATTAGCAAACATAGAGCCACGTGTGTGTAAGGGCATTAGTATGGTAGAGAGTACGGTATAAGATCAGGGTGTGCGTGGGTTAGATTGAGAAGAGCAACAGTCACACTATTGATACATAGATTGTTACACAACAACATTGATTTTGTTATGGGCATACAAAAAAAATAACCAAAAGAGTGGCTCACGTTTGGACCTCAAATTCATAAAAATGTTTAATTCGATATTAATCTCCATGAAATGTATCCAGGCAAACATTTTCTAAAGTAGATATTGTTTTCAACAATCATTTGTTGAAAAATGTCATGGGTACAACATTGTAAGGAAAGTCAACATTAGCTAACTGGCGTAAAGAGACAGTAAACCCATGACATTTTTTCCAGATGGGAGGTGGGTGTGACTTAGCCAGTCTATACATGAATTAACAGAAACCCTAAACCTCACAGGGACAATGTATTCCTGTCAGGGTTTGGGACAAAGTCAGAGGTTGTTGGTGTGACTAACAGCTGCCTCACAACAAGTAGGATGTCAATGGTCCTCGTTCCCTGATCATGACTCCACACGCAGGACAACTCTATGAGTTTGGTTGAGATGAGTAAGACTTGTGTGGCTGCTCTCTCACCTGGCTCCCCTCTCAGAGCTCTTTCCAGCACCTCGCCTTTTTCCTCCAGCTCTTTGAAGGTCACCTCGATCTCCTCCAGCCTCCTCTGGATGGACTGCCCGGGGTCAAAAGTCAAACCGTTGAGGCAAGGCAAGGCAAATTTATTTATGAAGCACTTTTCATACACACGTGTTACGTATTTTAAGCACATAAGCTGCCCCCAAACATAGCCACTAGGAAGCAGGATTGAACACACAAGCTGCAATAACTATTCCAGCCACAGATGGCAGCACCATTGGACAGGTGAGGAGGGCGGAGCCAATACGTCACACAGGCCACGCCTACGTCACACAGGCCACGCCTACTTGATACTAACCAGAGTGGGAGTCAGATTGAGGTCAGAGAGACATAGGCAGACCCGCAGAGAGCCTCGGGCCTAAGCCCTGGGGCTTGAAGTAGCTCTACGGTAATTCTCTCCACGCGTTTTAGATACAATTCTCTCCCTTTTGCTTCATAGTTACCATTACGAAATACTTTAACAAATAAAGTGAGTTCAAAGCGACCCCGGTGAGTTCAAAGCGACCCTTTCTTCAAAAACGCGACACACAGCAGACTCAGGGCCCTATTTTAACGGTCTGAAACGCAAGTGGGAAGCGCAAAGCGCAAGTAGCTTTGTGGGCGGTTCTACGGCTCTATCGCTATTTTACAGGCGGATAAATGACACTTGCGTCGCGGCGCAAGTGTCAAAAGGGTTGGTCTGAAGCAGCCTAGTTACCCGTAGGTGTGGTTTGGGCGTAACGTCCAACAAACCAATGAGAGTCCCAGCTCCCATCCCCTTTAAGAGCCATGAGCGCATTTGAATCGGACGAGTTGATATTTTGACAGCACGTCTGCAGTCTCCGATGAGACAGATGCACATGAATTTCAAACTGCAAATGGCTCAGTTTATTGCCAAATAATATGGCCTAATTCACACATGGAATAAGGGGTTTTCTTCCACAACTTCAGAAATACTGAGTCCTCAAATAAATTTCGGCAAAGAAAACGTACTGATATAACATATGATATGCGGTAACTGTGGTTCTATTTAATGATATACGCAATACATTATAAACATTGTTTCTTATCAGTATTGTATGCTATCCTAATATGCATGCGTCCCCGCGGTAATAGACATTGCCATTGATTGTATTATGCGTTACGTGTTTAGTTTGCGTGTGTTTAAACAGAGCACACACGCGCGCCCGCGTTCATTCATTCTTTTTAACACTCACTCGCGGTAAAACAATGTTTTTCACGATCAAATACTCATCAATCCTAAAAGTTATGGGCATGTAGGCCTACACAATGTCAAGAAAATATGTGTTTGCTGTACGGTGTTTGCAGATGCATTGATTTAAAAGTACAACTTATTACCGCTGCATCAGCTGTTGTTTCCCAAATAATTTACCAACAATGTGCGGCTAGGTAGATGGGAGAAGCAAAGTGTATGCGCGAGGTGCACAAGCAATCCGTATGCATCGCATGCGCATGTATGCATGCGCCCTTAAAATAGCATCTGAACAACGCGCCACTGACTTTAAACCAGGTATTTCCTGGTCAGTAGCGCAATGGTATTCAGAAACGACAAAATACCGTTTGCGCCAGAACACGCCTCCCCCTTCCGCCGAACCGCCCCTTGGGGCGCATGATCAATCCCTAATTTACCGGCGAGTGGCGGTGGTGGGAAAAGAACGCTCTGCGCCAGTTGTAAACTAGCAACGACACATGCGCCAGTGACTAAGTCACTTGCGCCGGATGCAAGATAGGGCCCTCAAAGTGCTTCAAATAGAAAAATGGTCATACAATATAAATAAATAAAGGGTTAGTAAAAGAAAACAAAGGCATAGTAAAAAAATGCATTGTAGAGTAATAAAATAAAAGTAGTTACGTAAGAGAAAATAAAGGCAAAGTTAAAAAAAAATGTTTTTAAGCTTAAGTAACCATAGGAATAAGGAGTAAGGGTATTGCTATTGGGGTAGGTGAAGAGATATTTCACAAACTTTTGTAGAGTAAAACATTTTCTGCTGCATAATATTCATATATATTAAGCGACAATTGGAATATGGTTGTTTACAATCTTTAACTGTGTCAATGAATTATGTTATTGCATTATGTGATGGAAAATCTACATGTTGTTACGTTTTTCTTTATGAACTTAGGTTTTGTTTACTATTCCGTGTATGTTCTTGCCATCCTGCTCTCTTTCAGGGTCGTCTAAAATGCAAACCTTTGTGGTTGGTGATGTAATCTGTTCTCACTCTGTTCCTGTGTTATCTTCTGTTGGTTTGGGCATGTTCTTCAACCCCCTCGGGAGCGCCGGGAAACAAAGGGTTACATAGCACGGCCGCGGCCCTATGATTTATGACATCCTGAGGAACGTCAATCAATAGATTACCATATGGTTAACAAAGGCTTTTGGTTTAGCCACTCAGTGGACTTCTCCTTGCGAACCTTTAGAGAGTGAAGTAAGACGCAGGCCGAACTCCCATCTGAGGCCTCAGATTATTGTATTGCATGCCTGTTTTGTTGTTTGTCGATGCATGTTGTGATGAATCTTTGTTCGTACTTTTATTACAAATATATATGACCACCAATTGCCAACGAGTATTGTTTGCTTTTTGCATATAAATATCCCATCTGCCTTCGACGCAAAATCTGAAATTGCAAAGACAACTATTCAATTACGTTATCAACCCCACAAGCTATAGTACAAGCCTGCTAAGGTAAAGCCCATTATAGGAATGGGTATATGCAGGAATCATAGAGATGAATTTACTACCTTTTACTACCTTTTTTACTACCTCCACAATATTTTTTACTACCAACACGACATCAAGCAGCGGGGCGGGGGGTATGCAAAGCACCACTTACTACTTACTATAAGGTATAAATGTGACACTGCCGCAATCCCTGTAGCCCTAGTGCTGCTGCTGCTAGCACCGCAAAACAACGACAAAGAGAGTAGAGGTCTTCACTCCCGTGGGACGCGACGCAAAATAGTGCAGCGTGGGACAAAAAATTAAAGCTCATTGCGGGGGCGGGCGGGATGATAGAGGTGCATTTGCGGGTGCGGGATGATACACTGCACTCCCGCAAATGAAATATGAGGGTAAAGTAAAATATACAAATTATCATGAAGCCCTCATCAATAAGCAAAACCTACTTTTCCAACAACTTTTCCTTCATGGTCGAAGCGGCAGCTGATTCTTTTACCTTTCATTTTTCATTTAGACGTGCTGGTACTTACCTGCAGAGTTTTTATTTTTTTAATATGTGACTGTTTCGTGTTTCAGTAACTGAGGCCTATTTAATGTTTTGTATGGTTGAAAACATGCAGGCTTACCAATAAATATGTTACCAATACTGGTAGTGGTAGCCTGATGAATTATGTGCGCGCTTGTTTTTTCCAAGCCAATGGACAGGCCTTTCCTGAGACAGAAAGTAAACATCCAGCCTTGCGGGCATTTGCGGGCGGGAGCGGAATATAATATCATAGATGCGGGCGGGAGCGGGACTAAAAATTACAGCTCTTTGCAGGAGCGGGTGGGAGCAGCAGCAGTGGGAGCAAAAAGATTCTCGGTCATTTCCCATCACGGGTTTCAGCCAGTCTTTAAATGTCGGGGCGTCAACCTATGTTTGCGAAAACTTGCATTTACCCATTCTCTCATAGAGCTAGAAACTCAGCCGTACAGAACTCTGAGGGGAAAAGGCGGAAAATGTTACTGGTGTCACACCGAATTCTGCGACCCACCGAAAAGTGTGGCCCCAGGGGGCGCAGTTGCACATTTTCTGCAGCATGCACGTGTGAATTATAACAAAAAATATAAATAAAACATAAGATCTCCGGTGGGTCTTTCTTTTCTTGATACTAACATTAATTCTAAACAGCATTTTACACAGTAGCCTATAATAGGAAATACTCAAAGGTAAATCTGCGGAATTTAACCATGACTGTAGCTTTTTATGGGTAAAGAAGCAACGGTGAAGGACCCTACTAAACGCCCTATCCATTGTATGGGTCTGTAAAATGCTAATCAAATCAATCAAATGTATTTATTAAGCACCTTTAATAAAAAGATAATTGGTTGGGGGGAGATCTTATGTTTTATATATGTTTTTGTCATGCCTGTCTACGCTTCAAATTTGTGCATATTGCAGTAAATATGCAACAGTGCCCCCTGGGGTCACACTTTTCGGTGGGTCGCAGAATTCAGTGTAACACCGGCGTCGCTATAGCAACCAGCGACGCCAACTCTAACGGCTACTCAGTTCAGGTCCTGTTAGCACCGTATACTGTATTTTTTAGGCTAGATGAAGTTAAAACATGTAAACAAAAAAATGGAAACTCATATTATATTGAGGTGGTGGTGAAAGATCAAATTGCGTTTGTTCCCTTTTACTACCTTTCAAGGGCCTTAATTTAAAATTGTATTTTTTACTACCTTTTACTACCGCGCGGACACCTCACGTTTAGGTATTATTTGCAATAGTAGTAATTACAAAAGCAATAGTGCTGAATGTCCCTTTCTGAGCATTTAATAATTGCTGACCTGGGCATTAAGGAAGCGCTGTAGTTCAGCCATCTTGGCTCTTCGCTCCAGGGTCCTCTTCTTCCTCACTTCCAACCTCTCTGCTTTGACTGGGTCAGAGGGCTGGGCCGGCAAATGGAAAGGCAGTGTATTAGTGTTTGTCTTTGTGCCAGTTTGAAATGGCAGTTAGAGTAGCAACTGTTAACGCCAAATTGAACACATTTGCTCCGGTCCTAGCCTACCTTCTCGTCAGGGAATTCGAAGTCGTAACTCCCAGACATCATGTCTTCTTCATCGTCGTCATCATCGTCCAACTTCTCTGTTTCGACGGGTTCAGAGGGCTGGGCCGGCAAATGGAAAGGCAGTGTATTAGTGTTTGTCTTTGTGCCAGTTTGAAATGGCAGTTCAAGTAGCAACTGTTAGCGCCAAATTGAACATATTTGTTCCGGTCCTAGCCTACTTTCTCGTCAGGGAATTCGAAGTCGTAACTCCCAGACATCATGTCTTTTTCATCGTCGTCATCATCGTCCAACTTCTCTGTTTCGACGGGTTCAGAGGGCTGGGCCGGCATATGGAAAGGCAGTGTATGTGTGCCTGGGTTTGTGCCAGTTTGAAATAATAGTTTAAGTAGCAAATGTTAGCGCCAAATTGAACATATTTGTTCCGGTCCTAGCCTACCTTCTCATCAGGGAATTCGAAGTCGTAACTCCCAGACATCATGTCTTCTTCATCGTCGTCATCATCGTCCTCCTCTTGATCATCCCCATCTTCTGAAGTGCTGTGGCCATGTCTGAAAGTTGTCTCTGTGGACAAGAACAGGAAAAGATGAAAAACGATGTCCTGATGTGTGTGTATAGTCCATTATTTTTGCTCCATTTTAATACTGTTAATTCTAATCGCACGAATTCCATAGTCCGAAATAACATGGAACTCATATTCTACGAGCTCGCTTGGTTTGAGCCAATCAGAAAGGCCCTAGTATAGTACACAGCTACTGACCTACAAGACGACTAGTACACAATGTAAAGCGACTGACCTATCAGGCGACTGAAACACCACGCAAAGCTAACCTATCAGGCGACTAGGACACAATGTAAATCTACTGACCTATCAGGTGACTAGGACACAATGTAAATCTACTGACCTATCAGGCGACTAGGACACAATGTAAATCTACTGACCTATCAGGCGACTAGGACACAATGTAAATCTACTGACCTATCAGGCGACTAGGACACAATGTAAATCTACTGACCTATCAGGCGACTAGGACACAATGTAAATCTACTGACCTATCAGGCGACTAGGACACAATGTAAATCTACTGACCTATCAGGCGACTAGGACACAATGTACATCTACTGACCTATCAGGCGACTAGGACACAATGTAAATCTACTGACCTATAAGGCGACTAGGACACAATGTAAATCTACTGACCTATCAGGCGACTAGGACACAATGTAAATCTACTGACGTATCAGGCGAATGGTATACAACATATCATATATCAAATCTAGTATCATTATCTCATCAGTTTACCCTGTTGTGATAAACCTTAGATTGGGTTATTCTAGTAATAAATGACAATCCTCATCACAAATGACACATCTACATCACAACTATTTCAATTACATAAGTGTTTTTGTGCCATTGACAAATGTTTTGGTGTGACTTTGACGGCAATCTTTTGTGAAGGGTTTATCAGCATCTCCTCCCAGTTTTCTCATCCATACCCGTTCATATAAGTGTGTGCATGTAAGAGTGAGGCAAGAGAGACTTTGGTCGACTGACAGTTAGCTCTTGTTAACCGCTTATGATAAGCCCCAAAAAAGCGTTGCCTACTTTAACAGATAAAGGAGCTGGTTTAGAAGGGGGTTGGGGAGGGGGATGGGCTGGCGTTACTCACCCACTCTCCCCGGGTGGGGGGTGAGGACGCTGAGCTGGGGGTGATCCTCGTCTGAGAGCGAGGGAACGTCTTCATCACTATAAGTGCTGTTCTCTTCATCCGTTGGACCGTCTCCTCCTGCACACGCCTGGACCAATCCAAAACGACAAAGAAAAAACAACAACAGAGGGTAATGAGGAAAATACAATAACTGTGCTGCGTTTGTTTCTCTTCCTTGCGCCATTAGGAAGGCATTTGAGCCCACAATTCCCACGCTGGTCCAAAATTGCTCTCTGTGAATTAATTGACTCCGCTCACTCGCTTTCCTCATATTTCTTCTAGCTTTCCAGCGCCGACTCCACAGAGCTGCAGCAGCTGATGAGCATCATCATATCCCGCGGCAGGGCGCGCTCGTACTTATCGGCGCGTTTAATTCCGACTGTCGGCCGACGTTAAGTCACGTTAGTCTGAAAAGGCGGCGATAATTCTCTCCCCGGCGGGACCCACCTCATCAGAGGAGTCCTCGAATCCGTTCTCGGGGCCCAGGTGTTCGGAGTGCAGCTCGCAGTAGAAGGTCCCTGCGTGAGCCAGACGGGAGAGGAGTGGAGAGAGGTTAGTACTCCAGTATTCAACCAAACGATGAGGCCCTTCTTCATGTCCCAAATAATTCATGCGGATACATAAGTGACAAAGTGGTGTGTAATTATACCAGGAATAGACTTCCACTGAGCACTTTAATACCACAGGTGCTGCAGCTGTAAATGTTCCTCTTTTTTGGGCTTATGCATGAGGAACAATTATGTGTTATTTTAGGTAAATGTAAAACTATTGAAAGACGAACATGACCAACGAATCCCAGAAGCAATCCCTCGAGTGGGCAGGCAATCCTTTTCATCCCTTACAATGAAATGCTTGAAATTCTCAACATCACAACACACCGTCCCAATCTGTGCGTGTCGAGCGTTAACCCACAAATACAAACACCCTGAAGCCCGCGATGTGTGAGGGATCAATGGTGGCCCACCCACCTGTGGTCTGGTGGAAGGTGTAGCCGCCCAGCCTCAGCTGGTGTCCACATTTGTGGCAGGTGAAGCAGTCGCGGTGGAAGAACTTCCCCATGGCGTTGACGCGGGCCAGGAGGTACAGCCGCTGGCCACAGCTGTAGCAGTCCTCGCTGCTGCTGCCCAGCGCCGGGGCCGCGTTCGTCTCGATGTCCCCCTTCACAACGGAGCCCAGGTTCCCCTCCGGGGCAACAGGGGGGGCTGCAGGCTGAGGGAAGCAAAGGAAGCTGGAAGTCAGAGAAAAATGCTTAAATTTCTTTTCTCCAGTTTAGTCGTATGCGTTTTTTAACTATTTATGTTTAATTTATTTAAGCAAAATTTGTGCAAACATTTCCCCGTGATATGTTGACTACTTTAGACTTCTGCTCTCGTTTTTTCAAACGCAGCACTTGTATGTTACTGTACAGCATAAAAATATTTGCTAATTACAGTAGCTCAGCATATCAAGTATTTCTACTCAACCTTTTCTCCCATGTTGAAATAAGTTTATCTTATACAGTAGGACTACTTTAGTATAACAGCACTTGGGTTGGTAAACAAATCAGAACAACCAACATGAATTTGAAGTTTTATTCATGAAAAAATATGAACTATTTACAAAAATAAAACGTGTAGGGTGCGTTTGCTAGAGTCAAAATAGTCACAGCTCATCATCTCATACTGTCTCCTGGTAGCCACGGTACTGCCCATCTTGTGCTGGGTAATTAGCTCTGATGGCCTGGACCAGAGATGTGGACTCGAGTCTCGAGTCAAGATTTTGATGACTTCAAAGTCGACTTGACAAAATTACGCATGACTTGAGACTCGACTTACACTTCACTGCTATTGATTTGAGACTTGACTCAGACTTTGCCTCGTTGACTTGTAATGACTCGACATGTCTTGTCAAAAACATTTATTGTTTTAGATATCTAACCTATTTCCCGCCTAGAGGGCTAGACACCCAAGACGCAATCACTTGCGTGAAGATGAAAAAAAAAAACAGCAAGCGTAGAAAAATCTACACTTCAATAAAATCAAAACTAAATTTCAATATCGTTTATACTTTATTCAGAATAACAGTTTTAGTTTCGTATCGGCTGCGTTATGAGTTGGTCCCATTGAAGCCGTCTGGCCAGCTTCTCACACTTAAGAGATCGTAACTAAATCATTGTTCAACCCTTTACCTTCGTTCAAAAAATGTAACAAATCTACACAGTCGTACTTTCAATAATATAAACGGAATTTCGATATCATTTATGCTTTCTTCAGAATCACTGTTTAAGTTTAATATTGGCTTTGTTTCAGTTGGTCTCATTGATTTACGTTGACGCTGGAGGTGAGGACGTTTGATGTGTTGCTAGATTGGGCGTTTTTTACCACCCTATTGGGCTACATTCTGAAGACTTTCAGGCAGTGTTGCCAGACTGGGCGGCTTTCCCAACCTATTGGGATGCATACGATTTCGGCACATGCTTATATCATAACACATTTGAAGACAAAAACAATGAACATATTAACTGTATTGATAAGAAATGACTGTACATTAGAGTGATATGTTGAAATTATGATCAATAGCCTAATAATGACATCAAGTAACAATTAGTGCTGTCAGTTAAATGTGTTATTAACGGCGTTAACGCAAACCAATTTTAACAGCGTTAATTTTTTTATCGCGCGATTAACGCAATTCTTTTTTTTTACAACTTTTTTTTCCTTTGGCTCAAAACAAAGAAGCAGTAGCCTGACTGCTATGTTCAAGGCAGTATGTTTGTATATTCATCATTTAATTGCACTATATGCATTTTTTTTGTATCGTCCTGTTTTAAACAATGCCAATGTTGTTATCAATAAAAAAACCTTTGCACAAGGCAAGCCGATGCACTACTTCATGTTGATAAGAGCATTACAATTCGAAAAATGAATGGGATAAAGAAATCAAGGGATATTTAGCATAGAAAAAAATAATCGTGAGTTAACTGACATTAATGCGATTAATCGCGATTAAATATTTTAATCGCTTGACAGCACTAGTAAAAATACATGGTGACTTGTTCAAGACATGAAAAAGTTTGGGACTTGGGCTCGACTTGGCTTTGGTGTGACTTTGAATTGTACTCAATTTGCCTTTCCCTGTCTTGACTTGGAACTCGACTCGGACTTGGCTGCTAAGACTTGGGACTTACTTGGGACTTGCAAAACAGTGACTTTGTCCCATCTCTGGCCTGGACAACACAGGAAGGCGAATCTGTCTAAGAAAGAAAGAGAACAACATTAGCAAAGCAAGATAAATTATGCCTTGAGTAGCCTATACAGCTTTACACAGACTTCAAGCTAACGTAACGTAGCCTATGCTCCGCTAATAAGATCGGCTACTTTCGGATAACTACATTGTCACGTTCCCTGGGACTATTTATCCAATACCCAACTTTCAGATGAGGCGCAAAGCCTGGGTGAGGTTATACACATGGCCCCGTCCTCGCCAGATTCAGCAATTTATTCTAGAAGAAACTGGCATCGCTGAAATTCGCTGCAGCACAGGGACTCTGTGTCAGTGTCTATAGGCGAACAGATCAAACCGGCGCGCTCCGGCTCCTCGTCCTCGGCAACAGGCAAGGCTTGTTCAGCTGCAGCCGCAGCAGCCTCCTGCTCTATTTGCGTCAATTCTTCCTGGCTGTATTCTGGCTCGTACAAACAGCCCTGAATGCCCAAATCCAACAATAGATTTTCAAAATCCACTTCGGCTGTTTCACATTTCTAATTTGTTTGCTAGCTAAGCGGTGAAGCAACATGGCAGACTTTGTGTTTGCATCTCGTACGCAAGCTCCCGCCCCGCCTTATTCCTTATTACTGGGCTCACAAATTTGCGGAACCAGTAGTTTGTAGTCCTTCGCCCTTCTAGCAGACAAGCAAAGTTTTACTGAGATGACGTCAAACGCGCCATTTGACGTCATCTCAAGAGAACGTTAGATCAGGAAAGCTGGGCCAAGGGAAGACTGGGTTAGACTGAGGGGAAAAAAACGTTTTTTCATATTACAATAGCGATTTTATAATGATAGAACGCCGGTTCTGAATCGGTGAAGTATCCCTTTAATAAACATGAGAATGTTAATGTGAAAGAATTAGCCAAAATTTCCATTAACAAAATTATCTAACATAAAAGATGATTCTCTGTCAATACAAATTGATGATGATAACGTCTGAATCTGAGCATAATTATTATTTTTTTTAAATTGTTTCAGAGTTTGGTAAGATCCAAATCTACACACAATTTGGTGGTGACCACACAGCTAATATTATAATGACTTAAAACGTTTCCGCTAATATTATGTGTTTATACGTTTCAGCTAGGGTTAGGGTGCATATGATTTAGCTCATATTTTGGATTCATATTATTCAGCAGAAATAATATTGTGTTCAATTATTTCAGCTTACATTATAAACAGTTCTTATGTTTCCGCCTCCTCTCTTACAAAGCCTGTGAGCAATTGGCGAGTACGTTGAGTCACTTTGTCCCACCGTAGAATCATACCCTGAATAAGATTCCTGCTACTTTATGTCACACTGTTAAAGTAAGATCATGGCCATTTCAGGTCTTTAAGACAGGAACAGAGAAGCACCGCTCTTGCTTGATATGTTCACCATGCCAACCTTCTGCAGATTTCCACAAGTCTCATCGCCCATGTTAGCCTTCTCCTGTCTCTTCCACATAAGCCAACCTCACCACACACGAGGGTTTTGACGCAAACACCAGAAGCAAGACCTTAATCCTACCTCTGTTTGGCATATTGACAAGAACCCTTGATAGAGGGGTGATACCGTGTGCTGTGTAAACAGTGGGCTCACCTTGCGTCTCTGCAGCGAGTTGTGCTTCAGCTTGCTCAGGAAGTAGACGGCAGACAGCAATCGCGACAGAGTCAGGGGCTTGGGCAGGTCCAGGACGTCTGCAGGCTCTGGTGGTCCACAAAAGGAGAGGGATTCACACACACAAACCAGTCTCCCTGCGGTGCTGCACACAAAATCAATCAGTGTACTATCGGCAAAATAAGCAGCAGAATCAATCATTATCAATAATATGGGGTAAGCAAATGATCATTCAATATTGTTATAAAACATTTTCTTATTAAAATAAAAAAAATGCTATAATTTATTCTTTTTTGAATTGTTATCGCGGCTGAGATCTTGTTAGGAGAGCCAGAGATCCATTTCTGAAGGCATACCTTTTTTGTTCTTTGTGAGGACGTCATGGACCTGGGTGAGGTACAGCACCATGGACAGCTTGTCTATCAGGCCACTGCTGGCCATGGCGCTGGCGGCCACCACCGGGGAGATGCTCAGCTCCCGCTCCAGAAGATCCATGGCCAGTTGGTGGTTGTGAACCGCATCGGACTCATTCAGAGACGACATGTCACTGAGAAGAGACGAGGATCACAACGGAAGAACCAAACAACAATTATTAATTACTATTTTAAAAATGATTAATTAATTCCTTATCTCCCCATTAATAACCAGGGTTCCATATGTGGGTTATCTCAAAATTAACAAAATAACAAATTAGGAACCAGATAAACAGATAAATGCACAGGGTCTCATCCCTTTAAAACAGTCCATCTAAAGGATCTTGCGGTAGCCTTGTTGTTACTACAAGGAGATTATCCTAGACTCACATGAGCTGGGGTCTGAAGTGGTGGATCAGGGCGCACAGAGCTAGGCCCGAGGTCCACGACAGGGTGAAGTCCTTCACTTCTACTCCGGCGTAGCCCGCCGTGTTCTTCTGACACCACCTCAACAGATCCTCCACACCACCCGCCGAATCTGGGACCAGGACAGGGAAGACATTTACATGAGGTAGGCGAATCTTAACGGTCCCATATTATACCAACAGTTGTGAGTGTGATTAGCCGGTACAAGCCGTTTTGAAACTCTACCTCTTCTGACATCACAAGTGGGCGTGTACACCTAGATGTGTGCTGGATAGATCAGTCTACCAACCTACTCAGTGGACTGTAGCAAACGTTGCTCATCTATCCAGCACAGATCTAGATGGACACGCCCACTTTTGACAACAACGAGGGAAATAAATAAAACAAACAACCGAGCGCTGACCTTGTCGTAGGTGAGCGCCTATGTTCTCCTTGCTCGGAGGGATGTCGTTGTCGTGGAACAGGTGCTGTACCTAAAAAATGACAGACACGCATCGAAACGGTGGACGGGTGACCCTCCCCAGAAGTAAAGACGGAGCTTTGATCAATGCATTGTGACAAACCTTTGTCACTACATTTGTAGTGGAATTGTAACCACGCAGCAATTTGTGTCACTTCAATAACCACAAATCTGTTCGCACTCTGTTCAGGAGGAGGGGGGGGCAGTCTGACCTGGTGCACCTTTATGGCGGACAGGTTGACGTGCGGGTAACGCGTCGAGGGTCTGATGCTGTAGGACGTGCAGTCATTTTTGGTGTTCCCCGCGTTGGTCTGGGACAGGAGCTGGTAGATACTCTCTCTGTGTGGGACAATGTGGGTCAGTGTGTCGTGAATGTGAGTAAACCATGAAGGGGGAAGAGACATAAGATAGAGCTGGATAATCAAATGAAATGGTCTACGATACGTAAACGTCTTTCAAATAACGTCTAAAGTGTCATATACACATTCTGAACAATCATGATAAAGGTAATTTCTTATTATGTAAACTACTCTTACATTTTCTAACTTTAATAATTTTAGAAATGTTTAGGATCCGAAATTTACTTTTGGATTCCAGGTTCAAATGGATTGAATTGCTTTATTAATCCCAGATGGGAAGAGTGAGAGAAGATTAAGAGAGAGAGAGAGAGAGAGAGAGAGAGAGAGAGAGAGAGAGAGAGAGAGAGAGAGAGAGAGAGAGAGAGAGAGAGAGAGAGAGAGAGAGAGAGAGAGAGAGAGAGAGAGAGAGAGAGAGAGAGAGAGAGAGAGAGAGAGAGAGAGAGAGAGAGAGAGAGAGAGAGAGAGAGAGAGAGAGAGAGAGAGAGAGAGAGAGAGTGTGTGTGTGTGTTATTGTTGACTGTAGTTGAGTGGTGTTGATGACTCGAGTGCTGTCTCCTACCGCTCAGCCAGTACTTGGAGGTAGGGGACTCCCAGGCCCCAGCTTCTCACCATCCACGCAGTGTCAAAGGCAGCCAAGAAACCCCGGGCAATACCCGTTCCCTGGGGCCAGAAGGGCTGCACAACCAAAACACAAAGAGACCATTAGAATGTATGCCAAACCTTCTGGCTATAGTTCTTTGCTTTAGAACACATGTCTGGCAGAAGTAGCTGCCAGTGTACATTGAACCGGGGTGAGGCGTGTGTGATGTGGCAGGTGAACGGACGGACCCACCTCCACCAGGCTGTCCCCGACCAGGCCCATGAGCAGCTTCTTGCCGCGGCGCTCCCGCACCAGCGAGGCGTGCTCGGCGCGGTGCATGCAGGTGAAGTCGAACATGGCCACGTCGCGCCGCCCCGCGGGGTTGGTGGCGAACTCCAGTTCGGGCAGCTGGCGGTTGGTGGAGAAGTTGGCCGCCTCGTAGGCGTAGCGCCATAGGGCGTCATGGTCCACGTTCTCCCGGGCCAGCAGCTGCTCAGCGTCGCTGTAGTCCTGGGAGGAGGGCGATACGATACGATAGGATACGATACAATACGGTAGGATAGGATAGGATACGATATGATACGATAGTACTTTTTTGACCTGCATCCCAGCAGCACCATTTAGAAACATCACAGACAAGACAGGACATCAAGACAGGACTCAAAAATAAAATGTAATAAACATCTAAGGCCCATCAGTGTACGTCTGATCTGGGATTATGTGCCTTGTTCAGGTCGAGGATCGACTGGTGAACAAAAGAGTGCGGGGATAGGGGGACGAGGGATGATGACTTGGTTAATTAGAACCTGTAAAACCCTTCTTTGGCTAGGGAAGAAGCCCACTGAGGGGGGCCAAAGAGGGCCCGAAGGGGGCCAGAAAGAGTCAGGGGGCCCCTGGAAGGATAGCGTTTAGAAAACTAGGGGCGAATAAAGTTAAAGGGCTTGTGTGTTTTATAACGAAAAGTTACTTTGTTCACTGCCTGTGGTCTGCAGCTTACGTGTAGGATGACCCCCCAATACTCATTGTAACATCTATGCATCTATGTATATATATTATATAAAAATAAGAATTTTATATAATGATATACATTAAATATATCATTAAGAGCATCAGTTAATCAGCTCCAAGCTGGAGGGTAGAGAGAGAGAGGTGGTATAGGAGCCCAGAGTTAGTAGTAATGGCTCGGATCCCTCATCAATCAGGTTAATTTTAGTTTGTTCATTGTGTTTGTTTTATTGGCCTGGTGCGTGTGTGTATTTGTGTGTGTGTTACCTGCTTAATGACGCCCTTCTTCAACAGACTCTTCTTCTTGGCAGTCATCACAAAATAGTGGGTTTCGTCCTTATAGTAAACAATGTTTTCTAAATCAATACCTTTGGAGAGAGGCAGGGGGAGAGGAGACGGAGGAGAGACAATAAGACTCTCGCAGGCAAAAGAAAAAACAGTTTCCTCTGGATTAGCTTTAACATAAATTAAGTATATACAGATACAAGCAAATATACATTAAGCAAGAAGCAGGAAACAGATTATAGGATAGGATCAAAAAAGCCAAACCAATATTCCGGTAAAGCTTTATTAAGCTTTATTAGGTTGTAGCTGCTTACAGGGAAACTGTGGAACCTATATTATTTCTAGGTATTCTGTAGTATTATTATTTTTTGTTAGTGACGCCTGCAGCTCTGCTGTCAATTGCTCAGGAGTTTTCAAATTTGTCGACAATGTATATATTCCCGGTAAGCAGGTCACCAAAAACGTACCACTTCGCCCATAAAGTGAGAAGTTAGACAGTGCCCCTCCGCCTGATGGCAAGCACTGGCGCCAAAATGATTTCAGTGGTGGAGGGCCCAACAGCGCGTATCACCTCATCAGCCTATGATAAATCAATCAGTCCGTTTCCCGGCCTAATTAATAGACTACATGTGCACCCATCAAAACCCATCTGTACAACCTTGCTCTCCCTCCCCATCAACTATCTGACCTCTGCACTATTGCCTTTGTTGTGTGTGGATGTCAGATTTTATGTCTTTTATTTTATTCTAATGTTGTTATTTTGCCTTCATGTTTGCCTACTGAATGCGCTATGTACAGCACTTTGGTCAGTGCAAACTGTTATAAATGTGCTTTTATAAATACATTTTACTTATTTACTTACTTACTTACTTACCTGTGGGCATAAAATCAATACTTTATTAAAGCATGCAATTGTGATTAAGATCAAAATAAAAAGAAAACATAAAGTGCTTGCATTACATTGAAGCCTACAGCGATCGTTAGTTAACCTGTGTGGTGGTGCTTGTAGTATATGGTGCCGCACACTTATACTGTCATGTTGATGTTGGTTATGTGTAGGCGGAGGTATACGTTGGGTGTGATGCGGTCTTGCCATCAAACAGTTCCTGTTTGATGGCACTACAAGTAAGGCAGGCTACAAGTGTGGTAATAAAGTAACGTTCTTGGAGTTAAAGACAAGCCCATGGATGTCCATCATGTATGTCGAGTCACCCGGTCATGAAGAACTATAACATGGTGTCAGAAGTCGGTCCAGTTCGTCAGTTTGCCGAAGTAGAATAACACCAGAGTTTTTCTAGTTGAAAGTTGTGCTAGCGCAGTAGCATCCCTCAAGGAGTAGGAGACGCAGGGAGACCTGCAGCGACAGGAGATGGTACGATGGAGCAGTTCAAACTACCATCGCCACTAGTGATGACAGGCGACCTGGGAGAAAACTGGAGAAGATGGAAACAGCGCTTCCAAATCTACATGACCGCGAGTGGTGCAGAGGGTAAGGACGAGAAGATCAAAGTTGCCATCTTACTGCACGCACTAGGAGAGGAGGCCCTCGATGTGTATAATACACTCAGCCTTCCTGAAGAAAAAGACTATGAATGATGTCCTGACGGCTCTTGAAGCCTATTGTCTGCCCAAGAAGAATACAGTTTGAAAGGCACCAGTTTTGGGCGCACCCTATGACAGTCTCTGGCTCCATTGATAAATATGTGACAAAGCTCAGACAAAAGAGTGAGGACTGTGAGTTTGGCGCAGCGGAAAATGACATGATCAGAGACAAGATTGTGTTCAGTATGGATGACCAGCGTCTTAAAGAGAGACTTTTAAGAGAGCCAAACCTTACATTAGAAAAGGCCATTGACACTTGCCGTGCAGCAGTGGCCGCCAGAGCTCAGATAGAAGCAATGAGCGCAGCCACTCAAGAGAGATCTGTACATGCGATGCATAAGAAAAAACAAGACAGTCAGCCACGATATAAAGGATCCAAGCAATCTTTTCAACACACACAAAGCAGTGGGCAGGTGAACACATGCAGTAAATGTGGAAAATCACACCAGCCCAAACAATGCCCAGCGTATGGAGTTTCTTGCCATAATTGTGGTAAACAGAACCAATATGCAAAGATGTGTGGGTTGGCTGAAGCACAGCATAGAAGAACAGTGCATGATATAAGTCCAGAAATTGACACTCTGTTTATTGGAACAGTGAACATTGACCAACTAGACTCCAGCCGTGACAAGTCCTGGTACTCTGAAATACGGGTTGACAATATGCCCATTAGGTTCAAATTGGATACAGGAGCAGAGGCCAATGTCCTACCACTGAAGACGTTTAAGTCCATGAAAAGGAAGGCCAGACGTGAAAGGAGAGAACACCTGCAGCTACAGCCTACAAAAACAGTGCTGGTGGCTTATGGAGGGATGAGGCTGAGGCCAGAGGGGTTGCTCACACTCCCGTGCTCCACACCCAAAGCTCATGCACGTCTGCCGTTTTACATATCACGACACTCATCCACATCTATCCTAGGAGGAGATGCTTGTGAAGACTTGTACCTGATAAAAAGGCTGGACATCAACAACCTGGACGTGAAACTTCCAACTACAAAGGAAGAACTGATAGCTCAACACCCAACAGTGTTTGAAGGTCTGGGGGAGTTTGCCGGAGAATAACACATCCACACAGACCCCAAGGCTACGCCAGTCATACACGGCTGCAGAAAAAATACCACTGGCCGTGATGGACAGACTCAGAGACACTCTTGATGATCTGCTACAAGCAGATGTGATTGCACAGGTGACTGAGCCAACACCATGGGTAATTAGCCTTGTAGTCACAGAAAAGAAAGATAAGAAGAAATTAAGGGTTTGCTTGGACCCCACTGATTTAAACAAAGCAGTACTCAGACAGCACTACTCCATCCCCGCAACAGATGACGTTTTATGTAAGCTTGCGGGGAAGAAGATATTCACAGTGCTGGATGAGAAGGACGGCTACTGGCAAGTAAAGCTTGACAGAGAGTCATCGATGCTGTGCGCGTTTAACGCACCATGGGGGAGATACATGCTCAAACGTTTGCCGTTTGGAATCCAGCGGAGTTTTTCAACAGCGCAACTGTGAAGCATTCTGTGACATACAAGGAGTACACACATCATAGCTGATGATATGATCATCGCTGCAGCTACAGAAAAATAACATGATGAGATACTACTAAGTGATGACCAGGTCAAAAGAGGCAAATGTGAAATTCAACAAGGAGAAAGTACTGTACAAGGTGAGCAGCGTCAACTACATGGGCCACATCGTCACTTCAGAGGGCGTGAAAGTAGATAATGCAAAAGTTAAAGCCATAGCTGAGATGCCTCCACCCACTGACAATGCGGGACTACAGCGGATGCTAGGCATGACAAAATACCTGGCGCAGTACATCCCAGGCGCCGCTGAGACAGCTGCTCAGGAAGGACAATATGTGGCAGTGGCAACACGAACTTGATGAAGCAGACAAAAAATTGAAAGATGGGGTTAGGGTTAGTACGCTTTGTTTGATGGCACTACATGTAAGGCAGGCTACACGTGTGGTAATAAAGTAACGTTCTTGGAGTTAAAGACAAGCCCATGGATGTCTGTCATGTATGTCGAGTCACCCGGTCATGAAGAACTATAACAGTGCTGTCACACCAAAATTGTACCGGGGGCGAAAATTGTACCGCCTACGTAATCCGCGTCGAAACATTACAAACCTACCTGGCAACTGATGATCGCGTCGAACGTTGCCTGGCAACGGACGATCGCATTGAACGATGACGTCTATTATCTAAATTAAATTAACACCAGCTTGACTACGACACACTTTAAACACTGAGTTTACTTGCTAAATTCGATTAAACAATTAAATACAATACAAATATAAACTACGAGACACTTTAAACACTCAGTTTACTAGCTAAATTCGATTAAACAATTAAATACAATACAAATATAAACTACGATACACTTTGAACACTCAGTTTACTATCTAAATTCAATACAATACAAACATAAAGTAAAAACATGTGTTATCTGTATTATGTTATTTCGTCTTGATGAGCTCGAATGTTTTTTGAAACCTGCCTGGCAACGGACAATCGTGTCGATCGATGACGTAATGTTTCGACGCGTTTTAGGTAGGCGGTACAATTTTCTCCCCCGGTACAATTTTGGTGTGACAGTGCCTTATCATTTGTTTACCCATGGGCCATGGCAATGCGATTGCTACCTGCTGTAGTACTCTCATTGGCTGAATCGTAGAGAACATTTTTTTAGAGAACTGATTCCCCCCTGTTTTGGGAATCAGTTCTCGTCATTCACCTTCGGGATTCGTTCTTTCTGACCGAATCGTTCGCGACCGACCCATCATTAATGAACATGCATGCAAAGTTTGCATGCATTTGGTCAGAATGTTTTCTTTGCATTGCAAAGAAAACATTATGAGTTGTACAGCTGGACAGCTCACCCACAACAGCTCTTATCAGTTTGGAAAGTTTACCCTTTTCTACATGTGATTTAACTAGTGTTAAAATTTACTATTCCATTTTTAGTTCATCTTTTGTAGTCCTATGTGCTCTGAAGATTTCTGTCTGTGGCCAAACTATTTTCTAATAAAACAACATTTGCCAGTCACAAACAGCCTTCCGGTCCGCGCGTCTTCCGTTCCCTATAGTGCACTCGCTCTCAGATGAGTGTAATATTTAGCCATTCAATCATCCAGTCGGTCACTAGTTTCACCACTACACCTCCAGCAGGCCAGTAACAATATTAGGCCAAAACAATACTAAGAAACGAAATATTTCATCAATACAGGCACAAAAAAAAAGACATTGGAAGCTACCAATGTAATTATTATTATTTATTTTTTTCACGAAAAGTGGGGTGGCCATTGGCTTCGTGGCCTCATAGGTTCCGACGCCCCTGATGGCAAGCACTTGTGAAACTGTGCTTTTCCAACTGTTCCGCATGTCAAACTTATTTGACATGCAGAAATGTTTTTACTTTTTGATTCATTTTGCTGCAGTGAACATTTTGGTAACACGTCGCACATTGACTGAATAACCAACTTTCAAAATGACACCGGATATGCACATGCTCTAAGGATGTGTCTGATTAGGAGTTATTCATAATTCACAAATCGATTATAATTGACTACTAAGCAATATTCAATCAGTCACCAATCCAATTTAGAATGACCTGGGGCCCTTAAGAAGTCGGCCAAGTGCCACAGTGAATTCATTTTAAGCTCATGGTTTAGGATTAAGGCTCCAGGGCCTTGGAACTTTACATAGCTGACATTCCCCTTGAGAAGTTGGCCAAGTTTGGCGTAGATAGCTCAACAAACGACATCACAGGGTCAACATCATTATGTGATCAGCCAAGCGCTAGGCCCCACTTTGCCCACAGGGGGCGCAAATCAACCATAACCGTCATGAAGTCAAACCATGGCTGGCGTTCATTTAAAAACGCCAGGGGACATTATCTTATCTCACGGCACACATCGGGCCACATACGTTTTCACAGTGTATGTGGAAACCTATTGATATTTTCATTTGTATTGTTTACAATCCAAAAAAAAAAAATGTCTTACTGGTTGGGTCAGTTATGCTCAGATATTGTTGAGCAGAGTATATTGTTATACCATAGAATACTGGAAATACACACACACACACACACACACACACACACACACACACACACACACACACACACACACACACACACACACACACACACACACACACACACACACACACACACACACTGGGCCAGTCACCTGTTTGAGTGAGCAGATCATGGAAGAACTTCTGGTTGTAGATGCCGGCCACTCCGGCGATCTCTTCCACATGGGCCTCGGCCACAGTGTGTCTGTTGGTGAAGTTGGCCGTGATGCCGATCGCTAGCGTTGCCCTGAGCTCCTTGTGCTTGAAGCCTGCAGAGAGACCGTTATGGAAGTGATTTAACGTGTGACCCACACAGCTCTGAAAAGGATCCCAGAAGGAAGCGTCCTGTATGTCAGTGTAATGCATGTTTTAAGTGCAATATGTTAATACACCATTGTATTTGATAAGTGGAATAAGTGATCAATGTTCCTTACTGTGTGTGTGTGTGTGTGTGTGTGTGTGTGTGTGTGTGTGTGTGTGTGTGTGTGTGTGTGTGTGTGTGTGTGTGTGTGTGTGTGTGTGTGTGTGTGTGTGTGTGTGTGTGTGTGTGTGTGTCACACACCATCAGGGATAAAGCTCCCCCCTCCAGCAGAAATAAAGACATCAAATTCAAAGGCCAGCGTAGGATGGGGATTAGGATGCAGTTTTGCAGTCCAACCTGACATGACAAAGCGCCATTTAAATAGAAGAAAAAAACAGTGACAATACAGTTGGTATCATAGTATCTATAAAACAAAGACTTTGTGCATTTATGGTTTAAATGTAGCAGTCATTCATGTTTCTGAATCTTTTTTCAGGTCAGATCCTGAATTTGTCTAAACGCAAGCCAGCGATCGCTCTATGTTTGTATGAGGGTCCTCTGCTGGTTTTGAAGAGAGGAAGTATCATGAGCATCACTCCATAAGCGTGTGTCATAAATTCTTAGCCTGTTATGCCCTTTGAGACTGAAATGGTGATTAAGGGCTATACAAATACAATTGAATTGAATTGAAATTGAATTGGATATTCTACATGGCGGCAGAATGACGTTACTGCTCAACGCTCTCTCGATAGCAACAATAAGCCAGTCTTATGTAAGGAGGCTAACAGGTCACATTGTGGCACCTTTGTCCCCGGAGGGCTCCTCCAAACCCTGGAACTCCACCGCAGTCAACACCTCCACCCCCAGGACCAAAGCCACCTTCAGCAGGATGAGCTGCAGCTGGCGAATACCTGCAGAGACACGGGATGTTACAGCTAGTTATAAACAAATGATCATATACATTATTATGATAAACATTCTAATTATTACAACCATAATATACATGATCATATCGATTATTACGATGATTATTATTATAATTTGAATAACTTTTATCATACATTATTATGATACATATTATCATAAGAATAATATGATGGTTTTTATATTATTCTAAATGATGATATAATGGTTATTATATTATTCTAATCAATACGATTATAGTATTATCAACAATATTGATAATATATCACGACTGGTATTGTGTTTGAAAAACGTCCTAGCTCCTGGCTACAGTATCAAAAGCCTTTTGACAACAGGTCTATGCACACAATTGACTCCAAGCTCACAGTGACGCGTAATCTAGTTTCTTCTTTGTGGTAGACCACATTTGAGTCCTCATCTACCGAATCCTTGACGGTCACCTGGTAACGTGTCATGGTCACATGGTCCCATGTCACCACACCATGTGACTAGCACACACACACACACGCACACACACGCACGCTCCGAGTTATTCCCATTGCTTCCTTACTGATGTGGTCCAGGGTCCCGGTGCAGAATCGACCGTATAGCTTCTTGGCTCCGAGCCCTCGAAGGTCGCAGACGGTGTAGGGCCACAGGTGCAGCACGTTGTTCCTGGAGAAGGACGCCCTCTTCTCCACCACCAGCACCTGGGCCCCTAGCAGGGCCAGCTCCACGGCGGCCCTCAGCCCACATGGTCCGGCCCCCAGCACCAGACACTGAGCAAGAAGAACGAGAACATAACTCCTAGTGGTAGAACTCTTACTTCTAATACTTGTAGTACTGCGTTCATAGTCACAGTGTGAACCTTTTAGTCTGGTTTTCACACTTCATAGAGTGTCAACGCACCTAGAGTGAGCGCCATGTGAAAGCACTTTAGAGACGACACCTCGCACTTCCCAAACACATGCACGCACTTTCAGATCATCTGCGATTTTACCTGCAACCCACTAGTTGCAAGACAACCGGTTCTGGTAGATATGCAGACACTGGTGGCCAAACGTATACAAATCAATATAAAACAGAGTGAAAATGTCCATCGCTGCTTTGAAGTCAAATTAAGGAAAGTTAATTGCCAGCCATGGGTCTCTATAGAGTAATGAAATCCAAAGTGGTTGCTTAAGTCATAGGGGAACCCGTTACCTTGTTTTCGGCACAGGCCTTCCTCTGCTGGTAGTCCTTGTCTGACGCCCTCTTATCTATCTTCACCCACAGGTCTTTGGCCTTCCAGTAGTTCAGCCTTTCCTTCAGCTTGGAGTAAAAGACCCTGAAGTCCTTGGGATCCACTTGCAGCTGCTCGCACAGCGCCGAAAAGTGCTTCTGCACATCCCTGCAGGATTCAGCCGTGACGAAGAGGTCGAACAGAGCATGCGAGGGGCGAATGGGCTCCTGGTTCGCCATAGAGACCTCAAGGCGTCTTCCCTTGGTTTATTTTAGTTACTTTGGTGGTCAGCTGTAGAAATTGAAATAGAAAATCATAAAGGTTGGAATGATATCGGGCAGGTTATTGGTGCCTACCCCGCTCCCCATAGTGGTTTCCGTGCATCTTTATGAGTTGCTCAAATGCGCACACACACACATGATGACGTCTCATTCTCACACCAGGACTCAGCAGTCAGCAAGTCCCAGACCTGGTCTGGGATGTGCTACAACATCCAAGATACACATGAAAACTAAACTCTTGTAAAAACACTGTAAAAAAATGAAAAATTATCATTTAAATCCACAAACAACATATGTGTAATCCGGGGCATATAAAGACTGGGATCAGAAAATAATTACTTTCTCTCCATTGACTTCCATTCATTTTTTTTCGGTCTCATAGGTCCCATGAGCAATGGCGACTTACGAGCTCTATAGAGCTCTTAACTGTACGTCCACACCAGGAGCGACCATAGCGTCAAATGCCGCTTTTCCACTGCATGGTACCAGCTCGACACGACTCGACTCGACTCGACTCAGCTCGCCTTTTTTGCGTTTCCACCGCGAAAACATGGTATCTGGTACCTGAAGTGGCTGCTTTTTCTAGTACCGCCTCGCTCTAGGTTCCAAGCGGCTGAGCCGATGCTAAAAGGTGACGTCGGCAGACGGCCGGCCACTGATTGGCCAGAGAGTGTGACGAAGTCACGAGAGCGACATGGCAACCATGCTGGTAACAGCCATAGCAGCGCCGCAGCCAACATATTCCACTTCTTCAACATGCCAGCTAATAATGCGAACACGAATACCATCGCATCGATGTTCTCCATTGTTGTTATGTGGGTTCTGTCCATGTGTGGGTTACGTAGGTGTTGTTTGCGTCGCGTACAAAAATACGTCACGGCCCTTTCGCGCAGCCGACCCCGCCCACGTCCCGGAGGTACTATTTGCGGTGGAAAAGGACCCGCGCTGCTACCGTGTCGAGTCGTGTCGAGTCGTGTCGTGTCGAGTCGAGCTACATGTGCGGTGGAAAAGCGGCAAAAGACGCTTTGGTCGCTCACAAAGTTTCGCTGCGAATTTTTCTGTTCGCTTTGGTCGCTCAAGTCGCTCATGACGTACAATTCAATTATGCAGACGCATTTAAAGGAGCCGTATGCGTTTAGTAGGCCCTACAGACAGCCATATCAAATAGTGAACTCTCCCATACACCTTGGCCATATTGCCGAGATGGTTTTGCTTGTTCGATAAAGTGCTTCGACAACAAGTAGGACAGTGATTCCCCCCAATATACAAAAAATCCTAAAATGTAGGCTAATTACAACCGAGAACAAAAAACCCTGCGTGCTGTAGTAGTTAAAATATGTTTCACTGATCTGGATCTGCAAATCATGATCTGCACTCATTCGTCGCATTCAAAACAAATAGACATTAGCGCACATGGCTAATTTGCATAGGCCTACGTGCACAGGACTGGTTGGCTCCGCAAGGCAAATAATGGAACATATCTATCTATCTAGGCCTTTCTGTCTATCTATAAACGCGTGTCTAGTTGTAATGTGTAATAATGTGTTTTAATGTGTGTAGCAAATTATAATGATTCCCGCTTAAATACGAACGTTCTAGATGTAGCCTATAAATACTCCCGCTTATCATCACTTGATATCCAAACCACTATGGCGTTTCGATCTCTGAACTGAAAAAGGGTGGGTTCGTACAACACCGGGTGCCCAGTTACAGCCGCGATTAATACTTCAGCCGACATTTTGTTCTGTGAGTGAATAAAGGTAGGTAGGAACCAAAGTGCCTGCCGATGTTCCCTGGGATCCACGCAAGCGAAGAGCGTCTACATTCCGATTGGCTGTCAGTGTTTGGTCGCTGAAGCGAATAATAGTCATTTGCATAAAGTTAAAAAGTTTTCAACTTCTTTTTGACGCTCTGGTCGCTCAACTTTGGCCGCTGGTAGCGTTGGTCGCGTTGGTCGCTTTGGTCGCTCTTGCCCATAGAAAGTGAATGACTTCCGGCGATTTGGTCGCTCAATTCGCTTCTGGTGTGGACGGACAGTAAGTCGGCCCCTTCTTGTAGACCCCCATTGCCGCTTTCACACCAAAAAGAACCGAGAGCCAGTTCCGGGCTGGTGCTAGGGCCAGTTCCAAACTGGTTCCAGCCTTACCCCAGTTAAGAACCGGTTGGTTTCACACCGGCCAGAGCCAGCCATGGAGCCGGCGTGAGCAACGTCATGACGTCACTGCAAACGTCTCGGCTAGTGAGCTTGGACAGAAGCATACGGCCGACATCTTTCTTTATTCTGGGTGGAAATAGTAACATAGTTACGCCATCAAATGCGTTTATGGAAACATTTTTAGCGAGAAATGTGCATTTTACTTTCATAATGTTCGCTCGGTGAATGTGACGGATGTTTGGTTTGATAGTTATGACGAAAAGGGAACGCTCCGTTCACTTGCATGGACATGGACTCATCTAGCTGCGTTGGCGCGTTGACGCGTTGAACCACCACACGATAGGCGCGCAGAAGAACCCTCGCGCCAGTTTCAAACACAACAACAATTTCGTCTTCGATTCAATCTGGTATGGTTCGTTCTTTGAATATTCCGATTTAAAACAAAATCAGAAAAAACAAAAAAGAACCATACACGGATTCACGTCCATTGTTTACTTCGGTGTTTTAAAAAATGCCGGTCTTCGTTGGTCTTCCTGTTTATGAAGGTACGGATAACTCCGCCCCCTGCCCCCGGCGTAAAAGCGGTTCTAGTTCTAGCCCAGCTCTAAAGTGGGGCCAGAGTTGAACCGGTTTTTAGGGGCCGGAGCCGGTTCTTTGGCGGTGTGAAACCAAAGCCCTGGCCCTAGCTCCGAACTGGCCCGGAACCGGCCCCGATTTTGCGGCGGTGTGAAAGGGGCATGTGTATAACTGTAGGCTACTGTTGCCTGTCTTGGCCAGGACACTTGAAGAGATGTTTCTAAAAGATACACACAGCACTGGCATAGCCAAGGGGGACACCCCCCCTGAAATATAGAAATACAATAATGTAAAATATTATAAAACATCACATTTTATGCCGTCAGGTCAAATTAGGCCTTGAAAACTGACGTAACAGACCTTAATATAGGAAACGGGAACAACAGGATTATTTAGAAGTACTTACACTAAATGCATACTTCCCTTTCATGTATATTTAAAAAAATAAAATATTGACAGAGTGGCTTTCATGAAAGAGATGTTAGACAATTTTTAAAAGCATGTTGCAATTCTCGATTGTAACCTTTATGCAACATATAACGCTATTACGAAGGCTGATAATCACGCAAAAGACACATCCTTTCGTAATGCTCAGATGTGGTTATCCCTTTCCGTAGATTTTGGGATGGTAGTTGCTTTGCTGTATTTAGAAGTATCATCTCCCACTGTAATTAATTCCTTGTTACGCCACTGGCAGACACCAACAATTATTACGCAGAATCACAACAAGTGTGAACAAGACTCACATTACTGTATAGCCCGGCCATGTTGAGACAGCTATACACAGGCAGCATTTAAAATGTAATCTGATACAGGAAACAAGTTTCAAATTAAGTGAATTTGCTTACCTTATACTATAGCACATCGCTCATGGTAATTTGGTCTCTATCAAGTCTTGGCTACACACTTTCTATGGACCTTGATATCATAGCTGGCTTCCATGTACTAATAAAAATTCAGTATCAGCCTTTCAGCTGTTTCAGTGTTTCCCACAGACCAAGGACCAATGTGTGATGCGGGGGTGGGGGGGATTGGGGCGGGCGGGCGGCGCGGCACGGCGACGCGGTTTAGTTTTTACCAGAACTTTTGATTCTGTGACATTCAAGGATTGAATTGCAACAGACAACTAAAGCTGGAGGTTTTTATTTCAAGTACAAATTATCTCAAGACCTACCTGAACCAATATAAAATAAATAGTAACAATATACTGCTAGGTACAACAAGGCAACTAACTAAAATGATGAATGCAATGCACATATTGTCAGGGAGGGCAGCCGACTGAGGTCTAAGGACTTGGTAGGCTCCTAGGATGTCCAGTTCCTGGAACCTCCCTTTCAGTTCTGTCTCCAGGCCAGTAATGTAGGGTTGGATGACCTACAATGAACAGATCAGCACATTTTCTCTACCAGGAACAGAAGGATCGAAATGACTTTCCCTACTCTTATTTTTTTAAAGTTAAAATCTACACTAATCTGTTTCCACCTCACCTGTTGTTTCACCAACATTTTGTCTGCTGTCCTCCTGGCCTATATTAATCAGTATCTCTCCTGAACAGCCCGGCCCCTGAGAAGCACTGGGTTGTTCAGCACTGTTTGATGCCTAGGAACATTCGAAATAAATGTATTATATATTTAATAAACATTTACTAGCCACAGCCATTTGACTGTTCAACTTGATTTCAGACTAAGCTAACTACCTTGGAGCGTCTTAGAGTACCATATTAAGCGCTATATAAATTTCATTTATTATTATTACTATTATTACCTCCTCAAGCTGCTCCGCGTCGTCTGGACGAGGTCTTTTTTGGTGCAGAAAAAACTTTTCAATACTCATCTGGATTAAAGCAACAAACATTCAGAGTCAGAATAAAATAATATTAAGAATAGAATAGAATAGAATGTAATAGAATAGAATAGAATGTAATGCAAATGTTTTCTATTCTTTTTGATATGGGCACCGTATAGGCCTATCTAAACTATAACCGTATTTCATCTTAAAGGCCCACTATGCAACTTTTTTAGCCAAAATTACATTAATTATTACATTATTATTCTGATGGTTCTGCAACCATTTCTGGGTCGTTTGGTGGGTGTGTCATTGCCCCATGTCACCTCTCCAAGGAAAAAGCGCATATGCAACTTGCTCTGTTCGGACCGACACAATCCGGATGTGACGCAGCGGAAGTATCCAATCGTGCCTCGAAAATGTAGTCAGATTGTAGTTTCGAAAATGCTTTACGGCACAGACACACACCCAAACATGATACCGGCAAGATATAAACAGCCAGTTGCGAGGCAATTGTTGCATTCATCATGGATCAATCGATTGATAAGGGACCCAAGAGGCAACTGTCGGTGGAACAAAAGAAGAATGGACCAGAAAAGAGATCAGACACGAGTGAAAGGGGAACAATGCAACTTTTTTGGCTTGATTTACTTTAATATAACAGGCTAAGAGTCATTGCGATGGTTCTATTATACATTTTTGTTCGATTGTTCGTTGTTTCGACTCCCCCTTGCGCATCTTGGCGGAGAAAAGGAATATGTTTCTGCCGGCGACCCGCCGCCCACTCTCGCGGGAGTCTCGGGTCTCGCAAAGTAACGAATTGCTTTACGGCACAGACCAAACACGGAACCAGCTCGATATGAACACAAGTAACTAATGCCGCTTTTCCACTGCATGGTACCAGCTCGACACGACTCGACTCGACTCGACTCAGCTCACATTTTTTGCGTTTCCACCGCGAAAACATGGTATCTGGTAAAGTGGCTGCTTTTTCTAGTACCGCCTCGCTCTAGGTTCCAAGCGAGCTGAGCCGATGCTAAAAGGTGACGTCGGCAGACGGCCGGCCACTGATTGGCCAGAGAGTGTGACGAAGTCACGAGAGCGACATGGCAACCATGCTGGTAACAGCCATTAGCAGCGCCACAGCCAACATATTCCACTTCTTCAACTTCTTCAACATGCCAGCTAATAATACGAACACGAATACCATCGCATCGATGTCCTCCATTGTTGTTATGTGGGTTCTGTCCATGTGTGGGTTGCGTAGGTGTTGTTTGCGTCGCGTACAAAAATACATCACGGCCCTTTCGCGCAGCCGACCCCGCCCACGTCCAGGATGTACTATTTGCGGTGGAAAAGGACCCGTGCTGCTACCGTGTCGAGTCGTGTCGAGTCGTGTCGTGTCGAGTCGTATCGAGTCGAGCTACATGTGCGGTGGAAAAGCGGCATAAGGGATTGTTACATTCATCATAGATCAGCCGTCTAAAAAGAGACAGAGAAACCCAATGTCGGAGGAACAGAAGAAGAGAAAAGGGAGACTGACCGACAGAGAGGCCAGACACGAGTAAACGTTGGGCAAGCTTTTCAGGAATAGCGTGAACTGAAAGAAAAAGAAGACTGCAAATCAGACGCCGACTTGGCCGTGTTGCTTTTGAAATTGAAAGTACCCTTGGGTGAACTTTGTCTTCGTGGTATTCTTGATGTTGATAGTCTCTGTACAAATGTGTTTGCTCAACCATTTTGTTGTGAGCCCTGTATGTTTCTAGCTTGCTTGGTTGCAACCATATAAACACCTTTGTTTCCATGGGTGTTTTGCTGTTCGTCTGTCTCGTCCCCCAGACACAGACTGAATCCCCGAATCCAGGTTCTTGTTTATTTAGATTATTATGAGATTATTATCTAGGGTATAAATTCTATTTAGATTATTATTAGATTATTATCTAGGGTATAAATTCTCCCCGTCAACTATAAAAAAGGATGGATCTATGTTTATTGCAATACAAATACACCATTTTAAAAATGTATAACCTTGCCTACACTTTATGAACATCTACTTCGGACATGGCTCCACGCATTCGCCGGCTTCTTTGAAAACAAATGCACATGGCTCGCGTAGAAGTGCATGGGGAAGGGTCGTCAACGAGTTGTTACGACAGTGTTGTAAAATATCTACTACGAAGCTGTAGGGGGCGCTGTGTAGAGAAATGTGCGTGCCAAAACCAAGAAAACAGCGAAGAAATGCCCGAAGTTGCATAGCGGGCCTTTAATCGCAGTGTTTGCTGCGTTACCAACGACGTTGTCTATGATGATGGGTGCGGGATGTTCAATATCAATAACGTTGAGTTCATAAAGCTAATATTACCTTTTCTGAGTTAACAAAAAATTTGGGCAGGTGTGTTAGACCACAGTATATCATACTAACCTTTGGTAAACTGCAAATGTCGCAGACCGTCTGCTCCGTGCCAAATATATCTTTCCATTGACCTCAAGCATTGCGCGTGGACAGGAGGAGAGGGCGAATCAGCTGTCAGTGAGTGTGCATCTAACTCCACGTTTACATGCAGACACATCTGATCCGCATAGATGTGGAAGAACAGCTCAATCGGAATAGAAAAGTATCATATATATATGCCTCAATCGATTCGGAATAGAATTCTATGCGGAATAGAAGAGGTGGTGTAGTCCGCTATAAACACTTATTCTGATTAGTTTGGGGTTTAACTTAGAGCAGCTGCAGTAGTTCGCAATTGGTCCACTCCGTCTGTACTTTAATGCACACCGAACTTTACCGCTGTCAAGGAAATTGGATTTATTGCCTGATTCACGTCTTTGTTATTATCACTCCGTAGTAGTTACAGTAGTCCGGTAACTTATCAACCCCAGCGTGTCCGGTTGCTAAGCGACGGGTGACATCGGTGGGTTCATGTGTTAGCGTATCGTCGCTCTCGCTCCATGTGTGTGGGTGTGTGTGTACGAGAATGACAGGGAGAACGAGTGCTATGCGGAGATGAATGGACGGAACGATTTTTAGATTTCCAAATCACGTTATAAAAAAATAAATAATAATAATAATATTAATTAATAAAAAAAGAAAAAAAAAAGACAGAATCAATTCGTGGAGCTCGATGTTGATTCTGTGGCGCCGCGCCACACAATGGTCTATGTATGGGAAACACAGTTTATTGTTCTAGCCTTACTCTAACGGTTAGAGCAAGACACCGACACTGAGCAAAGGTTAGAGCCTAACCTTTGCTCAGTGTCGGTGTTGAGGTGGGGCATTTTTGGGCCATGCCCCCCCATATCTAAATATTATCACATAGCCTACATAGATATCTATATCATATAATATATATTATAACGGCCAAAAGCTGTGTGAGCCGATATTATGAATCTCAAACGACCGCGTTGGGTTCTCCGACGTTCCTGGTTCTTCAACGTCCTCATCAATGTGAAGTAGACTGAACCGCGACAAGGAGGAGAAAGGGATCGTTGCCGGGCAGCGCTTAGGCACCTGCGCCTCCGGCGGTGGTCCCTCGGCGGGTCTCAAGCGGGAGACATTCGCCGCCAACAATCCCTTTCTCCTCCATGTCGTGGTTCATGTTCTTGAGGGAGTCAAAGCCAAAGTTCCTTCCCCCCAATTCATTCTCAACCTTGGCTGAGATAACCCCCAATACGAGTCTCGTTGTAGAAATACCAGAGACGAGAGTCCGACGTGTTATGCGCCATAACACCAAAAGCAGAACGGTTATCCAAATAACAAGGAAGTGTACAACACTTGCGTTACAGTCCTGGAGCTCTATATCTAAATAATATCATATAATACATAAAAATCTATATCATTTAATACATATTATCACGGCCAAAAGCTGTGTGCGCCTCCAGACGATATTATGAATCACAAACGACTTTGTCGGGTTCTGCGACGTCTCTGGTTCTTCCACTTTCACATCAACCTGAAGTCGACTGAACCGGGCGCTGCCTGCTGCCGGCTGCCCACTGCCGGGCGATGGTGCCTCGCGGCAACCGGCGGCATGTCGCAGTTCATTTACTTCAGCGTGTCAAAGCCAAAGTTCCTTTCCCCCAATTCCTTCTCAACCATGGCTCAGATAACCCCCACAACAGTCTCGTTGTGGAAATACAAGACACGTCAAAGGACCGACAAGAAACACTTGCGTTACAGTGTGTGTATTCACACACACACACACACACACACACACATGTGGCGCTCGCACGGTCGAGTCTCATTGGCGGGCCAACGTCTCTGGGCGGGCAAGGCAGAGTAAGGGGAGGAGCTGAGATTCTTGGTGACGTCATAAATACAGACATTCCAAATCAGCGCACTTGAGCCTCCGTTTTTTCAAAGGCGAGCAGAACAGCTAGTGCTCGTTTTACACCAAACGCAAGTTTTAGCCATTGGGGGACAATAGGCAGGCTAGGGGAACTCATATTTATGTTAGAAAACCTCATAAAGTGAGATTTTCATGTCATGGGACCTTTAAATGTGTAAACTGTAACTTAAATGTAATCAAATATATTGATGGGGAAATCGCATAATTTTGGTTGTGCATGCATAGCAGGTTAGGCTTTGTCAATGCTCATTGGTTGCTGAGTAAACTTTCTTAGCCTTGTGACGCAAATGCACAAGCAAAAAATCCAGCTCCCTGGTTTAATGCAGAAACGCGCACCCTTAAGCGAAGCTGCAGAATCCTTGAACGCAAATGGCGCTCGACTAAACTTGAGGTCTTTCATCTTGCAACAGTCTGCTCACCTATAAGGGTGCGCTGACTACTGCCAGGAATGCCTACTTTTCCAGTATCATCAACTTGAATAGAAACAATCCCAAGTTTCTTTTTTTACACGGTGAAGAGTCTGACTCAGAAACAGACTCAGACCGTAGGCTCCTCCATCGTGGCAGGTGAATTAATGGATTTCTTTCAGAATAAGATTCAATCGATTAGAGAGGAAATTGATGCTTGCCGTGCAACTTGTCCTACACATCCTGCGGGGCAGGATGGGGTCCTGCCCAGTAGGATGGGGAACTCTGATGCAACTCTCCTGGAGTTCAAGGCAATTCCGCTGGTTGAACTTGAAAGGGTGATAAAGGCATCGAAACCAACAACTTGTATGTTGGATCCACTCCCTTCCAAGGTTTTCAAGGAACTTTCCCCACGGTGGGGCCTGCAATCCTTTTGCTTATGAATCTCTGGCTTTCCACAGGAATTGTTCCCTCCAATTTCAAGGCTGCGGTGATATAACCGCTACTCAAAAGGAACTATCGGCCTATATCGAATCTGCCCTTCCTGTCCAAGGTACAGGAAGCAAATCATGGTTTGGCAACCTAACCGTTAAGCTAAAAAGCAAACTGGCCGGCATGCACAAAACAGCAATGAAAATCGTAGGGAGGAAAGAATATGAGCCTTTACAGTGCATCTATGAGCAGGCAGTTAGAAAAAAAGTAAAGAAAATAATTTCCAACTCCCAACTACACTCTTCCCTGAATATGAAACCCTGCCATCAGGGAGAAGACTCTGTGTGCCGCTATGCAAATCTAACCGCTCTAAATTATCATTTGTCCCTTAAGCTGACGAACAATGTGCAATTGAATAATGTGCAATAATAGGTTAGCACATAGCACTTTGGCACATTGCACTTTAGAACTAAGCAATATAGCCCATAGCACACTGTCCATACGTTCTAGTGCAATAACACTTGCACTTTATCATCACACTGTAGATTTCTATGTTATAAAGCAAGGGGCAATATAAGTCTATCAAGCTCCATGTTCTCGATCATAAAATGTTGATTTGTGTTTGTGTCTGAGGTCTGTGGTTGTGTTTTATTGTTCTGTTGTACTCTGTGTATGTTAAGAAAGCAATGATGCACTTTGCCCAAGACAAATTTCCCCAAGGGGACAATAAAGTTTAACCTTGACCTTAAAATCGTCGATTATCTGACGAGGAACAATCTCTTTGAACCTTTCCAGTCAGATCTCAGTAATTTCCACTCAACTGAAACTGCTGTGACAAGAGTTGTAAAGACATCCTTCTTGCTTTGAATACAAATACAAGCTCAATGCTTGTGTTGCTGAACTGTAAAACAATAGCGTAGCTCCAGACGCCACGGCGGTGTATTCTGAGTACTGCGTTCGACACGATCGACCACAGAACTCTTCTTCACCGTCTTGAGCACTATGTTGGTTTCCGGGGTAAAGCTCTTGGTGCGATAAAGTGCAATACAGTATACATCCCCACAATGTACTTTTCCGTTCTAATTCACTATTCTGTCTGTTCTAGCATGTTGCGGTGACTGGACTGGATGCCTGGACTCTCCTCATGGTTAACCGGCCAGCATCACATCACCAATTTAATATGATGTGCATGTTTTTACCTGTATGTCAATTATGGCTGACCATCCCTGGAAGAAGGGGTCCCCTACTATGCGTTTCTTATCAAGATTTCTTCCTTGCTAATTTCAAGGGAGTTTTTTCTTGCCCTCTGGGGGCCTGGGTAAAGGGGGTGTCATAAATATTTGGCCTGTTAAAGGCCCACTATGCAACTTCGGGCATTTCTTCGCTGTTTCCTTGGTTTTGGCATGCACATTTCTCTACACAGCGCCCCCTACAGCTTCGTAGTAGATATTTTACAACACTGTCGTAACAACTCGTTGACGACCCTTCCCCATGCACTTCTACGCGAGCCATGTGCATTTGTTTTCAAAGAAGCCGGCGAATGCGTGGAGCCATGTCCGAAGTAGATGCTCATAAAGTGTAGGCAAGGTTATACATTTTTAAAATGGTGTATTTGTATTGCAATAAACATAAATCCATCCTTTTTTATAGTTGACGGGGAAAATTTATATCCTAGATTATAATTTTTTTATCTTAGGTTGAACAGAACAATCAGTGTAAGAGTGTTGGCCAACATAATAATCTAAATAAACAAGAACCTGGATTCGGGGATTCAATCTGTGTCTGGGGGACGAGACAGACGAACAGCAAAACACCCATGGAAACAAAGGTGTTTATATGATTGCAACCAAGCAAGCTAGAAACATACAGGGCTCACAACAAAACGGTCGAGAAAACAATTTTTACAGGGCTCACAACAAAATGGTTGAGCAAACACATTTGTACAGAGACTATCAACATCAAGAATACCACAAAGACAAAGTTCACCCAAGGGTACTTTCAATTTGAAAAGCAACACGGCCAAGTCGGCGTCTGATTTGCAGTCTTCTTTTTCTTTCAGTTCACGCTATTCCTGAAACGCTTGCCCAATGTTTACTTGTGTCTGGCCTCTCTGTCGGTCAGTCTCCCTTTTCTCTTCTTCTGTTCCTCCGACATTGAGTTTCTCTGTCTCTTTTTAGTCGGCTGATCTATGATGAATGTAACCATCCCTTAGTTACTTGTGTTTATATCGAGCCGGTTCCGTGTTTGGGGTTCTGTGCCGTAAAGCAATTCGTTACTTCGCGAAACCCGAGACTCCTGCGAGAGTGGGCGGCGGGTCGCCGGCAGAAACATATTCCTTTTCTCCGCCAAGATGCGCAAGGGGGAGTCGAAACAACGAACAATCGAACAAAAATGTATAATAGAACCATCGCAATGACTCTTAGCCTGTTATATTAAGGTAAATCAAGCCAAAAAAGTTGCATAGTTCCCCTTTCACTCGTGTCTGATCTCTTTTCTGGTCCATTCTTCTTTTGTTCCACCGACAGTTGCCTCTTGGGTCCCTTATCAGTCGATTTATCCATGATGAATGCAACAATTGCCTCGCAACTGGCTGTTTATATCTAGCCGGTGCCATGTTTGGGTGTGTGTCTGTGCCGTAAAGCATTTTCGAAACTACAATCTGACTACATTCTCGAGGCGCGATTGGATACTTCCGCTGCGTCACATCCGGATTGTGTCGGTCCGAACAGAGCAAGTTGCATATGCGCTTTTTCCTTGGAGAGGTGACATGGGGCAATGACACACCCACCAAACGACCCAGAAATGGTTGCAGAACCATCAGAATAACTCTCAACCAGCATAATTAATGTAATTTTGGCTAAAAAAGTTGCATAGTGGGCCTTTAAGCCCTGCGAGACTGTAATGGTGATTAAGGGCTATACAAATACAATTTAATTTAATTCAATCGAATGGAAGGACACAGTATATAGTCGTTTGAGCAGCAGAACCCGTCGCCTGCAACTCTTCTGACGGAAAGCTGTTTGATCATTTCACTTCTTGAAGCCAGCCCTGGCTTTCTGTATATGGCCTTGTGTCATTTCTGCCTGGTGCGTGGCTTCTCCAATAGGCTACTTGCTGCCCGAATGCTGTGTCAGCGTACCTGTTCTGGGGTCTCATTTATAACCGTTGCGTACGCACAAAACGGGGCTGAAAGTTGCGTACGTGACTTTTCACGCCAAGGTTGTGATCTATAAAAAACCAACTTGACGGGAAAATGTGCGCAGCCCTAAGCAAACTCTGACCCATGCGTACGCATGGTTTGGATGAAAAGGAGAATTGGCGACACAGACGGTGTGGTGGTGAACTGAAGTCAGACCGAAGAATTGCAGAGTGAGAAGAACGATTATGTTTTATCATCGCCCTTCATAAATTTAATTTCAACCCGTATCATGCGTTAAATCCTAATCAGAATAATTTAAATCCACTGCGTTATTTCTCAGTTATAACTCCAGAAATATCTCCTTAGAATAGAAATAAAAAGAAATTCTCTATATTTAATCCCGTCACTCCATACTGTCCACTGACGGCGCGACTGCATGGAATAGAGCATCTGTCCAACATGTGTCAATAACATAATAATTGTATGTGACACTGTAAACACCTGTAATCCTTAGCCCAAGTGAAGGAGTTCAAGTACCTCGGGGTCTCGTCTTGTTCGCGAGTGAGGGTATGGAGCGTGAGATTGGCCGGAGAATCGGAGCAGCCGGGGCGGTATTGCGTTCGCTTTACCGCACCGTTGTAACGAAAAGAGAGCTGAGCCGCAAGGCAAAGCTCTCGATCTACCGGTCGATCTTCGTTCCTATCCTCACCTAGGGTCATGAGGGCTGGGTGATGACCGAAAGGACGAGATCGCGGGTACAAGCGGCCGAGATGAGTTCTCTCAGAAGGGTGGCTGGCGTCTCCCCTAGGGATAGGGTGAGAAGATCAGCCATCCGTGAGGAACTCGGATTAGAGCCGCAGCTCCTTTACTTAGAAAGGAGTCAGCTGAGGTGGTTCGGGCATCTGGTAAGGATGCCCACTGGGGGCCTTCCTTGGGAGGTGTTTCAGGCACGTCCAGTGGGGAGGAGACCTCGGGGAAGACCCAGGACTAGGTCGAGAGATTATATCTCAACACTGGCCTGGGAACGCCTCGGGATCCTCCCGTCAGAGCTGGCCAATGTGGCCCGGGAAGGGGAAGTCTGGGGCCCCCTGCTTGAGCTGCCCCCCCCGCGACCCGACCCCGGATAAGCGGACGAAAATGAGATGAGATGAGACTGTAAACACATAATCAAATGTCAATTAAATCCCAAGTGTGAAAAACCAAGCCACACTACTCATCACAATCGTTGTCCGTTACTCTTGATGCTTTTCATGACAAATCAGCCATTAAAAAGGGGTTATGTTCAAGAACATTTTACGTGGGTGATTACAAACTGATTATCCAAGGAGTTCTCGTCAGTCTTATTACCGTAACCCTATAAATACAGAGGTGAGCGCCGTGGTAATGCTGCACCATATGGCACTTCTGGCGGACCATGCAAATGGCAGGATTCGGAGAGGGTATTTAGGGACCATAACGATTTATTGGTAGGCGACATAAAAATATGTAACTCTATGTCAGACCACTTCTTTTTTTAATTCTGGGACAGTGCGCTCCGTGCTACTGACAGAGTTCACTGCTGCAGCAACATGTTGCCACTCACTCTGCTTTTTGTTGTTGGCGATCCCAATCCCGTGACCGCCGAACAAAACTACCTTTCGGGCCTCCATCTCACCCACAAGTGTCTCCACTTCAACCTCCGTGAAATTTCGCTTTTCTGATTTTCTCAGTAGGCCTACTTCTGCCATTGTTTCCAACAAGACATAATACCGGCATCTGAGTCTGTTTTATATGCAGATCGCATTCATGAGGTCATTTGCATTGACCATTTATGGTTAAAAAGGGGCGTGTAGAGGGCGGAACGTGAAGCTGATACAGCTGCGCACAATTGTAGTCAGTATGTGATTTATAAAGCAAAGATTGCGTACAGGTGTGCGTACGCAGTCTTTTATAAATCCGAATATTTTTTGGCGCACGCAAAACTTGGCTTCTTGGCGTACGCACATTTTTAGTAACGATCCCACGCACAGTTTTATAAATGAGACCCCTGTTACTTATGGCGCATTTCTACCGGAGGGTGCGGGTCGGTTCGGTGCGGCTTGGTGGAGTAGTGAAGGTGCGGTTCGGCGCGGCTCATCTACGGCTCGCGTTTCAACCACCGACAGTTCCCTCATGGTAGTGGGGGGGTTTAATCCGGATGGCGATTGCCCCGGCAGCTACGTTAGCATCGTGACCTCATAGCAGCCTGACAGCTGCCTACTAATAAATCTAAGGAAAAAGAAGAATGGGCACAATGAAAAAAGAGCAACAATGTAGGACGTCTAAGAGGGACGGCAAACTTTTTCGCAACATTTTGTTCAATAAACGAAGCTTTCGCCGTTGTCCAGAAATACCTTGACGATAATCTGTTATTATCCCCCTGTCGCACGGAAGTGCGATTCTGTCGACCAATCAACGGACGGCGTGTGTAGCTCGAACTTTGGCTCAGTCCGGGTCACGCCCACTTTTGGGGTTGGAAACGCTATCTGTACTGCACCTTTGCGAACTGAACCGAACCGCTGCACCCTCCGGTGGAAACACGCCATTATGTTGTAATTAATAATATAATAATTAGTAATTAGCCTGATAATAATAAAGAAAAGTGTGTTTCATTTTGATAGCATTTCTGCTGTGTTTGACTATGAGGTCAACACTGCATTAAAATATTTCTCAAACGGCAGTCCCCCCCCTTTGGTGACCAATGTCCCTTCAGTAGATCTGCTCTGGCACCAACTCTGACTGTGCAGTCTTTGTCTGCGAACACCACATAAATCTGACCCAAACGTTCACAAAACTTTTGACGATATATTTCTGGCGCACGTTCATGCTTTTAGCACTGCTTTTTTCACGCACGAAGAAGAACGACTCTCGGGCACACCAAGTGCTGCGTAAGCTTGGGCCGCACGGCCTCTCAGAACGCACTGGAGCGCGGCTCAACAGGCCAATCATGCAGATCGGCAACTCAAACGACAAACCAATGGGAGGCCGTTATTGAGGATGTTCGGGTTCTGCAGGCAGAACATCCTTCTCAACTAGCGCGTCTCGAATAACTGTTTGCATTACGTCTTTATTTCTCTTTGCAGAGCTAGACAATGACACTGCATAATGTCCCGCAAGTAACACAAGCTGTTCCTTGGTAAATGCCTCAAAAGCATCCACTGTGGGAGTGGCCACAAAATTATCAATCTCAGCCATGGCCATGGCAGATTGTTGCGCATCGATCAGCTGTTCCTAAAATAAAAACGGGAACACAATATAATAACACAATATATTGAACCTACCTAGGCTCAATGTATCAATAGTTGTTTTTGTTTTATCAAGTGGTATATTGAACCTACCCCCCACGGTTCAATACATAGATAGATATTTTTTTTCAAGCAATAGGCTATATTTAACCTACCGGCGATGGGTTCAATATATCAAAAGGCTATTCAGATTTTAATTCAGTATTTCAAGCGATATAATGAACCCTCCCCCGGCTCAATATATCGATCGAATGTATTTTCATTGATTTTTGGTCAATATTGTAACGTTCACCCCACGGTGGTGCAGCGTTACATAAACAGGCGATGTATAGCTTGCAATCCTGCTCTTTATTTAGCAAATCCAACGTTTATCTCCGATCACTGTTGGCCGTGACCACGCCGTACATTTAGCCGTAACAGAGTTTTAACTCTAACAAATCGTTGCTTCTGGACCCTCCCTCACGTTGTCCCCCCCCCCTTTCTCGCGAGACCTTCCCCCATTAACCTCTACTAATAACATTAGTGCATACCCCAACACATGAGAACATTTGCATAACTGCATAACGCATAATAACAGAACCACATTAACCCAGCTCATTACAATATTTTAAACTATTAATTGCATCGTGTTTCATTATAATTAGAGATATCAGCAAAGTGTTACATGTAGTAGGCCTAAGTAGCAGCCTACCTTTTAGGTCTACATGTAGCCTACTGCAGCATTCAGAATAAGAAAATGTATTTTCATTGATTTGTGGTGAATTCTTTCCTGAACCAATTCCATAAGGTCTGCGCCAGTCTCGGGTGTTTAATTTGTAGACGGTCCCTAAGACAGATAGCAGCCGGAATTTAGATTTAAGTGCTGTTCTCGCACAGATATCGATGGCAACAGCTAATGTTCCTGTGATTTTTTGGTCGATACGGTCTCAACATACTACGCCCGTAATGTAGTGAAATTGTGCTGATGAATCCAATTGCGGGTTAACTCAAAGCCGAGTATCCGGCGAATAACCTGCTGCTAACTTTTACCCACTACAAAACAAGATAAATGTTAGTTTATATTTCACCATCAGCTATATGGTTTTGAAAACACACTAGTGATCTTACCCTGCTTTTCACAAAACAACAATGAGATGCGCATCTTGCAGGTAGGCAAATGTGAAAGGTCACGTTGATAGCATATGACTTCACCAACCGGCAGCGCAGGTAGACAAGGCTACCAACTTGACTTCTATATTATTACTTTTAGACATTTTTTATTCTCGAATAATTTATCCTTTTAAATGTTCGTGTGTAACTTTACGAAGCATTGATAATTTAAATTGGCACTCAAAAGGGCACTTTGGACATTCAGAGGCAAAGTGGCAGGTGCTCAGAGAAACCCCTGACTGCAGCTCGCAGATCGAGGAGGGGCTTAAATTTTCCTTAAATGTGGGCTGGCTTAAACGTTTAAGCCAGCCCACATTTAAGGAAAATTCCGCGCAGTATCATGGACTCAGACGGAAATACGTTCTCCCGCTTTCTGCAGAAAGCGGGAGAACGTATTTCCGTCTGAGTCCATGATACTGCGCGCTTTTCTTCCTAGAGGTAAGTTGCCGCTCTCTGTTCGTGTACATTATGAACTAATGTATGGATAGACCAACAAGTTGATCATTAAAATATTCATGGAAGTAACATGCATAAGCCCCATGTCTATATCTTGAGGTCGTTTGAAAAATAGCATTTAGGCAGTGTTTTTCAGCAATTTATAACGCCATGCCCTCGTGCATGGCGTCCACATATGAGGACAATTAAATAAACTCCAATATTTTGCTTATCATGGTAATATTCTCCAAACCACATTGGTAAGATATGTTTCGTGAAACATTGAAACCTGATTTAAATGTTGCTTTTCCCCTCCAGATTTGCCTGCACACTGCATCACGACATTGCACCACATAACACACACATTACAAAACCAACAGTTCTTTTAAGAACTCCTCTTGTCTGTCTGTCTGTGTCTGACTGACTGACTGATGGTCTGTCTGTCGATTTGACTGACTGACTGTCTGTCTGTCTGACGGACCGTCCGTGTCCTTATTATCTTTGGAAATTGACAGAACTGGAAACCGGGAACAGGGTTGCTTGCTATGGGCCAGAAAAATACCTTGATACTTGCCTTTGTTAAACATTTATGGAAGCTTTTTTTTTCTTCTTCTTTACAGATCAAACATTTTTTGCCTGGGGTGAAAATAAAAATCAATGATGCAAAGTCTTCTGTCTTTGGTTTATTTGACTTAGCTAATAAAATTGAGTGTACGAAATAATATGTGTCTATACTCTTATGGAAATGCTATGATATATATATATATATATATATATATATATATATATATATATATATATATATATATATATATATATACACATATACACATAATTGTTTTCATGGTAAACAGTCTATCAAATGCATGAACCTTTTTCCATATTACCGGTAAGTCATTGTGCTGTGCTGTATTGACGTTTGAGAATGTGCTGCCGGGTCTCGGCCACCAGATGGCGCCCGCGAGGGTGAAACCATGGGTTAAACGTTTAGACCAGCCCACATTTAGGGAAAATTTAAGCTCCTCCTCGATCTGCGGGCTGCAGTCAGGGGCACTTGGGTGCTCAGGGACCCATATGCCGCTTTTCCACCGCACATGTAGCTCGACTCGACACGACACGACTCGACACGACTCGACACGGTAGCAGCGCGGGTCCTTTTCCACCGCAAATAGTACCTCCGGGACGTGGGCGGGGTCGGCTGCGCGAAAGGGCCGTGACGTATTTTTGTACGCGACGCAAACAACACCTACGTAACCCACACATGGACAGAACCCACATAACAACAATGGAGAACATCGATGCGATGGTATTCGTGTTCGCATTATTAGCTGGCATGTTGAAGAAGTGGAATATGTTGGCTGCGGCGCTGCTATGGCTGTTACCAGCATGGTTGCCATGTCGCTCTCGTGACTTCGTCACACTCTCTGGCCAATCAGTGGCCGGCCGTCTGCCGACGTCACCTTTTAGCATCGGCTCAGCCGCTTGGAACCTAGAGCGAGGCGGTACTAGAAAAAGCAGCCACTTCAGGTACCAGATACCATGTTTTCGCGGTGGAAACGCAAAAAAGGCGAGCTGAGTCGAGTCGAGTCGAGTCGTGTCGAGCTGGTACCATGCAGTGGAAAAGCGGCATTAGTCAAAACATATCAAAGGACAGCTCTCGAGTGACAGTTAGTTAGCTTGCATAAACACTGCAATAAAACAACCAGATCCCAAAGGCCGTAAATAGATGATGCAGCTCAAAAAAAAAGAAAATCTAAACACCACAAAGTGCATGATCTTTATTTTTATATATTTGTGAAGTGATCTTCGACAGAATGAATATTTAAGGCTTTTCAAGAACATGACATGGTCTTTCTCCTTAGCTTGAAAATGTTTTTTTTGCACCAGAAACAACAAGGTTCTGGTCTGCAAATGAAGCCTCATAGTCAATGGCTGAAATAAAATGGCATCCCTTTCTCCTGTGTAAACCTCTGTTTCCTAGGGTTAGCTCAGCCTTAAGAGCCGCCTAACAGTTAAAGGCCATCAGTGAAAGAAACCTAAGACTAGATCAGGAGAACTGAAGCCCTGAAAGCAGCTAGAAACATGCATCTGAAAAAGCAAAGAAAGTGGAACCGCTACATCAATGACGATGAAGTTATAAAAAAGTATCTGTGAATTAAACGCTTTGTCACATCATCTGTTATATATATTTAGAACATAATATATATATTTAAGACCAGGTCACCGCTAGAAGGACTTCTATGTAGTATAGAAAAAGAACAATAGTAGTTTTTGTGTTTAACACGCCCCAGCGTTTAGAAGCACTGATTCTCGCAGTAATACATCAGATGCGATTATTTTTCATCGCATTCTTATCCAAAACCACACAGGCTCTGACACTTCCAACATGAGGATCTCTATGGCATTCACTTTATATACAAATATCCTGGCATCTTTTCATTTCCTTATTTATTTCAGTCCTACAGAACGTTGATGCTTCTCAAAGGGCCAAATCCCTGGGGATCTGGGTGTGCACACGCCACAACCTGGTTTGGGGGGGGGGGGGGGGGGGGGAATCTCTCCATCCACTCTCTCCCCTCCCCCCCTGTGAGGACCATCTTTGGCATCTTTTTTTTGTAGAAGCTTGTCATCATGTCACTGGCAAGAGGACCCCTCCCTTTCCCAAATATGTGTGTGTGTGTGTGTATGTGTATGTGTATGTGTATGTGTGTGTGTGTGTGTGTGTGTGTGTGTCCCTCTCTCTATTTTGGTGCTTCCCCCCCAGCCCCTTTACTCCCAGTGCACCTGAGCCCCCGCCTTGGAGTGTCTCTTGGCCTCCCTGAGGGTGAAGGCTTCCTGCTCCTCGCTCATCTCCTTCAGACGCTTCTCGTCCAGGAAGGCCACCAGGGAGTCCCTCATGTCCACCACCTCCATCCTCTGCTGCAGGATGCGCTCCTCCTCCGCCTGCTGCTCCGCCGTCTTCTCAGAGTCTGAGACGCGCGCGCCATGCGCACCGCACACACAGGCAGACACAAGAAGACCAATGCACACGCACAATCACACACGCACAATCACACACGCATACAAGCACATGCACACACACACACAATTAAGACAGGAAGATTACAGTTATTATCAAGGTTTTTTGTTGTACCATTACATTGCATTAGAACATATTATGTTCTGATTCAAAAATAACGTTAACATTGCAGGCACAAGTGGTCTGAATCACGTGTTATTTTGTAAACATTAGCAATCACAATAAATCCGACCAGTCTTATAAAGATTTTATCTATATTGCATTTGTTTCATATGTCAGATCCAAACAAGGGCATAAAGGCCTGTATCCCAGCCTGCTCACAGCCGAAGCCCATAAACAATATACATATGAAAGACCTGTTTAGAATCAATCTACCCCGATTAAGCATGACATACCGCTCAGTTCCATGTACTTCCTGAGCTCCAGTTCCAGTATGCCCTGTTGGTCTTCAAGCTCCAGCTGTCGAGACCTGCAAGAAAGCACCACAACAGAAGGGCTTATTTACAGCTAAAGGGTTAGGTGCTAGGGTTAGCCTAGCTCTTATCCTATTCAACCATCAGCCTTCATATTCACACAAGAGAAACTCCTGGCTGGAGGACTATATTAGGAACCATAAGCTTTTTATATTTATATTATCTCCTTCAATGTGGTAAGAAGTTTGATCACGGTTGTGATTTTCCAGCCCTACGGAAAAAAATCTGTATTTTCAGGATACAAATGAGGCAGTGTTTACTGAAGGTGTCTCAAAGTGATGGGAAGGAGGTCTAACTTTGATTGTGGGCGGTGACCTTTAAATGGTGGCTCAATACTTGACTACCTTTGAAACATTTGTGCAGCAATCAACATTGACTCACAGGGTGCAATGTGTGTTTGTGCGTGTGTGCGTGTTATTCATTCCCTCCAAGAGGAAACACTGACCATGCTGTTGCCTATTTTCACCCTCAACACAGACAGTGTTGTGCTCACAGGGTGACTGCACAGTCACACACTGTTGACTTGCTGCATGTGTGTCCAGAGGGGGAACAGTTATTCATCTGGATTTATGTTTTTCATACTTCTTAATAGTATCTTTCTTCACATGCCTGGATTTAACGTTTTCACTTTATTATTATTCGTTCTTTTTACACCTCTTTTTTATTTTGTGTTTTACCTTTTAAATGTTTACAAACTAGTTTGTCCTTGACTATTTTATATATTTCCATGTCATTTTTTTATTTTATGTGCCCTGTTTATTAGCCTTTTCATAACATCTGCTTCAAATGATTATCATCGCCATCATTAACCTCATTATTATTATTATTATTCTTATCATTGATATTCTACTTACGCCACCATGAGGTCGGACTCCTCAGAAACCACTGCGTTTTTCTCGTGGACCAGCTGTATCCACTGCTCGATCATCTCAGGAGAACCTCCACTTCCTGTGGAGAGGTTCAGAGGATGGTGTTAGCCGTTAGCATATAGAGCCACGTGTGTGTAAGGGCATTAGTTTGGTAGAGTACAGTATAAGATCAGGGTGAGCGTGGTTTAGATTGAGAAGATAAAAAGACACACTTTTGATACATTGACTGTTACACACCAACATTTATGTTGTTATGGGCATACAAAAAAAAATAGCCAAAAGGGTGGCTCACGTTCGGATCTCAGAAACGGAAAAAGGTAACGCAGCTACATTTAAAAAAAGTGATGCATTTGATATGAATCTCCATGAAATGTCCGGAGGCAAAGTTTATCTAATATGAAGAAATGTGTAAGTGGATGAAAAAATGTCACAGGTACAAGGCCGGTCACCATTATTTTTTGGGGACCAAATTAAATAACACTTGATGTGGAAAATGGAGCACAAACCTTCCTCCACGATAATTTCATGGTGATTCAGATCGAAACCTTTTTAATTTCTCCCCCGTTTACTTCCCAAATCTTTTTTAGTTTTTTTCCAGATGGGAGGTGGGTGTGACTTAGCCAGTCTATACATGAATTTACAGAAACCCTAAACCTCACAGGGACAATGTATTCCTGTCAGGGTTTGGGACAAAGTCAGAGGTTGTTGTGTGACTAACAGCTGCCTCACAACAAGCAGGATGTCAATGGTCCTCGTTCCCTGATCATGACTCCACACGCAGGACAACTCTATGAGTTTGGTTGAGATGAGTAAGACTTGTGTGGCTGCTCTCTCACCTGGCTCCCCTCTCAGAGCTCTTTCCAGCACCACGCCTTTTTCCTCCAGCTCTTTGAAGGTCACCTCGATCTCCTCCAGCCTCCTCTGGATGGACTGCCCGGGGTCAAAAGTCAAACCGTTAAGGCAAGGCAAGGCAACTCTATTTATGAAGCACTTTTCATACACACGGCAGACTCAAGTAATTCACATAGAAAAATGGTCACACAATAAAAGAAAAGAAAAGATAAGTAAAAGAAAACAAAGGCAAGGTAAAAAATGCATTGTAGAGTAATAAAATAAAACTAGATACGCAACAGAAAATAAAGGCAAAGTTAAAAAAACTCTTTTTAATCTTAAGTAACCATAGGAACGGGACTTTATTGGGGGATCGAGTCAGAGGGTAGTGTTATTGGGTTAGGGAAAGGGATATTGGATAAACTGTTGCAGAGCAAAACATTTTCTGGGGTAGAGTATTCATACATATTAAGAGTCGATTGGAATATGGTTGTTTAAATTCTTGCAATGTTTAACTGTAACAATGAATTATGTTATTGTATTATTCAATTACGTTATTAACCCCATAAGCTATAGTACGAGCCTGCTAAGGTAAAGCCCATTATAGGAATGATATTCACGTATAGGTATTATTTGCAATAGTAGTAATTACAAAAGCAATAGTACTGAATGCCCCTTATGAGCATTTAATAATTGCTGACCTGGGCATTTCGGAAGCGCTGTAGTTCAGTCATCTTGGCTCTTCGCTCCAGGGTCCTCATCTTCCTCAGTTCCAACTTCTCTGCTTCGACGGGGTCAGAGGGCTGGGCCGGCAAATGGAAAGCCAGTGTATTAGTGTTTGTCTTTGTGCCAGTTTGAAATGGCAGTTGAAGTAGCAACTGTTACTGTTTTTAAGCTTAAGTAACCATAGGAACCAGACTTTATTGGGGGATATATTTAGCGGGTAGTGTTATTGAGGTAGGGTAATTGATATTGGACAAACTTTGGCAGAGAAAAACATTTTCTGCGGCATAGTATTTAATATATTAAGAGACAATTGTAATATGGTTGTTTAAATTCTTGCAATGTTTAACTGCAACTGTTGCTACTTCAACTTCAACCGCGCCAAATTGAACACATTTGCTGCGGTCCTAGCCTACCTTCTCGTCAGGGAATTCGATGTCGTCTCTCCCAAACATCATATCTTCGTCATCGTCATCATCATCGTCCTCCTCTTCATCAGCCCCATCTTCTGAAGTGCTGTGGCCATGTCTGAAAGTTGTCTCTGTGGACAAGAACAGGAAAAGATGAGAAAACGATGACCTGATGTGTGTGTATAGTCCATTATTTTTGCTCCATACTGTAAATTCAAATCGCTTGAATACTGTAGTCCGAAATGACATGTCACTCATATTCTACGAGCTCGCTTGGTTTGAGCCAATCAGAAAGGCCCTAGTATAGTACACAGCTACTGACCTACAAGACGACTAGTACACAATGTAAAGCGACTGACCTATCAGGCGACTGAAACACCACGCAAAGCTAACCTATCAGGTGACTAGGACACAATGTAAATCTACTGACCTATCAGGCGACTAGGACACAATGTAAATCTACTGACCTATCAGGCGACTAGGACACAATGTAAATCTACTGACCTATCAGGCGACTAGGACACAATGTAAATCTACTGACCTATCAGGCGACTATTTTCCAACGTAAAGCTACCGACCTATCAGGCGAGTAGTACACAACATATCATATATTATATGTATCAATTCTCATATCATTATCTCATCAGTTTACCCTGTTGTGATAAACCTTAGATTGGGTTAGTCTAGTAATACATGACAATCACCATTCCATTCTAAAGCACAACTATTTCAATTACATAATAGTGTTTTTGATCCATTGACGAATGTTTTGGTGTGACTTTGGCGCCAATCTTTTGTGAAGGGTTTGTCAGCATCTCCTCCCAGTTTCCTCATCCATACCCGTTCTTATAAGTGTGTGAATGTAAGCGCGAGGCAAGAGAGGCTTTGGCCGACTGACAGTTAGCTCTTGTTAACCGCTTATGCTAAGCCCCAAAAAACGTTGCCTACTTTAGCAGATAAAGGAGCTGGTTTAGAAGGGGGTTGGGGAGGGGGGGATGGGCTGGAGTTACTCACCCACTCTGCCCGGGTGGGGGGTGAGGACGCTCAGCCGGGGGTCTCTGCTGAGCCGGGGCGACGAGAGGTTCCAGGGGGAGAACTTGGAGCGGACCCTGGTCTTGGCCTGGCCGCCCGGCTCCTCTTTCCTGCGGAAGCAGCGGCGGTTCCTCTTCTCGCGCTGCACCGTGCTGCCGCTCCAGTAGCCCTCCTCCTCCTGCCCCGGGTCCTGGCCCTGGCCCTGCCCTGCCGGCTTGGGGGGGCTCGGCCCCCCTGCCGTGGCCGCGGACGAAGAGGAGCAGCTGGAAGACCCCCCGGGGGTCTCAGAGTCCGAGTCGGCGCTGAAGCTCTGGAGGTTCACCAGTTGGCACTTCTCCTCCTCCGACAGCTGCAGCTTCCGCAGAGACTGCTTGGGCCGGGAGTCCTTCTGGCAGGGGGACCGCCGGTCCTGGTGCTCAGGGGACCCTCCGGGGTCTTCGTCGTCGGCTAGGTGGTCGACCAGGTGGAGGGTTCGCGGCTTGGGGACCGGAGGCGAGGGCTGCGGGCTGGGATGGTTCTGCTTGGAGACGCGGGGCTTTGGGGTAGGAGGGGACGCGTTGGGCATGGTGGTCTTCTCCTTCTCCTCCTCTTCCTCTTCAATGGGCGCCACCATCCCGGTAGCATGAGGGGGCTTTGCAGGGGACTGGGGGTTCCCTATAGGTCCAGGGATGGTCTGGTGTTGATCTCCCTGGACTGGATGTGGCCGTGTGGGTCCAGAGTCTAGCGTGTGTTCTAGATCCTCGTCTGAGGGGGAGGGAACGTCTTCATCACTAGAAGTGCTGTTCTCTTCATCCGTTGGACCGTCTCCTCCTGCACACACCTGGACCAATCCAAAACGACAAAGAAAAAACAACAACAGAGGGTAATGAGGAAAATACTAGAGCTGTCAGTTAAACGCGTTATTAACGGCGTTAACGCAAACCAATTTTAACGGCGTTAAAATTTTTATCGCGCGATCAACGCAATTATTTTATTAAAAAAAAAAAAAAAAAAAAATTATTTTTTTTCTTTGGCTCAAAACAAAGAAGCAGTAGCCTGACTGCTATGTTCAAATGACATTTGTTCAAAGCAGTCATTTAATTGCACTATAGGCTCTTTTTTTGTATAGTTTTTTGTACAAGGCAAGCCGATGCACTTCACCATGTTGATAAGAGAATTAAAATGAGAAGAATTATGGGACAAAAAAATCAAGGGATATTTAGCATAGAAAATGAATTTGCGATTAATAGCGATTAATCGCGAGTTAACTATGACATTAATGCGATTAATCACGATTAAATATTTTAATCGCTTGACAGCTCTAGAAAATACAATAACTGTGCTGCGTTCGTTTCTCTTCCATGCGCCGTTAGGAAGGCATTTGAGCCCACAAGTCCCACACCGGTCCAAAATTGCTCTCTGTGAATTAATTGACTCCGCTCACTCGCTTTCCTCATATTTCTTTTAGCTTTCCAGCGCCGACTCCACAGAGCTGCAGCAGCTGATGAGCATCATCATATCCCGCGGCAGGGCGCGCTCGTACTTATCGGCGCGTTTAATTCCGACTGTCGGCCGACGTTAAGTCACGTTAGTCTGGAGAGGCGGCGGTAATTCTTTCCCCGGGGGGACCCACCTCATCAGAGGAGTCCTCGGAACCGTTCTCGGGGCCCAGGTGTTCGGAGTGCAGCTCGCAGTAGAAGAACCCTGTGTGAACCAGACGGGAGAGGAGTGGAGAGAGGTGACACGAGGAACGCAGCCCTTTTCAACGGATATTACTCCATTATTCATCCAAACGATGAAACCATTCTTCATGTCCCAAATAATTCATGCGGATACATAAATGACACGGTGGTGTGTAATTATACCAGGAATAGACTTCCACTGAGCACTTTAATACCACAGGTGCTGCAGCTGTTAATGTTCCTCTTTTTTGGGCTTATGCATGAGGAACAATTATGTGTTATCTTACGTAAACGTAAAACTATTGAAAGACGAACATGACCAACGAATCCCAGACAATTCTTTTCAACACACACAATGAAATGCTTGAAATCATCACAACACACCGTCCCAATCTGTGCGTGTCGAGCGTAAACCCACAAATACAAACACCCTGAAGCCTGCGATGTGTGTGGGATCAATGGTGGCCCACCCACCTGTGGTCTGGTGGAAGGTGTAGCCGCCCAGCCTCAGCGGGTGTCCACACTTGTGGCAGGTGAAGCAGTCGCGGTGGAAGAACTTCCCCATGGCGTTGACGCGGGCCAGGAGGTACAGCCGCTGGCCACAGCTGTAGCAGTCCTCGCTGCTGCTGCCCAGCGCCGGGGCTGCGTCCGTCTCGATGTCCCCCTTCACACCGGAGCCCTGGTTCCCCTCCGGGGCAACAGGGGGGGCTGCAGGCTGAGGGAAGCAAAGGAAGTTGGAAGCCAGAGAAGAAAGGTCAATTTTATTTTGTTTAAGTCGTCAACAAAATAAAACGTAAAAGATAATTCTGTCGATACTGATGGACGACGGTGACGTCTGAATCTGAGCATAATTATCTTTGTTGAATTGTTGAGCTGTTCGAGAGTTTGGCAAGATCCAAATCTGAATACAATTTGGTGGTGACGCACAGCTAATATTATAATGACTTAAAATGTTTCAGCTAGGGTTAGGGTGTTCATATGATTGAGCTCATATTCTGGGTTCATATGATTCAGCAAAAATAATGTTGTGCTCTAATATTTCAGCTTATATTATTAACGGTTCTTATCTTTCCGCCTCCTCTCTTACAAAGCCTGTGAGCAATCGGCGAGTACGTTGAGTCACTTTGTCCCACCGTACAATCATACCCTGAATACGATTCCTGCTACTTTATGTCACACTGAAAGTAAGATGATGGTAATTTGAGATCTTTAAGATAGACTTACGCAGGTCTCATCGCCCATGTTGGTCTTCTCCTGTCTCTGTGAGGCCAGCTTCTCCTGTTGAAACAACCAGAACTAAAACTCTGATGGCAGATATAACAGTGTGACCATGGCTAGATCAACCTTCTACATTAAGAGGATAAGCCATCCCCACCACATACGAGGGTCTTGATACAAACACCAGGAGCGACGGCGAGACCTTAATCCTACCTCTGTTTGGCATATTGACAAGAACCCTTGATAGAGGGGTGATACCGTGGGCTGTGTAAACAGTGGGCTCACCTTGCGTCTCTGCAGAGAGTTGTGCTTCAGCTTGCTCAGGAAGTAGACGGCAGACTGCGCCCGCGACAGAGTCAGGGGCTTGGGCAGGTCCAGGACGTCTGCAGGCTCTGGTGGTCCACAAAAGGAGAGGGATTCACACACACAAACACACACACACACACACACACACACACACACACACACACACACACACACACACACACACACACACACACACACACACACACACACACACACACACACACACACACACACACACACAGACATGAGCCCTACTCACACATCGCACGCTGCTACGTCAGTCTCCCTGCGGTGCTGCACACAAAATCAATCCGTCTACTATCGGCAAAATAAACCTCCATTTGCATCTCTCCATCAAGCAAGAATTAGGAATCGTTGACACCACAGTCGCTGCCGATCTCGACCCATACTTACCTTTACTGTTATTACGGCAGCCTCATTCAGATGGACCACTCAGGACCAATATAGAGCCCAGCACACACACACACACACACACCCCCCAACCTCCCTCACACAGAGCTGCTCCCCAGCCCTCTCCCCTCAGCTCAGGTTGCAGGAGACAGCTCCCTGCTGCACATCTGTGAGCGTGTGCGACTGCACAGCATCACTGACGAGAGCCGACATGTCCCACCCACTATAGCTTACACAGTGGGCTCGCAATGCTGGCCCCCCCACTATCGCTAGGACCCCTACACACCTTACTACACCAAGACATGTACACACACCCAAAGGGACTCATCAAAATACCTCCTGAATAAATCAACGCAGCGCCGGCAATAAGATGCTCCTTCAAAGGCAGGAATACTATTAGCTCCCGTTGAGAGAGGCGGTAGTCCCTCCCTGATCCCAGAGAAGCCGTGTCCTCGCCGCTGCAGTTTGTTGGTGCACGGGAGCAGTGCAACCCTTTAGAAGCTGGCTCTGAGCCAGAGACGGAGCCACTCAAAAACCCCAGTGGATTATGGGTAAATGCTCTTAAAGAGGCGGTGCGAATTGAAATACTTCTCATCACCAAACGTGCTGAGTCGCAGGAGAACGGGGCCTGACCCTTTAAGAAATGTTTGCTAATGTTGTGCACTTGAGATTAATTACTAATGCAAGATTTAATAGGGTTTCATAAAGCACCCATCTATAAAGACAAACGAACAATTATATAGAATTTAGACAGCAATAGGGCAGTTTAACCTGAAAAGACCAGTACAAAATGTTGAAAATCATGACCAATGGTATGGGATATGCAAATTATCATTAAAAAAATATTGATATAAAACATTTTCTTAAAAAATGCAAAAGAAAATGCACAGATAAAAGAAGATCATTTTTTTAATTGTTATCGCGGCTGAGATCCTGTTTGGAGGGCAACAACAGCTCCATTTCTGAAGGCATACCTTTTTTGTTCTTGGTGAAGCCGTCGTGGACCTGGGTGAGGTACAGCACCATGGACAGCTTGTCTATCAGGCCACTGCTGGCCATGGCGCTGGCGGCCATCACCGGGGAGATGCTCAGCTCCCGCTCCAGAAGATCCATGGCCAGTTGGTGGTTGTGAACCGCATTGGACTCATTCAGAGACGACATGTCACTGAGACCAGACGAGGATCACAACGGAACAACCAAATGACAATTATTAAATTTCCAATTCTTTATCCCCCCATTTACATCCAGGGTTCCAGCTGTGTGTTGTATCAGATAAACAGATGAATGCACAGGGTCTCATCCCTTTACAACAGTCCATCTAAAGGTTTTATCCTAAGAGCCAGGCGCTAACTGGACTCACATGAGCTGGGGTCTGAAGTGGTGGATCAGGGCGCACAGAGCTAGGCCCGAGGTCCACGACAGGGTGAAGTCCTTCACTTCTACTCCGGCGTAGCCCGCCGTGTTCTTCTGACACCACCTCAACAGATCCTCCACACCACCCGCCGAATCTGGGACCAGGACAGGGAAGACATTTACATGAGGTAGACGAATCTTAAGAACAGCATGGTGAAAGCGGTGCATTAAAACAACGAGGGAAACACATTAAAACAAACCGGGAGCGGACCTTGTCGTAAGTGAGCGGCTTTGTTCTTCTTGCTCGTAGGAAGGGACTTGTCGTTGACGTCGTACAGCTGCTGTACCTAAAAAAGAACAGTCAGCGTCGAAACGCCAGGTGGGTGAACCTCCTCATGGATAAAAACGGTGCTTCGATCCATGCATTGTGACAAACATTTGTCAACAACTCAATTGGTAGTGGAAGTGTAGCCACTCAGCAATTGCGTCACTTCAATAAACACAATTCTGGCCCTTGGGACGTTTGCAATAATAATAATTATAATAATAGTAATAATAATAATAATGTCCAGACACCCGAAGTGCTTTCCAGCAGTCAAAGCACTTCACATGATATTACTTTCTCTAATATGCATTTTCAGTGAAAGACATTGATGGAATGTTAACTCCTGTCTGTTGGACTCTGTTCAGGAGGGGGGGGCAGTCTGACCTGGTGCACCTGTATGGCGGACAGGTTGACGTGCCGGTACCGCGTGGTGGGGTCGATGCTGTAGGACGTATAGTTCTTGTTGGTGTTCTCCGGGGTGGTCTGGGACAGGAGCTGGTAGACACTCTCTCTGTGTGGGTCATTGTGTGTGTGTGTGTGTGTGTGTGTGTGTGTGTGTGTGTGTGTGTGTGTGTGTGTGTGTGTGTGTGTGTGTGTGTGTGTGTGTGTGTGTGTGTGTGTGTGTGTGTGTGTAAATCATGAAAGGGGGAAGAGGTTTGATAAGAAAGAGCTGGATAATCAAATGAAATTGAACAGAAACAGGAAAGCTTTAGCGCACTAAGCACTATTTAAGTGGGAGAGGCTTAACAGCTGTTTACTTTGAAGTCTAACAGAAACATCAGTTCAACATCAAACTTAATTTCTTATTTTCTCCTTTTCCAAGAGATGACTCCAGTGGTGGAAAGCAAGGGCGATGTTACCTCTCCTTTTACCTCTATTTCTATAATTTATCGTTATTTTCAATGATTGACAAGAGGCCAGAATAGGCCCTTGGGCAGCACCAATCTCCTCCTCTCATGTTGGACTGAGGGCAGGCTGGACGCTTCATTGGAAGGGCCCTCTTGAGGTACAAAGTAGAAGGACAAGAATGTAATGCTAACTTCAGTAAATACCTCTGCAATACAATACGTAGACGTCTTTCAAATAACGTCTTAAGTGTCATATCTACACATTCTGAACATGCTTGATAAAGAAGTTACTTTTTTTATATTGTAAAACGACCTTTCATCGTTTAAGAAATGTTTGGGATCCGAAATTGTTTACTTTTGGATTCCAGACTCAAATGGATTGAATTGCTGAATGTGCTCAAGACCAATTACTTTATGAATTATTATTCCCAGAGAGAAGAGAGAAAGAGAGAAAGAGAGAAAGAGAGAAAGAGAGAGACGTCACATTATGAATAAGCATGTGTTAATGTTGTCTGTAGTTGATGACTCGAGTATTGTCTCCTACCGCTCAGCCAGCACTTTGAGGTAGGGGATTCCCAGGCCCCAGCTTCTCACCATCCACGCAGTGTCAAAGGCAGCAAAGAAACCCCGGGCAATACCCGTTCCCAGGGGCCAGAAGGGCTGCACAACCAAAACACAAAGAGACCATTAGAATGTATGCCAAACCTTCTGGCTATAGTTCCCTCCACCATCAACAATAACCATTACAGTAAAGGTTAATGTTGAGGACAAGACCTGCAAATACCATTATAGTACTGGCTTATGATCTCAGGAGAAAACAACTGCAGAACATGTTATCAACAAGTCTTCCTAGATAATCAGACTCTAGATAATCCAAATAATAGACTATAATATGTACTATATTATTTCACATTTAATTTATTCATACAGCTTTATACAGCTATTATTGAAGCAGTTCTTTTGCATGTACAATATCAATAGAGGATGAAGTCAAATCCAGTAAATGTTATCTGTTTCGCCCTTAATCACAGTCACAGACTTTATAGGCCACTATCCCTAGGGTAAGGGACAACTCCCCTTATCATCAGGGGGAAACATTGAGAAGGATGGTACATGAAGGGCTCCGTCCTTCCACCAACGGTTAGCGGAGCAATAGGCGCCATTATGGGCTAACAGAAGGGTACCAAATGCTACCAAAAGGTGAACAATATGCAGGATTTTCTATCTTAGGCTAGCTCCAGGATGAAGTTGGATAACAATTCCACCCTATAAAAGTGTGGCACGCTGAAATAACCTAACCTAAGATCTCTCTACACTGCTACGCAGGTATAGGTCCCTGTTGTGCAGGAGGGCTCGCTACGGCAAAAGCCTGGTGCCTGCAGCCATAACAGCACTCAATAAAAGGCCAAGATAAATCACCCCCAGTCCTACTCTGTGTAGATGTTTATGTAGATCTGTGTAGATGTTTATGTAGATCTGTGTAGATGTTTATTTGTTTCTGTCTATTGTCTGTCGGCGTGCGGCCCATATATGTGATGTATTGTGACGTGAAGAAAAATTTCCCCTTGGGGACAATAAAGTCTAAAGTCTAAAGTCTAAAGTCTACATTGCAATTAACCAGCACCCCTGTAGCCTTAACGACCACATGAGCGGATGTGCTTTAGAACACATGTCTGGCAGAAGCAGCTGCACGCTGTACATTGAACCGGGGTGAGGCGTGTGTGATGTGGCAGGTGAACGGACGGACCCACCTCCACCAGGCTGTCCCCGACCAGGCCCATGAGCAGCTTCTTGCCGCGGCGCTCCCGCACCAGCGAGGCGTGCTCGGCGCGGTGCATGCAGGTGAAGTCGAACATGGCCACGTCGGGCCGCCCCGCGGGGTTGGTGGCGAACTCCAGGTCGGGCAGCTGGCGGTTGGTGGAGAAGTTGGCGGCCTCGTAGGCGTAGCGCCACAGGGCGTCATGGTCCACGTTCTCCCGGGCCAGCAGCTGCTCAGCGTCGCTGTAGTCCTGGGAGGAGGGCGATACGATACGATACGATATGATATTTAGTGTCAGAGCAAGTCTGAAATGTGTGTTGCGTCCCAGCAGCTCAATTTACAAACATCACAGACAAGACAAGGCAATCAGGACAGGACATCAAGACAGGACGCAAAACTAAATAAAAAAATACATCATCACACATTCATCATACCATTACAACACCAGACGACAACATCTAAGGCCCATCAGCGTACATCTGATCTGGGATTATGTGCCTTGTTCAGGTCGAGGATTGACTGGTGAACAAAAGAGTGCGGGGATAGGGGGACGAGGGATGATGACTTGGTTGACTAGAACCTGTAAAACCCTTCTTTGGCTAGGGAAGAAGCCCACTGAGAGGGCCCGAAAGAGTCAACTTGGGGCCCCTGGCAGGATAGCGTTTAGAAAACTAGGGGCGAATAAAGTTTGCGTGTTTTACAACCATAAGTTACTTTGTTCACTGCCTGTGGTCTGCAGCATACGTGTAGGATGACCCCCCAATACTCATTGTAACATGCATGCACACACACACACACACACACACACATATATATATATATATATATATATATATGTGTGTGTGTCTGTGTGTATGTATATATAATGATATATATCATTAAGAGCATCAGTTAATCAGCTCCAAGCTGGAGGCTAGAGAGTAAGAGAGAGTTGGTATAGGAGCCCAGAGTTAGTAGTAATGGCTTGGATCCCTCATCAATCAGGTTAATTTTAGTTTGTTCATTGTGTTTGTTTTATTGGCCTGGTGCGTGTGTGTATTTGTGTGTGTGTTACCTGCTTAATGACACCCTTCTTCAACAGACTCTTCTTCTTGGCAGTCATCACAAAATAGTGGGTGTCGTCCTTATAGTAAACAATGTTTTCTAAATCAATACCTTTGGAGAGAGGCAGGGGGAGAGGAGACGGAGGAGAGACAATAAGACTCTCGCAGGCAAAGGAAAAAACAGTTTCCTCTGGATTAGCTTTAACATAAATTAAATGTACACAGAAACAGGCAAAAATACATTAAGAGGAAGCAAGAATCTGATTATAGGACAAGAACAGATTCACAAAGCCAGCAAAAAATCCAAACAAATATTCTGGTAAAGTTTTAATAGGCTTTATTGGGTTTTAACTGCTTTATTAGGTTTTACAGGGAAACTCTGGAAGCTATTGCACTTCTAGAGATTCCGTAGTGTTATTGTTTTTCGTTGGTGACGCCTGCAGATCTGCTCCCGAATTCTCAGGAGTTTTCAAATTTGTCGACAATGTATATATTCCCGGTAAGCAGGTCTCGTACCTACTACCACTTCGGCCATGAAGTGAGAAGTTAACTGTGCCTCTCCGCCTGATGGCAAACAGTCCTGAAACTGGTATAGATGACTTATTTGACATGCAGAACTGTTTGCCTCTTTGAGAAAACATCCAACATTGTCTTGAAAACCAACGGTCCAAATGACACCAAATTTGGTAAACATGCTTTAAGGATGTGTCTGATTAGGACTTATTCATGGATACAAACAAATTATAATTGACTAAACTATGCAATATTCAATCAGTCAAAAATCCAATTGAGAATGACCCAGGGCCTTGAAACGATGTAGGCACATCCACCCCGCTTAAGAAGTCGGCCAAATGCCACAGTGAATACATTTTAAGCTCCAGGGGGTTTAGGATTAAGGCTCCAGGATCTTGAAACTTTACACAGCTGACATCCTCCTTGAGAAGTTTGCCAAGTTTGGCGTAGATAGCTCAACAAATTACATCACAGGGTCTATTTCTTCATTAGTCTGGCTATTGCCAGACCAAGCTCAATTGTAGATTGCATGTTGGTTTCGGGAAGCTGCTGTCATTTTCTTCATCACAAGAGGCGTGATCAACGGGCCAAGTTCAACTGACTCTGTATGTACACGATTGGCTGCTTGCCTTCGCTTCCCTGTCGTCATTGTGTTAAACCAGCCAATAGCGCGACAAGGGGAAAAGCCAGCTCGATGATTGGCTCCCGCAAAAACGTATCGGAAGCAGAAAGAAATGTATTGCTCTTCTCCAGACCCTTGTGCAGGGTGACCTCAAATCGCCGGCAGAATTCGCAAGGCTAGCCAGTCTATTTCATTATGTGATCAGCCAAGCGCTAGGAACCACTTTGCCCACAGGGGGGCGCAAATAACCCATATCCTTCATGAAGTCAAACCATGGTGGGTGGTCACTTAAAAACGCCAGGGGACACTTACCTTATCTCACAGCACACACTGGGGCATATAGGTATTCACAGTGTATCTGTGGAAAGCTATTGTTATTTGAATTTGTATTTTTTACATCTATGTAGAGATTCTTTATTTATTTTTTTACTGGTTGATGGTGGATATTGTGTCAGTTCTGCTCAGATATTGTTGATATACCATAGAATACTGGAATACACGCATACACACACTAAGGTCAGTCACCTGTTTGAGTGAGCAGATCATGGAAGAACTTCTGGTTGTAGATGCGGGCCACTCCGCTGATCTCTGCCACCTGGGCCTCGGCCGCAGTGTGTCTGTTGGTGAAGTTGGCCGTGATGCCGATCGCTAGCTTCCCCCTGAGCTCCTTGTGCTTGAAGCCTGCGCAGAGACCGTTATGGAAGAGATTTAACGTATGACCCACACAGCTCTGAAAAGGAACCATTGTATTTTATGGGGAATAGGTGTGTCCTTACTGTGTGTGTGTGTGTGTGTGTGTGTGTGTGTGTGTGTGTGTGTGTGTGTGTGTGTGTGTGTGTGTGTCTCACACACCATCAGGGAGAAAGCTCCCCCCTCCAGCAGAAATAAAGACATCAAATTCAAAGACCAGCGTAGGATGGGGATTAGGATGCAGTTTGGCCGTCCAACCTGACATGACAAAGCACCATTTAAATAGAAGAAAAAACACAGTTAAAACACAGTTGGTATCATAGGTTCTACAAAACAAACACTTTGTGCATCTAGGGTTTAAATGTAGCAGTCATTCATGTTTCTGAAACTTTTTTCAGGTAAAATCCTGAATTTGTCTAGCAACAAGCCAACGATGACTCTACGAGGTATGAGGGTCACTTGCTAGTTTCGAAGAGAGGAAGTATCATGAGCATCATAAGCATATGTCATAAATACTTAGCCTGTTAAGCCCTTTGAGGCTGTAGTGGTGATTAAAGATCCCAGGGCATGAGAATTTCACTTTCTGAGTTTTCTAACATTAATATGAGTTCCCCTAGCCTACCTATGCTCCCCCAGTAGCTAGAGATTGTGTTGGGTGTAAAACGAGCACTAGGCATTCTGCTCCACCATTGAAAAAACTAAGCTCAGACGCACCGTTTTGGAATTGTCCTCGTATGTCGTCCTAAGGGGAGATGCCACCCTCCCCTTTCTCTGCCTTGCCAGCCAAGAGAATTTGGTCCGCCAATGAGACAATGAGCTACGACCGTGCGAGCACCACACGTGTGTGTGTGTGTGTGTGTGTGTGTGTGTGTGTGTGTGTGTGTGTGTGTGTGTGTGTGTGTGTGTGTGTGTGTGTGTGTGTGTATGTGTGTGTGTGTGTGTGTGTGTGTAATTACACACACTGTAACGCAAGTGTTGTACACTTCTTTGTTATTTGGATAACCGTTCTTCTGTTGGTGTTATGGGGCATAACACGTTGGTTCTTTGACGTCTCTGGTATTTCCAAAACGAGACTGTAGTAATCTCAGCCATGGTTGAAAAGGAATTGGGGGAAAGGAACTTTGGCTTTGACTCCCTGAAGTACATGAACTGCGACATGGAGGGGAAAAGGATTGTTGCCCGCGATTGTCTCCTGCCGCCCGCTGCCGCGAGGCACCACCACCGCCCCGGGCAGCGCGCGGTTCAGTCTACTTCAGATTGATGTGAAAGTGGAAGAACCAGAGACGTCAGAGAACCCGACGCAGTCGTTTGAACTTCATCATATCGTCTGGAGGCGCACAGAGCTTTTGGCCGTGATAATATCTATTATATGATATAGATATCTATGTATGATGTGATATTATTTAGATATAGAGCTCCAGGCCTCCCGCCGGAGCACCCGGAGGGCCCTATCTTGCATCCGGCGCAAGTGACTTAGTCCCTGGCGCATGTGTCGTTGCTAGTTTACAACTGGCGCAGAGCGTTCTTTTCCCACCACCGCCACTCGCCGGTAAATTAGGGATTGATCATGCGCCCCAAGGGGCGGTTCGGCGGAAGGAGGAGGCGTGTTCTGGCGCAAACGGTATTTTGCCGTTTCTGAATACCATTGCGCTACTGACCAGGAAATACCTGGTTTAAAGTCAGTGGCACGTTGTTCAGATGCTATTTTAAGGGCGCATGCATACATGCGCATGCGATGCATACGGATTGCTTGTGCACCTCGCGCATACACTTTGCTTCTCCCATCTACCTAGCCGCACATTCTTGGTAAATTATTTGGGAAAGAACAGCTGATGCAGCGGTAATAAGTTGTACTTTTAAATCAATGCATCTGCAAACATCGTACAGCAAACACATATTTTCTTGACACAGACATCGTGATTGTTTAGGCCTACATGCCCATAACTTTTAGGATTGATGAGTATTTGATCGTGAAAAACATTGTTTTACCGCGAGTGAGTGTTAAAAAGAATGAATGAATGCGGGCGCGCGTGTGTGCTCTGTTTAAACACACGCAAACTAAACACGTAACGCATAATACAATCAATGGCAATGTCTATTACCGCGGGGACGCATGCATATTAGGATAGCATACAATACTGATAAGAAACATTGTTTATTATAATGTATTGCGTATATCATTAAATAGAACCACAGTTACCGCATATCATATGTTATATCATATACGTTTTCTTTGCCGAAATTTATCTGAAGTTGTGGAAGAAAACCCCTTATTCCATGTGTGAATTAGGACATATTATTTGGCAATAAACTGAGCCATTTGCAGTTTGAAATTCATGTGCATCTGTCTCATCGGAGACTGCAGACGCGCTGTCAAAATATCAAATCGTCCGATTCAAATGCGCTCATGGCTCTTAAAGGGGATGGGAGCTGGCACTCTCATTGGTTTGTTGGACGTTACGCCCAAACCACACCTACGGGTAACTAGGCTGCTTCAGACCAACCCTTTTGACTCTTGCGCCGCGACGCAAGTGTCATTTATCCGCCTGTAAAATAGCGATAGCGCCGTAGAACCGCCCACAAAGCTACTTGCGCTTTGCGCTTCCCACTTGCGTTTCAGACCGTTAAAATAGGGCCCGGAGTGTTAAAGAATATTTACAGAACACGGCTAAAGGCTGTGTGCGCCTCGCCATTGCGATACATCCACTGTAAACAGAGTGCATGGTACCGTGGCCGCAAGCTGGTCAGGACCACACCCCCACCCTCCTCCTTGACCCGCCTCGCTCCTCCTCATTTGCATTAAAGCTACAGACACCGAAACAGCGCGTTTGGGGAAAGCTCAATGTGTGACTGGCTCGTAGTGGCTAATTCTGCACCACGGCTGAATTTCAGGAACTTCTTAAAATACTGTGTTAGGAAGCCACTAATATCTATATTAAAGCATCCATTAAGTAGCATGCCATGGGACCTTTAAGGGCTATACAAATACAATTTAATTGAATTGAATATTCTACATGGCGGCAGGATGACGTTACTGATATACACTTCAAAGTTTTCTCGATAGCAACAATAAGCCAGTCTCGTGTAAGGAGGCTAACAGGTCACATTGTGGCACCTTTGTTCCCGGAGGGCTCCTCCAAACCCTGGAACTCCACCGCAGTCAACACCTCCACCCCCAGGACCAAAGCCACCTTCAGCAGGATGAGCTGCAGCTGGCGAATACCTGCACAGAGACACGGGATGTTACAGCTCGTTATAAACAAATGATCATATACATTATTATGATAAACATTCTAATTATTATTATAACTATAATAATATATGATAGTTAACAATTATTCTGAATAATTGTTTAAGTATATACTACAGGTGAACACTCTAAAAATATATTTTTGGAGTGTTTTTGCTGGGACTAATGTGTTTTTATTATAGGTTTTATTTGTTTTTATTAGCGTGACGAGACGGCCGTCACGCTTGAGTTTGAGATCTCAATCATGGGATATTTCCCAATATAACGAGATAACGAAAAAAAAACCTGGCTCATGGCTACAGTTTCAAAAGCCTCAGTAACTAAATATTTGACAACAGGTCTATGCACACAAGTGACTGCCAGCTCACAGTGTCACGTATGCATTTGCGTTTTTGTGGTAGACCGAATTTGAGTCGTCATCTACCGAATCATTGACGTTCCCCTGGTAACGTGTCATGGTCACATGGTCCGCCATGTCACCACACCATGTGACACACACACACACACACACACACACACACACACACACACACACACACACACACACACACACACACACACACACACACACACACACACACACACACACACACACACACACACACACACACACACGCTCCCAGTTATTCCCAGTGTTTCCTCACTGATGTGGTCCAGGGTCCCGGTGCAGAATCGACCGTAGAGCTTCTTGGCTCCGAGCCCTCGGAGGTCGTAGATGGTGTAGGGCCACAGGTGCAGCACGTTGTTCCTGGAGAAGGACGCCCTCTTCTCCACCACCAGCACCTGGGCCCCTAGCAGGGCCAGCTCCACGGCGGCCCTCAGCCCACATGGTCCGGCCCCCAGCACCAGACACTGAGCAAGAAGAACGAGAACATAACTCCTAGCGGTAGAACTCGTACTACTACTACTTGAGTTCATAGTCAAAGTGTGGTAATTTTTTTCTAGTGCGTTGACAATTCATAGAGTGTCAACACAACAAGAGTGAGCGCTTTAGCCTTTTAGAGTCAATGCCTCAAAATTTCCCACACACTCGCACGCACTTTCAGATCAAAATCAATATAAAATAGAGTGAAAGTGTCCATCGCTGCTCTAAAGTCAAATGAAGTAAAGTAATCGAGCCATGTGTCTCTATGTAGAGCAATGAAATCCGAAGTGGTTGCTTAAGTCATAGGGGAACCCGTTACCTTGTTTTTGGCACAGGCCTTCCTCTGCTGGTAGTCCTTGTGTGACGCCCTCTTATCTATCTTCACCCACAGGGCTTTGGCCTTCCAGTAGTTCAGCCTTTCCTTCAGCTTGGAGTAAAAGACCCTGTAGTCCTTGGGATCCACTTGGAGCTGCACGCACAGTGCCGAAAAGTGTTGCTGCACATCCCTGCAGGTTTTGGCTCCAACAAAGAGGTCGAACAGAGCATGCGAGGGGTCGGTGGGCTCCTGGTTCGCCATAGAGACCCCAAGGCGTCTTCCCTTGGTTTACTTTAGTCGCTTTGGTGGTCAGCTGTAGAAATGGAAAGAGAAAATCATAAAGGTTGGAATGATATCGGGCAGGAAGAGGGAGGAGGAAGCCTGGTGAGTAAGGATGAGATAGTGAAAGAGACAGAGACAGAGAGAGAGTCAGAGTCACAGACTAGAAGAAGTCTGCTCATTTGAAGAGGACTACCCCCCTCCCCACTGTGGTTCCTCTGCAACTTTATGAGTTGCTCAACGGTGCACACACTCACAAACACACACACAATGACGTCTCATTCTCACACCAGGACTCAGCAGTCAGCAAGTCATTAGTTTGGCCAGGCGATAAACCTGGTCTGGGATCTGTTACAACATCAAAGATACACATGAAAACTAAACCCTTGTAAAAACACTCTCTGTTCCCCTGTCTCTGCATAGAATGGTAGCTTGCATTGTGTGCATTATTTTTTTATCTTATGGCAAAAATATAAATAAATTCTAACGAAACGAAATAGGAGTATGTTTGTGATATGTGCTAAATTGTAAAAAAAAAAAAAAAAGAAACGAAACGAAAGTGTGGTTAGGTATCAAAACACTCCCAGAGGCCGTGCTCGGCGACACAACTAAATGCTAGAACAAAAGATAACAAACCAGGTGGGGCCATCAACACAGTGTACCCCCCCCCCGTCTGCTCCTGCAGTGTACCGCTAGAGCACCACTCTAGCCACTCAACTCGTGCAGCCTTAATCCCATTCTCCCAGCCAAGCTCTTTGCAATCACGCAAACTCTGATCTCCCTGGAACTGTTGGTAGCAGATTAAGATCAGTTTGGGAGACTTTTCCCCTGACACCATCCAAGTGTCCCCAGCCAGAAAAGGTTTGTTTCTCCTGGATACAAGCTGCCAAGAATCAATCATCCAAGCAACTCACTTTCGAACATTTTGACATAGACGAGTTAGAGATAATCATCTAATGAGGCCTCCGAACCAACGATCCCAGCTGTCATGTGGCTGGACTGGTCAAAGATTAAATCATTTCAAATTGGAGGCGAGTCAAAGAACACACCTTTAGCCTTCCAATATAATATAATGTAATATATAATACAATAATAATATTAAAATTATCCCATGTAATGATCAAGTATTGTCTACTTGTACCCACCTGGTAACAGATGCATACTATTTAGTTAGTACCCCCGTAATGCCCTTATTTTCAAAAGTACATTCTGTGTGACAGAAATATGCTGCGTCTTTTGAGAAGTGGGCGTGGCGATTTGAAAATAATCAAGATTGCTTTAACAATGGCCCTACAGGGTACATACTCAGCTAGTCTAAAGAGATGCAGCTTCATGAAGAAAATAAAAACAGATAACCATCAGGCTGCACGAGAACCAAGTATTTCAAGGATGCAGAGCATGTTCCAGAGCAATACATCATTATGACACATTCTAAAAGAAGACGACAAAATGAAACTACAAAAGGCGACACACTGCCCAAGGCGTATGCAGCTTCTCTGTGGTTTCCACAGCGTTTCCTTCAGCTCAACACTCGGTTAGCTCAATCTCCTCTTCCTGGTGTCACCCTTTCTACAGCCCACCAACTGCCACTGGTTCAACATCCTCAGCCCTAAACACCACACACACACACACACACACACACACACACACACACACACACACACACACACACACACACACACACACACACACACACACACACACACACACACACACACACACACACACACACAACCTTGTAATTAGCACCGCCGCAAAGCAAACAGGAGATTAGTGGTGTGTGTGTGTGTGTGTGTGTGTGTGTGTGTGTGTGTGTGTGTGTGTGTGTGTGTGTGTGTGTGTGTGTGTGTGTGTGTGTGTGTGTGTGTGTGTGTTAGCCTAGGGGGTCGGTACTGTCTGTGCTGTTCAGACAGGGTTGAAGAAGAAGAACAGGTAACGAAGTCAAACACTAGAGGTGGTGTACAGCCAATAGCAGACAAAGAATGCCTAGCATAATTGCAAAGTTGCAAAATACTGACTTTGAACACGCTTTACATACAGTAAGCATTTCACATATACATTGAGTATTGCTATGCATAGCTTTCTAAAAGATTCACACAGCAGTGGCATAGCCAGGGGGGACAGCCCCCTTGAAATACAGAAATACAATATTTTCAAATATTATAAACGTCAAATGTTATACCTTTAGGTCAAATTAGGCCATGAGAACTGACGTGACAGACCTTAATATAGGAAACAGGAACAACAGGACTTTTTAGACGTACTTATACTAAATAAATACTTCCCCTTCACGTATTTTTCTAAAAATAAAATATTGACAGATGTGGTTATCCCTTTCCGTAGATTTTGGGGTGGTTTGCTTTGCTGTACTCAGAACTTCACTCACAGTGCAGACACGGAAAGAGGAGGAGATGAGGAGAGGAGAGTAAAGGAGGAGTAGAGAGAAGACATGCAAATAAGAGGAGGGGAGTAGAGAGGACAGGAGTGAGGGAGAACAGACCAGCACAAGATCGATATGCCATGTCTAAGTTGCGTCATTAATAAGATCAATCGGAAATAAAATCAATAATTTATAGATATAAGTTGGTTACAATTTATGTTTCTGAAACGATATCATCTCCCACTGTAATTAATTCCTTGTTAAGCCACTGGCAGACACAAACCATTAATACACAGAAACACAACAAGTGTGAACAAGACTCACATTTCAGAATAGCACGGCCATGTTGAGACGGCTATACACAGGCAGCATTAATGTAATCTGATACAGAAACGAGTGTCAAATGAAGTGAATACTTTACCTTATACTAGCACATCGTTCATGGTATTTTGGTCTTGCAAGTCTCTCTGCCAAGTCTTGGCTCCTCATAACAAAATCCACGCTGCACGTCAGAATATAAAGCATGGGGCGTGTTCAGATCAGAAATTGCGGACAAAGAAACGACGTGGTTTAATGGAAGAGACTTCATATCGTATTTGTTTTTGCCGTACGATATTGAGCATGCTACTGTACGTTAATTAATGTAGCCAAATACCAACGATATGACATAGGCAATAGCATTTAACAAACGTTAAATGAGAATACCCCGGTAGGCTAAACCATGAACTTCATTATTTACACTGTACCTCTTCACAGATGTTCTCGTGTTGAGGAAATGCCTTATAGATAAAGACATATATGATAAAAAATATAATAAACATGATTTAAGCGATAAAGTAGCTAAATGAAAAGTTGTTAAATGCGAAGACTATTTTCATTCGGTTTCCTTCTGGTTTCCGATAGGCTATTACATTACCAGCTTGAGTCAGGCTTATAATTAGCACAAGAATAAGATCAAACCGTTTAAACATTTAACTTATTTTTATATCTATAGGAACGCTATTGGCTCACCTGTTAGTGACCGGTGGGTTCACTGAAACACACACTCTTCCCGGACCTTCTGGTAACGCTAACACAAACACTGGACATGTGACTCGCAGGTAAACCACCAGTGCAGGGAAGGGATGGGGGAAGTCCTGTTTAATTTAAATACGTAAGAACGTGTCGTGACTCTTACAATATAACATTTCTTCAATTTCTGATCCTATCTGACTTAACATTTGGTATCATTAGCCAGAATGGCATCGCGCAAAAAGCGCAACGTCTGAAATAAATAGGATACTCTTTCGCAGACTTTTTGAAAGTTGCCAACTTGCATAACTTCTAACTTGGTTTGAAATGATAAGCTTATGTCCTGCAAATAAAACAATGAGTGATGGATTAATGCTTACAATGAATAACCTCACCAACACATTTGTCATTAAACCAATTTATTCCAACATTGTAACTGTAAGATTTAAACAAAACGTATTTTACAGAGAAAATCTTTAAATTCCCATTGAATGCAGTAGAAAAGGGGATGTATAATATATTACAGATTGTAAAAATAACTGCATAGATAATAATATTTCAGGAACTGTTTCCATTGAACACATAATTAGAAAATATAGATATTTTTTTCTCTTCCTTCAGACTGGGACGTGCTCATTGATAAGGCCCAGGAAATAATAAATAGATAAGAGAATGGTCGATTGTCTGGGGACAACAGACAAGCCAATGAATGAATGATGGCCTGATCTACGTTCTTCCAGCACTGCCTCTTACCTACACGGGTCGTCATTCCTACAGGAAGAATACAAGCCTGGATCCCAGTGGTGACATTTTTTGCACCATATGATAAAATACATGCGCCCCATGCTAGTACAATAGTGTTATTTTGTTTGTTTCCTGAACTCAAAGAAACCGATGATGGGATGCCTTGTAAGTAGGATTAGACAAGCTGGTAATAAGTTTATAAATATCTGGGAAAAAAACCACAACGATGTAATACATGTTTTGAAAGAATGTAAATTAACGGGATGAATGGTACAGAAAATGGGGCCAAATGCATTAAGCACATCTTTTCACCGGCTAAACATGAATGCCTGAATACGTCTGAAAACAATACTGTTCAGAGAAAGTGTTGCTAATATGTTTCTTTTTTTCGATCAGGTACCCTGAGATGATATCCAGGGCTACAATATAATACCAAGAAAGAAAAACACGAATGAAGGTATTTCTGAAGGAATAAATAAAGATAAAGGTGATATTTACAATGTATCAGCAATACATTTACAATGCCTTTTTTTCTGAAAGGCCAATCATCTCCTATGCAAGTTGGAAAATGATTTCTGGCTTACCCCCCCAGAATAAATAAGAGCATTGCAATGATACATGAACATCCGCACCACAAGAAGAACCAAGAAGGGTCTGCCCCTACTTTATGCGGGTAACAAATCAATTTGATTAGGGATTTAAAATATACTTCTCATTCTGAATTGAAAGAGTATCCAAATACTAAGCTCAGACTGAAGGGCACTAACTGAAGGTTAGGGAAGACAGTCAGGGTTAGGATGGAGCACTAATTCAGGGTGAGGAAAGAGGAATAGCATTAGGAATGGGCGATACCTAGAGGGTTAGGGTGAGGAAAGAGCCCCAACTACAGCGTTAGGGAAGGAAAATGGGTAAGGTTTAGGGCAGAGCACTAACTATAGGGTTAGGGAATAGCATGTACCAACTTGTTTAAGTATGAAATCCCCTGGCTCAATTTGATGAGATAGATGTATGTTTGAGTAAATTTTATCTTTAAAGGAATACCACATCCAAAATGCTTATTGGTTAAATGCTTTGTTATTATTTGATCATTTGGAGTCATTGAATTTAGCAGAAGTGGTTTATTAAACAATGTTTCCACAATAGACAATTTGGAAGCTCTTGTCAAAAGATCCTTGTATTATGAAGTGAGCTCATATCCGTTTGGTATAAACTCTCCGCAACAAGCCATGAGAGAACATGGTGGAATAAGATTGGATAAGAATCCCCCACCTCCCCTTGTCGTGCCAGAGTCAGACCCCACGGTTAGTAAAGCTCAAAGTCATAAAAATACACCTTTAACTTTTAACAGTGTACAAAAGAGCAGCAATGTTCTGGTCCTCTCCCCTGTGCTGAGAAGAGCACCGGTGATCAGTAGTCAGTTCCTTGTGTTAGAGACAGGAGTAGAAGAGGATGGGCTTAACTTCTCCCTGTTGGATGTTACACTGGTCCAAGTCCTGGAGATCCATCCAGGGTGACTGCATGTTCAGTTGAATAAGTTGTACACAGGCCCATGTCCGCCTCATTCCAAACCTCACAGCAGGTACGACTTACCAAATTACTATCCTCAGTGGTGCACAGTCATGGATGCTTCTAGAAACAAATATTAAACCAACCTTTACCTCAAAGAACACTCCAGTTGATCCAGGTATAAACCCCACCTACACTGATTAAATCAAAATGTGAAAAGTCTATACAGTTTTCACACATAAACCAAAAAAATGGTTTAGTTAAGTTTCATGAAAATTGGATGCTGCTTTAGTTTTATGATCCTAATTGGAAGACAAAGTTAATATACAACTGTTTGGAGTTTCAAACATGATCCTGAAATGAAACTTTCAGCAGGACATTGATAGTTCCTCATCTCTTAAGCAACCCCCCGTCGTCGTCTTTTAATGCACACGTCTGGAAATCTTCCCACGTGTGTCAAAATCAGGCGCAGGGTTTTAACCCGTCTACCAGGTAGAAATCCCCAGGTCTGAAGTACCATGAAGGCGCCTTAAAAAATCTATAATAAAGGATTCTTGGCTCCATTGTCGAAACCTCCTTAATAAAGCTTGACGCGCAAGCAAACACAGTGTAATGTACGATGGGCCTCCAAATGATAATACGATAGTGAGGGGAACGCCACACAACTCATTTGGAAGTCAGAGGTGAACCTAACAATGGTATCCCTAGAGAGAGAGAGGCAGATTGTGAAAATGGATGACGCATGGTCTCTCTCTCCCTCTCTCTCCCTGCCTCTCTCAGTTTATACATGTGTGCATGCACATATCCTTACGCCTCTCTCTCTCCCTCTTTCTTTGCCCCATACACACACACACAGACACACAACCAGGGTCCTCAGAGGTTCTCCCCGGGCTGGTACTGGGGCTCGGTGGAGGTGAAGTAGTCCTCCAAGAAGCCCTGCAGGTACTCGAAGGTGGGCCTCTCCTCGGGCTCCTTGCGCCAGCAGGTTCCCATCAGCTCGTGCATGGACTCAGGGCACTCGGCTGGGCACGGCATCCTGTAGCCGCGCTCCACCTGGTCCAGGACCTCGCGGTTCACCATGCCTGGGGGAGGGAGGGAGGGAGGGAGGGAGGGAGGGAGGGAGGGAGGGGGCGTGAGGTCACCGTGACCCACAACAACATGGCAGTGGGGACAGTGGACCGCTGCTCATCAAATCAGCCCGTCGGCTGATGGGGGCCCAGCGAGGGCTCTGGACTCTGTAATCCCTATTCAAATTCAGATTCAACTTCAAAGCAATTAAGGTGCAGTTTGAATATTAATTGCACTATATGATAATTTCTATTCACCTGCACTTTAATTACTCTTTGCACTTCTATTTAGATGTCCGACTACATGTCATTGTCACTGTAATCTGCACAATGACAATAAAGTTGAATCTGAATCTGAATCCGACTAGGGATTACAGAGAGCAGAGGCCTCGGCGGGTCCCTGTACAGTCTAGAACCGGTTATTGTTAGTGCGTATGTCAAACATAATGCTTGACAAAGAATACACTTTGTTATTTCAAAAAGGAAATCTACTCGCTCTTATGTGTGTGTGTAAAAAGAAAAAAGAAAAGGCACAGCTTTCATACTTGGGTGTTGGTCCCATTTCTTTCTATTCAGTAATGTCATCTTTAAAATACTCACTACTACAACAAGTACAATATATGTTCTAGTTGGATCCTTCTTAAGCCAATATCGGTGCAAAACAATCAGCAAAGTTGTTGCTTGAGCCCTGGTTTAAAGAAGAATGAAAACTAATTAAATGTGCGTTCCCACGGTGTCATTTTGCGGACAGGCCCTCCTACCTGGATAGGGAACCCTGCCCTTGGTGGCCAGCTCAGTGAGCAGCACCCCGAACGACCAGACGTCCGACTTGATGGTGAAGCGGCCGTACAGCGCCGCCTCTGGGGCGGTCCACTTGATGGGGAACTTGGCTCCTGCCAGGTAGGAGGCGGAGACACCACGGAGACAATGAAACAACTCATGAGCGAGCTGCGATACGGAGAGATATTATACCGAAGAGAGGCGGATTTGCGCGATTGAATGAAGCGTTCAGAAGGCTACACGCCGTTGTTTTGAAAACATTACAGCCTCTTTTCCTAAGAATGGCAGAATAGGATGTTTTAGCTTGTCTTCCCGCCGGGAAAAGTGTACAGATGCTGGCTGTGTTTTTGTTGCTTTCAGCCAATAACGTGCATACAGATCCACACCTCCAGCAACATGATTGGTGGAGGTTATTGGTTGCTTTGTGTAATAAATACAAAGCAAAATAGCGTGAAGTGCCCAAGATTTGAACTGGTCTGCCATCAGATTCTAGTGTCAGACTTGTGGGAGTAGGGTTCATCTGCACTGTGGAACCGGAGGTCCAGCAGTCGGGGTCTCACCCTGGCGGGCCGTGTACTCGTTGTCCTCTATGAGCCGCGCCAGGCCGAAGTCGGCCACCTTGCACACCAGGTTGTCCCCCACCAGGATGTTGGCCGCCCGCAGGTCTCTGTGCACGTAGTTCATCCGCTCCACGTACGCCATCCCAGACGCAATCTAAACACAGTCCAAAAAACGCTTTTTAAATACATTACGGATTTCTTATTATTTTAATCCAACACACAAGGCTGTGAAGGGCCAGAATTTTTTTTATGTTTTTGCATTTTGGCATCCAAAAGAGACTTGGGTTGTAAACTTACAATACAGCCCTGCTACATAAAACAACGTGATTTGCTTTGATTTTTTTTTCTATGAATCAAAACAAACATTCTGTGTGCTTAGGGCTTGACACACCTCTATAATAATACCAGATTGAAACCTTGTGTGACTCAGTCAAATGTTAGTGATGTAAGCAAAACCTTTCTGGTTCTGTTTTGTTTAGTGCCTACCTGTGACGCCATGTCGACGAGTTGAGGCAGACGAAGCATTTTACCCATGTCACCCTTCAGGAAGTCCAGTAAACTACCTGTTAATAACATACCACTGTGTTATTGATAGTCATTGTTACTTACTGCAAGATATACAGTTACACCACGTTCACAACGGAGAAATAATAATATATAACAACCGACTCAGAAGTGTATGTAACATGCAGTGAGACTTAACAATTATCTTAGGAACAAACTGTAAGCTTCAATAACCTATTCATTAAGACAAAACAATTATTTGAAGACTTTTTGACTTTGCCTTTTTATCTTTTACATATCTATTTTCTTTTATTACTTGATTGTATGGTATGACTATGTGAAGCACAATGTGAGTCTGCCTTGTGTATGAAAATTGCTCGTGTATGATAAGTGCATAGAAATCGGCTGTGCGTTTTTCTCATACATTCAGTAACACTTAAAAAAAAACCTTCATAGCAACATCCAGTAGGTGTTCATCCACATCCACATGGCAGTGATTATTCCACGGTAATGAACAGCGCGTTGCTGAACACGGGGACCTCTGACCTTGGCCCATGTACTCGGTGACGATGTAGATGGGCTCCTCCGACACCACGGCGTACAGCTGCACCAGCTTCTCGTGCCGCAGCTTCTTCATGACCTGCGCCTCCATCAGGAAGGCCTCGGGGGACATGGTGCCCGGCTTCAGGGTCTTGATGGCCACGCGCGTCGTGCCGTTCCACGTTCCTACGCCACCATAGGGGCGTCCGTCGCGTTAGTCAACCTCATATCCAATATCTCTTTCGCTTAGAACAAATACTTTCAGAAGTTTGTATCATAGCTTGATACATCAAATTATACATTTAAAGGTGTAGTCTGAAGAATTGGTCATCAAGTGGAACAGACTTGGCAGAAATTGTATATACAATTTCAAATTATTAAATAATAATCATTTTATATATATATATATTTATTTATTTTTTTTAATAGAGAAAAATAAGAATCATGTCTTCGTAACCCTAGAATAAGCCCTTTATATCTACATAGAGGGCAGGTCCTCTTCCACGGAGACCGTCATGTTGCACTGCCATTTTTTTCTACAGAAGCCCAGAACGCACAACATTCCCCAATTTTGTGAGCTGTGATCTATATTTGTACAGGCTGAATAACTAACTATAAAGTATAAATCTATCAAGGAACCTAATCTCTTGAAACTTTGCTACTCAATGCTGTGGTAGACGATGATTTGATAATTTTGGGAGGTACCTATTGGCAACTTACAGGCCAGTACAGGCCACTGCAGCTTCTCTTACGTTGTCGGAAAAGGAGAGGTGTTTGGGGGGAGGGGGGTATCGGTAACTTCATCACTAGATGCCAATATACCTTACAAACTTATCCTTTAAGTGTTGATGACACAAATAAAAACTCACTTTAATTACTTTGAATAAAAGCCTCTGCTAAATGAATGAATGGTAAATCAAGTAAATAAACCGTCAACTGTATGGACACAATTGCAAAAATCCACCAAGGAATAGGAATCACCATCAAGTACCATTGCGTGTTTATTCCCTTTCTTTTAATTAATATTATAGCATTTTGCCTCAAGTAATTTAGTTGGTTGGTTGGGTTGATGGCACTAAACATGTAGAATAATGAGATGACATTATATGTCATATGAGCCACCAATAGAAGGTGTCATTATATGTCATATGAGCCACCAATAGAAGGTGCCATTTCTGTCCCCAGACACCCCTACACATTCTCACACAGGGAACCAATACTGCCATTTTAACCAGCTCTGAGGGAAATGAAACGACTAAGCATTTCCAAATGCGGTCATGACGTCATATATAAACCCCAAGCAGTTTCTGCGAGTCACCTTTGACACGGATATCGGTGTCGTGTTGCCCTCCTGCCTTTACTCACCCATCCAGACCTCTCCAAAGCAGCCCTGGCCCAGTTTGAGGTCCAGCCGCAGCGAGTCCCGAGGGATCTCCCAGGCGTCCTTGGCCAGCCCTTGGGTCTGGGGCTTCAGGATGGGGCACACGTCCGACAGAGAGTGGCACAGGCCGTCTGCGTGCTCTGGGCGAGGGGGAAGAGAGACATGGTTAGGGCAGTGATCAAGTTTATTTTTTTCATCCATTGGCTCGTTCATTCTGCCTTTGAAATGTCAACATATTTAGATATGGAATTAATAATTTACCAGCGCAGCGAAGGGATTTCTTAGATTAGCTTGCGTTGTCTGATGAACAGCCAAAAGCACCCTTCAATAGTAATAGTATAATCTGACACAGAGCACCACAACTAATATTAGCATTTCAAAGGCTAATGTTGAATATTTCTTAGTTGATGAATGGATAAAAAGAAGAATCAATAAGTGGTTTAAGGCAAACAAACAAATGACTTTCTCAGTACTAGAGTTCAGCCTTGAGACACCCGTTCTGAACGTAACAAAATACCTTCACAATCATTTTATATTCTCATACATTTTTTGTTCGTTCTTATTCTTTCAAAATGTTCGCCTCCTCAATTATTTGTATATGTGCTGTGATCCCCGGGACTGAATGAGGAACAGTATTTTCCTATCTGGTCAACTCACTGCGGTAGTGGTTGACCAGCAGCTGCAGGTTGGTGAACTGCGTGCGTGATGTGATGTAGAAGCCGCCGCTGTCCAGCTTCCTGATCTTGTAGTGTTTCACGTTCAACCCTTTGGTGTTGTCGTAGTCGAGGACAGACAGACAGTAGGCACCTGGCAACAGAAAAAGGCGTGGTCAAATGAATTGGTATTTTAAACGGATTGTATCAACTAAATCCTTTATTTATTTTGTTTAAAAATAAATAAAAAGTAATGACGATGAAATAAAAATGTTGATCATTACAATTAAAGTAATAATGACTGTTATCATTACAATAAAAGTAATAATGACTGTAATAATACTTTTATGCTTTTCAAATGTTTAACTTTTTATATATATATTCTTTTGTCCTTTATGCTTGTCTTTTATGTCTTCAAGTCTCTACAAAAAGTGCTGTATGGTAAAATGCATTATTATTAAAAAAGCTAACTACAATACAGTCATTCCGCCATCAGAGGGCCATCTCAGCCTGACAATCTACAGCAGGTTAATGAATTCCTCTGTTCTCGGTCACAAGGAGGTCTGATATGGCCTACGGATGAGCCGCACGCTCAGTCCTGGCTTCCCGTTGACCTACTTCTACCGCCCGCCCCCCTCCCCCCCCGCCCCCCCACAACCGCCCCCTCAGGGACGCAGTACCGTTCAGCTCCCATACAACACAGAGCATGTGCATAGAGCTCTGCCAGTTAAGCTAACATGCAAATTATTTAACACAAACTCGTCGGCCTCTTATGCTCCTATGATCGTGTGAGCTCTACGTGTGTGTGTTTGTGTGTTTGTGTGTGTGCACGTGACACACGAGCATAAGATGTAAACACGGCAGACAGCTGGGGGATATCCAGAACGATTGTGGGGGTGCTTCAGTGGCAGCGGGGAAGATTCATGTTTGAGTCACAGTGTAACCCTTGGGGCTCCACTGCATGTCCCAAGTTCCTCAAAACATAGAATGAGCGGACTATAGAAGTCGTGTCGTACCGTAGGGACGCCATACGAACCAACTAACTCAAATGAGGAAGAATCAAATCAGATGATCATAAATAAGAATAGGTTTAAAGCAACGGCAAGATAACTCTAAGATATCTCTAAAGACGACAGGATACCATCTCGAGCATCAACAGCGCGTCTCTACTCAAGATAATGCATCATCAACGTAATAGTTGATTGTTTTGCCTGATTATATTTTGTTTGATGACGTGAAACAGACTTGTGTTGTGTTGAACGCTGAGGTTTTCTTACACTGCAGAACACTCACCTTTGGTCGTCTCACTCTCTCGCACCAGGAACGTTCCTCTCCTGTTCTCCAAACTCAGCAGAAGCCTCTCCGACTCCCGACGCGTGATCTTACCAAAGTACCACCTGAGAGAGAGAGGGGTAGAGTGGGAGATAGAGAGATTTAGGGATGTGGAAGACAGATGTAGAGAGAGAGATGTGGAGAGAGAGACAGAGGTAGAGATGGAGACAGAGGTAGAGATGGAGACAGAGACAGAGACAGAGACAGAGACAGAGAGAGAGAGACAGACAGGTAGAGAGAGTGAAAGAACACAAGTTGGCAAATGGGTCCAGGGGGGGTAAAATGAACAATGTAGGTTTGAAAGGAAAGAAGAAAGAAAGAAAGGAGGCAAACAAGTGAGTCATGGAGTCACTGGGGAACTATCTGTCCACGCTGCACTGGAGCAGTACAGTGTGTACAGATGAGGAGAGGAAAGATGCTTACCTGGACTCCATGGTCAGTCTGATATGACTGGTGGAGCAGAAGAAGAAATAAAAGGAAGGAGAAACGAAGATGTTAGAAAAAGGTTAGAAAACCATGAAATGGAAGTTCACAGGCTGCATTACTCTTAAGGAGTGGAGCTCATTAAAAGGAGCCATGGGTACACAGTACAAAGAGGCAAAAATACATTTGCGCTGAATTTAAACAGAAATTGGCAACGTAAAAAGAATGCATTAGTGCACCACTTGCGTGACGAAAGGGATAGATAAGAGAGACAGAGAGAGAGAGAAAGGGGGCGAGATGCATGTTTGAAAAAGGATGGGGATTTACTCTTCTGCCTGGATGGAGTCTGAAGGAGCCACATAGTTGCTGGGGATGTATCCGCTCTCTCCGGTGTTGAGCGAGCGAGCGAGCCACCAGTCCCCTTCTCTGGTGGGTAAAGGAGAGAACACACACTTATACAAATCGGACACACCGGAAAGGACCCTTGGTGATGATGGTAGGGAGGGCTATACATTAAAACCACGTGCTACATGTGTCATAAAAACTGCTTCAACAGAACAGCACCAAAAACAACACCGTTTTAGTTTTTTTCTCTCTGACTTCTGAACCATGGTCATAAAGTGATCCAATGCACACACTTTTGAACACTAGCGCACGTGAGTATCTTAAGGGGGATTATCCAAGCATCGCCCACACCACCGACCCCGCCTACTGATGGCGTCCAGAGGTCAACCTCAGGGTAGGCTTTGGCGAGTTCCGTGCTAGAGTGCCGGACTTAGTAGCTACGGTGTCCACAGGGACCCATGTTAAAACACGCTACCACGTGACGTCATGCATCTCCGGGGGGGGACGGGGAAAGGGACGCGTGGTGATACATGATGTGGAGTAGATCCAGTGTATTGAAGTGCATGCTATCATATTGTGACGAACGGACAGTAGGACAAAAGCTCTGCCGTCAGAGTTTGGGTGAAACTCTTTTTTTTGTTTAAGTGACAAAACACGTTTAATTAGTTGTGTGTTTGTATGAAAGGCTGTGGCAACATGGTATGGTTTATTGACAGCCCTGTATTGTCCAAGGCTTTATGTGAAGGACAGCAGCAACATGGTCTGATTCAGTGGTTGAAATTATGGATCTGGTAGCATCATGGCAATAGCGTGTAATGCTTGAAGCCTTATAGATAGCCTTATTACATTATGCATATATTTTTTTATATTAGATGAAGAGGTGAATAACATGACATTATATTCAGATCATACAGTGAGCATTTAGCAAGGCAGCATCTTAAGTACTAAAGATACCTTTGGGGCTTGAAAACACTGGATCCACGCCTCACTGACTACAAAGGGAGTGTGGGAATGGGAATGAAACGGTGTGTGTGTCGATCTAACCAAAGATATGTTAGGGTGAGCAAGCGTGGGGGTCCCCAGGGGGATGTTTTGGGGGACGGGTGATGAAAACACACATGGATAAAACAAATATGAAATGAAGTGGGCCAACACGTGCATTCACATAAAAAATACAAACCAAAACGAATCAAAAAGGATGTTTCACAAACCTGCTGTTTACCTTCCTCCTATTAAAACACAGAGCAGCGTTGAGCGGCGGAGGAGGAAAATAAGAGAGGAGAAGAGAGTGAAGGAGAGAGGAGGGTCAGAGATAAGAGGCGACAGCGTGTCCACACAGCAGCAGGTACAGTACGCTTGTACAGGACACGGGAAACAATAACAGAGGTTAAACACAACACGTCCACCGCTGAAGAAAGCATCCTCACCGGGCTCGAAGCCGCTCAGCACTTACACAGGTCTTCAATTCCTTGGATTGTTTCTGAATCAAAGTCTTTCCTTGTTAACACCCGAATCCAATGCATCAAAATCACCACTAAGGGTTTAATTAATACATTAAGAGGAGGGGGACAGAGAGAGAGAAAATGAAGAACGAAAGTGGGACAAGGGTAAGGAAAAAGGCAATGTGTGCTTATCGTACAATAGGGTGCATCAATCAGAAACCTAACCGAAGGCAGGGAGGCGGGGGGGGGGGGGCACTCTTGAACGTAACCCCTTACAGACCATTAGCATGTGCTGAGTAATGTCAACAGAGTCAGTAGTAGTAGTAGTAGTGTGGTGGTAGAGACCGTGTGCTTGACCCAGTAATGGACCGCCCCTCCCTCCGAGGTCGGGGTCTCTCACTCGGAGCGGGGGGGGGGGGGGGGCGGGGGGCAGGGGAGACGCACGGCTAATCCAGCCATTGTCCTCGGCCCAGACCTTCTAGGTCACCCCGCTATTAACTGCATCGGCTTGGCCCCCCCCTGGATCACTGTAGCGAGCACCCCCCGGCCCCCCCCTGCCCCCTCAGCGATCCCATTGGTTGGTATGCAGCCAATCATAAAGGGGTTTGTACAGTGTGTATAGTTCACCCATATTTTAGCCGTGGCAGTGCAGGAGCTGATTTGGGGGGGGGGGGGGTAGGAAAGGAGAAGGCTTACAGGGGGATACGTGTCAGTTAGCACAAATAAAAGGTATTGTTGGGTTGTGGGGGGGTCAGGAAGAGGGCTTGTGACTTGTACGTTGACAACACTATTGGCTACAGTGTTGATGCATCCGGCCTGCCTGTGTTAGTGATTCTATATAAACAGTCACCCTGTTGATGCGTGTGTGCATGAAAGGGGAAAGGGGGGGGTGGCAGGGGGCTGTTTGCATTAGCTCCAGTCGGTGTACACGAAGCAGTACTTTCCCTTGGCAGGTTTGATCACATCCATCGTTTGGTGTCGTTTTCTTACATGTTGTTGACAATCTGCAGGCGTTCGCCCTTCCTGAAGGACAGATCGGAGGCCGTCCGGGATTCGTAGTCGTATAACGCCACAAAGGTCGTCACGCCCCCTGTTGGCAGAGATAGATCATCGTAACGTGGTGGAAAAAACTAAATGTCTTTTGGCGGGGAGCCTAAACTTCTACGTGCCCCCGGAAGACCGGCGGCGGGACTCTAGAGACACGACGTGGATCAGAGTGAAGAGTGTGAAGGGGTAGTCTGCTCCATTTAAAATATGTACATCCGGCAATACATCTTTCTGTTAAAGATGATGCACATTCATTCAAACACACTGCTGACCAGCGGTGGGTGTAACGCAAACAACTGATAAAACAGTGTTTTCTTATCGCCATTCATTTTATTCTTGTGTTTGGCTGCCCCGGAAACCAAACAAACATCTTCATGTAGGCCAAGGTCAAGGACCCATTAAAGTAGTGTGAGGCGGGCGTAAGAGGTCAACGCTAGGTCAACTGACCGCCAGGTCATCGGGATCCTACCTGATAGCGTGCATCTGTTGTTCGGGGAGGCGGCGTTGCTGGTGTCCACGCCCCCAAACAGCGCCATCTCCGCCTTATTGGCCGACGGCTGACTGCCACGCATGGAGGTTCCATCCCCCGCCCCCGAGATCCGATTGGGCGTCACGGACTGCTGGTTGGGGTTGAGGTGGTGGCCTCCGACTCCGCCCCCCGCGGTGAGGTTGTCGTCGATGCTCCGCGTGCGCTGGCCCGCGTCCTTCGCCTTGCTCTTGGACCCCCCCATGGCCTAGGCCTGCCAGACACAACACACATGGAGATAGTGAGCCAGCAGACCCGACGACAACAGACAGCTCAGACGTTCCTCCTCGGGAGCATCACTACCCCCGTGATGACCCGTACCTCCTGCCATTCCTTCTTGCTCACGGGCACTGCAGCTTGCTCTACAGCCCCTTCACCGTGTGTAACAATCAAACACGCGAGCCAAACACAAACATCCACGACAAAACGGGATGCGATTTCCGTTGATTAGCATCTTCAATGTGAAGGTTTATCCTCCGGATGGTCCCTTTAGCAAAGTGTATATATATATATATATATATATATATATATATATATATATATATATATACAGATAATTCAAAAAATTTGGGCTGAGGTTTACTAAGTTAGTAGGTCTACTAAGTGAGCAAACAATAATTGTTATTGTGCAAAATAACTCATATACCTAATACAACAAATGCAATATTGAAATGTCGATTTAGTCATTGAAGTCAAACGAAAAGTCCCGGAAAGTGCCACATGTGCAGTGCGGCGTGCGTCTGGGATGGGCAATGCGGTACGGGCCGGGTGGTGTCATGGAAGCAGAGCACCAGTGCCATCCGGGAGATCAGTCATGCATTCCCAGGACACATTCCCGGGGATGGGCTGATGCCAGATGCAGTAACCAGAGATTCGGTGAAGACCCACAAGGGCCGCCGCAGCGTCATGAAGGCCCACAAAAACCAACTCCCCAGGGATGCCCCCCGGCAGCTGTCAGTCGGCTGCCCTGAACGCCTCCTCCGTCGGAGCCGACGCGAGGCATACATACCGAACACACCCTGCCTGCATGCATTCATATGACTGTAAAACGCACCCTTCAGACACCAAAGAGACAAGGGAGCCTGCATGGGGGTGTGCGTGTGCGTGTGCAACACACACACACACACACACACACACACACACACACACACACACACACACACACACACACACACACACACACACACACACACACACACACACACACACACACACACACACACACACACACACACCAGGGGTAGGGCGTGAGCTCATAGAAGCATCAAAATAAAACATTCAATAACATTTTGACTTTGCACCCCAGTAGGCGATCATATAAGCACTACCACCCTTCCTGATTTGCTAAAAAATTTGTAATTGAATTGAAAAGCTTATGATGGGGGTGTGTGTGTGTGGGGGGGGGGGGACTGCTGGAAAAGTAGGCGTTGAGCGTGGAGGGCCAGTACCTGGCTCTCGCTTCATCCTGGCTAAAACGACGCACTGCATGCAGCCTCTCTTACCACCTCATCCATCTCCCGCTCTCATTTCGCTGTAAATTCTCAAGCCTCGCTGCTTACTCAGGCATGCGTTAAGTATCTCTGGCCTGTGTAATGACAGCTTAGAAGGAGGGAAATCATTACGCTAAGCCAAGGATAATTTAGGGGCTCAAGCCCTCACTATCATGGTCCGGTATAGCCACAAGGGGGCTGGCTACAGAATACAGATTCACACACTGCATTTCTGTTTGTAGCGCGAGAGAAAATGAATAACAAAGCGAAATAGGAATACATACTATTGGAGATCTTTATGAATGAATAATAGAGGAGTGGAGATTGGGTGTTTGTTTAAATGTGTGCGTTCTCCTCGGACACGCATCAAAGTGCACTCACACTCATATGTTGCAATACTGCCAGGCAATCTTTGTAAGGCTAATCCACCAGATAGCTGGATGGTTAATTAGGAAGGGTATTGTTAGATGACGGTTTACATTGTTAGTTAGCTGAAAAAGAATCACTTCATATTCTGAACCAATTAATACTTTTTTTTTCTTTTTTTTGGACAAAAGGAGACATTGTCTGTTGTCACTTTACTCTTCATGCCGATCAGGGGGACAAAAAGAGCTGGTCTGAGCGCAAACAAAAACACGAGGCAGCTATAAGGAGTGATGAAGGCGTTGGGGTCGCTTCCGACTGCTTCCTACTTTAAACAAAGGCCTCCATTGTCGACGGAAAGCACGCGACAAACACAAGACTCAGTGGGAAGAGAAAACGTGGTAGCGTTAGTTAGACACTACGGTCCTCAGAAGGCAGTCCCTACACACAAGCAAGCGCAGAGACGAACCGTCATCCACTCGCACACCAAACTCTGGATGCCCAGTTTAGTGCGCCAGTGTTAATGTGCGCCGGGGTTTCGTTTCCGATTGAGCAACGGGCCGGATGGAGACGGAGGCTGATCTGGGTCCAGTTGAGCCTGCGGCGGAGCACCCCATAGGCCCGCGTTCTCTGTGGGAAGCAGCCCGCAGGAGTACCCCCCCTCTGGCACGAGGCAGGGGGCCGAGAGGGGTAGAGGGGGATGGCAGTGTGTGTGGGGAGGGGAGGGGGGCTGGGGGATGTGTTTAATTATGCACCAGATCTGGCAAGCCATTCCAAATCCCTTCCCAGGTCTCACGGGCCTGGGAAGTCTTTCTTCCCAGATCCTCTGCTGCACGCTTGTGTTATTATGTATATGCTTGTGTTAATACTCGGTAACAGCTCACTGCATGGCTGTTGCTGAGTATTTTGGATGGAATTAATACAATCTAGGCTACAGTAACACAACCGGTATTCTGCTTGTGGCAGCCAAACAGTGAACCCACTGACCCAGAAAACAATCTCCGATGACGTTCTGCCTCGAACAATGCACCCCTCCACTCCCTCCATTTTAATGGCAGCCTTTTTGGAACAAGTTAAATCCATCGGGTTTGATTACGATATCCTCAATACTCTGTACAGTACACTGCAGGGACCAGAGTAGTCCTGAGAAGAAGAGACGGTTAAACTCTCCCAGGAGGAGGAGCGGCAGGTCAGGGCCTGCACGATGGGAAGGATGATAACTACATCGTCTTTATCTGAGAGCTCTGTTGGGACTTGTCCCGGCCGATCTGCCCTGCTCAACGGCCCAACAGCTCTAAGGGCCTCGGGACGGGACGGGACGGGACGGGGGGGAGGAGGGAGAGTGCAACCTCTCGCTAGTGAACCTCTGCAGTGGCTTCCATCTCTGTTTGTTTGTTTTGGTAACGCGTGGCTTTGTTGCTTGTTTGTTATTTTGAATGACACTGGAATCAATGACAGCGAGTTTGTTTCCTTTACTGCATTAGGTTGTTTTTCATAGAATAGAAAGGACAAGCTGGTCGGCGATGGCTTGTTGACTGGCTGACCGGTCGTACTTATTATTATATGCAACAGTACAGTATCAAATCCGACATGCGGTTGAAAGCAAGTGATGGCGTGACTAAGTCAACACACACAGACAGACAAGCACGCACAATCTGGCTGACAGTGACCAGGGAACATCAGGGGCCAGACCTCCACTGTTTTGTTGTTTTTCAACCCATTTACATAAGCACACATAAATTGTGCCGTGTGTGTGCCTCAGAACTCTAGAATATAAATAAACTTTTCACATTATGCATGATCTCGTGCCGGTTTCACAGAGTTTACTGGGAATGTTAAAAAATATAGAATAATAATCACCTATCCAGATGGAGTGAACAACAGGCAGGCACAGACAGACAAACAGGTAATTCCCTGTCATGTGCGCTGCGTTTCCACACCGTTGCGACTTAAGCAGTGCTCTAATCCCCCACAGGTTCAGCGGCGGAGACAGCTGTACGTAAGGTGAGGTAGCCCACGTTTTTTCCATTGCTAAACCTGTTTTGGCGTGGCCAGGTATGCCTCACAGACTGATAGCTGCAGTCTCTGAACCTGAGGAGCGGCCTATAAAACCAGGTGTACGCTAGCTGGACTAGGCTACATTTTACACTGTGTGAGTGACACGGATAGGGGCTGACGTTTAGCTGGGGCTGACGCCTTTTTTGTTCTTATCTGCAAACAATAGCATTTTTTTGGTTAATACCTGAGGACAATGTAAATGCACCAGTGTTATGATCTAGCACTGGGTAGGAGCCGGTATGGCGCAGGGCAAAGTGTGTGCATGTGTGTGTGTTTATAGTGAACACATGAATAAGTACGCCTGCCTGCATGCGAAGCGCCCCCAGCATTTCTGATCGCATGTGAAACGTGCCTACCGCGGCGACAGATACGTTCCTCCATCTTTAATGCTTTCTGTGTAATTACGAGTGCGTGGGTTAGGGGGGGCTTGGCTCCTGCCGCAGCCAATCGCAGCGTAAATCCAGCCCCTGCATGTTCTGCCCAGATTATCAACATCAGTCCCCTAATCTGGTGCACCGGGTACAAGGCTGGCATTCCATGTGGGGAGGCTGTGAGACGACTTGAGTTAGCGGGAACACATCCGCGCTGGATGGACCGGTTGAGCCGCTGCCTACCGTCTGCTCCAGTCGAGTGATTCCCGACGTGCAGCAAGCAGCGGCCCAGCCTCCGAGGCCTGGATCCAGCAGCGGCATCACAGCAATCAGCAATGCGCACATTAGCTCCGCAGCCACTCACATCAGCACCGCACACACACGCAAATCAACAGAGTGCCCCTCGCACAGACCTCAGCACAGCTACTCGAAAGAAATACAAGCATAGGGGAAATGCGTCTGTTGGTCACACACTAAATTTCCCATACAACCCGCCGCCACAAAACCAACCGGGGCTCTACCCGAGCGTGATGTCGCGGTTGGTTTGGAGTGTGGCACAGACAAACGCATGCACGCCTTAAACGCACACGTACACGCAAGACTTTGTTTACGGACAATTTTTTTGTTCTCCTCTTTCTGAAATGGGAAGCAGGACCTGGCTGACGGGATACCGTTCACATGGTTGGCCACTCTGACCAGAGTGGTTTGCGTCAGAGCTTCCACGCTTCCTCTTCCAGTTAACCTGCGTGACAATCATTAACCAAGGACAGAGGGTTCATCTCTTGCGTAGCAGAGGGATATAATACTTGCACTGTGTTTGGGGCTAGATGTGAGGATGAGTAGATCAACTACTCAGGCTGCTCGCAGGGAGACTTGGGGGGGGGGGGGGGGGGGGGGGGGTCACCTGCACCAATGCGTTGTGTATCCAACAGTCAGGAAGATCCTCCATGTTTGGAGGAGGGGAGGTATAAACAAACTCCCTCGGTGGTAGGCCATTGCAAAGTTCAGGAGTGTGTGTGTGTGTGTGTGTGTGTGTGTGTGTGTGTGTGTGTGTGTGTGTGTGTGTGTGTGTGTGTGTGTGTGATTGGGAGGTGCTGAAGTCAATATTTACCACTACATACACACAGGCCCACCGTTACCATGGAGGCGATTCCTAGCATTCCGCGCGCTGTATGCTATCTCTACTCAGACACAAATGCTTGGTTTTCTATCCAACACACTTTGAGTGAATGTTATTTGTGATGAGTAAAATAAGAAGGGTTAAGTCTGTTGGTCATGTTTGGGGAGTCTGTCACTTCTCTAAAACATCAGCCACACACGGAGAGAAAAGGGAGAAAGACAGCGAGAGAGGAAGAGAACAGCAGGCGAGAGAGAAAGTACCTGGGGAAATTCTTTCCATCCAGACAGTTTTTGTGGGTTGTGCCACGTGAGGGTCTAGTACAGGAAAACTGTTTACTGCTTCCCCCAGCCCAGGAGCTCACAGTGTTCTGGTCCTCATAATGGGATCAAAGCTGTGAGCCTTTATCCTGCTTAATGTGGGGTGTGTGCCTTAAAAGCAATCTAGGCAAAAAATTGATTGCTAGAAACCTAGAAACCAATTCTGACGACAAGGACAGCAGCACAGAGTTGGACACATCTCAGAACAACCTGGGATTCAATCATATGATCAAGTGGGACTCAACCTCATGTTCAAATTGGACTCAACCTCATGTTCACATTGGACTCAACCTCATGTTCACATTGGACTCAACCTCATGTTCAAGTGGGACTCAACCTCATGTTCAAGTGGGACTCAACCTCATGTTCACATTGGACTCAACCTCATGTTCACATTGGACTCAACCTCATGTTCACATTGGACTCAACCTCATGTTCACATGGGATTTCTTTCCCCCTTTTTCTCCAATTTACAAAACAAACCCTGGCATCCACCGCGTGTTCCCTCGTCTAAACTCTAATCTAAAATCTTCTAATCTAAAAGTGACACACATCAAATTATTTGAAGCAAGATAATATCTGGGCCATTTCTGAAGAGATGATGCATGCCAGCGTTTCCTTAGCAACAAAGGGGAAGGGGAAAATAACTGTATGCCTGTCTAGTGATTACCGAGCCTGACATCGCCAGACCAATCGCAAATGCTTATTAGTCTGGAACCTCTCAGTTCATTTTTCAATTTCCCAAGGGTGTTATCAACAGCCACAGACCAAAATGCCTCTGGACGTGATTGGATGGGCCGACAACAAATCAAAAAGGTACAAATAAATCAGTGGCAGCAATTGCCGTTGTTTATGAAGATGCCTCAGCGGTACTCTGTACAGTCATGGTCTCAAAACCCGACCCACAGTAAATGAACGGTGGTGATGGCCCCACCCGGACCAGGTCTGCTGGAAATGTGTCTGAGCTGGAGGGCGGCCAGGAGAAGATGTCAGAGCAAATGAAACATGAGCTGGCTGAGACGTCTGGTTCCCAGGCTACCGATTAGGAGGGCCCCATCCATAATCCTCCTCTTTCGGCCCTCATCTTCTCCCCATGATTAAATTAACAACAACAATAAAAGCTTTTATCTTTTCCAGACCTTTTTTTTTATGTTTGTAAAAGTCCCTTGGCGACTACAGAGAAAAATGTGTTGGGCTATGAGCTTAATTTTAACGTCAGGGTTTTCAATGGGTTGGGTCCATTCTAAGGGCCCGGGTCTGGCTGAGGCAGCCTGGTCCGGTGAGGGGGGGGCCTTGACAGTGAGAGTGGTCAGAGCGGCGCTGCAGCGGTGTCTGTGTAGGGTGAGATGATAAGGATGGTGCAGTGGTAGTCACAGCGGTTCTAGATGTGTTCTGACAGAGATTCTTGTGTTCTGAGGCTGCAGGAGATTTGCTGCGAAGGAGCTTGAAGAGTGCACCCTTATAATTGGAAGCGTAAATATAACTATGCAATTTGTTTTTTTTTATGGATTTATAAGCCGTAGGCCTTAGCTATTGACTACAGGGACCCCTGATGTATTTGTACTGATTTAATTCAAAATCTCTATTTGGAAGGGTGCAGCAGAAACTGTTATTTTTCTGTCTTTATGCACTGCAATATACTGCCCTTTAGACAAGAGGGAAGAGAGTCATAGAAGTCTTATTGTTTATTGTTTTTAGCTTTTGTTCAACTTTTAATGTTGAATCGACCTCATTGTCGTCAGTTTCTTCTGCCTCTCCCTCCAGCCCGTCACATGGTCTCAGACGCCAGACACTTTCCGCAGCAGGCGTCAGCGTGATTAACACGATACCCCCAAAAAACTGCATCATTATCAAAAATAGAGCTGAGGAAATTCTATTCACAATTGAAATACAGAATAAGAAGGAGCTTGAGAGAGAGAGAGAGAGAGAGAGAGAGAGAGAGAGAGAGAGAGAGAGAGAGAGAGAGAGAGAGAGAGAGAGAGAGAGAGAGAGAGAGAGAGAGAGAGAGAGAAAGAGAAAGAGAAAGAGAGAGAGAGAGAGAGGTTTAACGTCCCCCCCCCCCCCCCCCGTCCTCCCACACACTTACACTGGCTGCTGATCTCTGATGAGGAGGAGGAGGAGGAGGAGGAAGAGGGGTAATGTTTAACAAAAAAAGGACTTAAATTCTTCCCCTGATGTACGGGGACACGAAAGCCATTAGTGACATGAGGATGGGAAAGAAAGAAAACACCATCCCATTTGATCCGTTTCCCTCAATATGATTAAAGCCGCAGGCGTCCCCGAAGAGATCCAGCCTTACTTACTTACGTACTTATCCTGCCTCATGCGATAGGGGGAATTTGTTTCACAGAGGAGGGGGGGAACTCAATCAAAGAACAACGACAAGAACCGCTAGACATGCTCTGAACGTGTTAGACAAGGGGACAGCGGCTGGGACCAGATCGCTGGCCTATACACGCACCATAACACATGTTATCTTTTGTGTTTTCCTGGTCCGTTTGTCATCTAAAACCTGGACCAAGCCCTAGTAGGCCCAGTATTGACTCACGCACTCCGATTGGAGGGACTCTTCCCGGGTCGTCGGGTCTGATGTCAGAGAGAAAGCCGATAACAGGATGACATACACTCTCCCCGGAGACAGCTGAGGGCCGCGTGCTTCTGTGGTGTCTCGTCTTGGCCATTCGCCTTTATTTATTTTTCCATATTCCATAATCCAGTCTGCCTCTATTAAGAAGCGTCTGAGAGAGCTTTGATGCTCCATTCTGCTGAGCAATGTTCAAAAAAGAGACTAGACTACAACACAGAACTTTGACATGACACATGTATTACACAGCCATGCGTTCCAGGTGGGAATAAAATGGTGATTTTTCAAGTCTACGTTTATGACTAAAATGACATAGTGTGTGTGTGTGTGTGTGTGTGTGTGTATGTGTATGGGTATGTGTATGTGTGTGTGTGTGTGTGTGTGTGTGTGTATGTGTATGTGTATGTGTGTGTGTATGTGTGTGTGTGTGTGTGTCACGGTGTAGGAATGCAAGAGTGGAAGAGAGAGGGCGAGTTCCAACTCCTGTCCCTCTCTCGAGGTATGCAGCACAGGTAGAGACACTCTGTCCTCAATATGGGGATAAACACACGCAAACCCGGAACATTCCATGGTTGTCATGGGCATGGCAACATGTCGAATTGGGGAGGGTTTATAACATATCTCAGAGATTAGTAGGACAACCTGCTCTCGGTTCATTTGAATATAAGTGAGGGAAAACATGCCACATGGCAGTAATAAATACCTTAATGGACATTTGACGGTGCACTTATGCTTGCCTGGACATAAAAAGTAAGTTTCAGTTGGGCTGCTTTATCGTAAAAGTCAAGGCAAATTCTGGAGGCTGTTTATCCCAGTTACAGTCTCCGAGTGGTGCCCAGGCCGACTCTGACAGCAGAGAGCTGGGGCTGCAAAGCAATGAAAAGCCCTGTAATCTACAATACTGCACATGTGAAATACTGTTAAAGTGTCGCGCGTGGAAGAAAGGACAAAACAAAGGCAAACAAGATTTTCAATAGAGCACTGTTTCGGTGCTCCCGTCGCTGTGGTCACCAAGAACACTGCTCACAGTGAACTCCACTCTACAATAGAGTTGAACTTCTCCATCAGTGACAAATAGTGCGGTATGTCCCCAACAACCCCTCATAACGATAAGGGCATAAGCCAGCAGCGAAACGGCACAGTTTCAGCATCAAACATTAAAAACATTTCCCTGTGGCAACAAGGTAACCATAAACAGGTCCCTGCAGTGGTATTTCCATAACTGATTGGAGGTAAAGCATCCCTCCTCCCCATCCCCTCGAACTCACCCCCACCCCCACAACCACCACCTCACCCCCACAACCACCACCTCACCACCACCTCAGGCTCAAACACAAAGGGGAGGATTTGCTCCTCCAGCCCCCCCCCCCGCCCCTTCGAATCAACACACCCCTGATTTCAATATTCAAAACGCAGCCGTCAGGATGCTGACTTTCAGACAACAACAGCAGCGAGGAGACTTCCCTAAGAAACCACAGGGATCTCATCAAAGGAGCTCTCCTAACTCCACCTCACCTTACTTCAGCCCCCCGGCCCCAGCCTTACCATGTCCCACCACCTTCCCCAAAACAGGGGGGAGGTGGGTGGGTAAACAGGAGGTGGCAGACAGGTGGGGAACAGGGAGGTCAGAGCCGGGGAGAAATTGTTGACATGCTGAACCCAGTGGTGCTCGCCAAGTATGTCCCAGACCGTAGGTACGGCGCCAACCAAATTCTCTCTCACACTCACACACACACACACACACACACACACACACACACACACACACACACACACACACACACACACACACACACACACACACACACACACACACACACACACACACGTTGTCCTCTCTATAGCTACATAACTTCCATATCAAAATTCCTCAGCGCCATAAGAATGTTTATCCTACTTGGAAAAAAATGGGTCTCTGCAAAGTTAAAAATAGATTTCGGAAAAGAGGAGCTCACGACACAGAATAACAATGCCTGGGATGTACAATCCGAAAGGCTTTTACACTCAATGTTTTACTACATCACAGTCAAGAGGGCCCGGAGAAAGGATGTGAGACTGCATGGTTCCTCCTGCAGGCACCTTGCTCACCATCAAATCCACATGTAGGAAATGTCCCATAAATATTGTTTCAGTCACATGACCCCCCCGCACGACAAGAGCAGGACAGCCTGCTCTTGTCGTGCGTGTTCTCAGAGAGCCCAGCCTGCTGCTGGGCTCTCTGAGAACACAGGACCCATGCCAGGACACTCTCGTGTTCTCCCCCTTCGCCACGGAGCAGAGCAAAGGAAGGAAGGAAGGACTTGCGATGGAAGGAGTGGGTTTAGATTGAGCAGGAGTCCATGCCAGTCATGTTCTCCTCTTCCCCTCCGCCCAGTCAGCCTCCTCATCATCCTCATCATCAAGATCATCTTCAGCCTCTTCACCATCCTCTTCATCATCATCCCGGGTTCGTGCCGGGCTTCCACAGCTGCGTCCACACACAAAGACACACAAAGACACACAGACACACTGACAGGGCTTCTTTGGCTTTTTCTCTGAAGGCCAAAGAAGAAGCCTTTCCTGTCAACAGCCAATCCCAGCTCCCTTGTCCCTGTGTGTTGTGTAGTGGTTCTGTGTGTGCATCACCCCTTGTGTTGTGTAGTGGATCTGTGTGTGCATCTCCCCTTGTGTCGTGTAGTGGTTCTGTACGTCCATTTCCCCATGTGTTGTGTAGTGGTTTTGTACGTCCATGTCCCCATGTGTTGTGTAGTGGTTCTGTACGTCCATGTCCCCATGTGTTGTGTAGTGGTTTTGTACGTCCATGTCCCCATGTGTTGTGTAGTGGTTCTGTACGTCCATGTCCCCTTGTGTTGTGTAGTGGTTCTGTACGTCCATGTCCCCATGTGTTTTGTAGCAGTTCTGTGCGTGAGGGTGAGGATGGCGGGTGCGGGTAAGGATGGCGGGGGGGGGGGGGGGGGGGGGGGGGGGGGTATCTCTACACAATGCCAACAGTGGAGGGATTCAGGGGCAGATGCAGTCCTCTTGCCCCGTTCCCACAGCGCACTGACAGGAAGTGGACATGGGGGGGATGCAGGGAAGATGACAAGCCCTCCTCTGTTCCTCTTTATCAAAACCACTCAGACGCTCCATTCAAAAGGGCCAAAGCAGCCTCTCTCTCATGGAGAACTGAAAGGGTAGATTGAGGAAAGTCGCAGTTGTCCGGGTTCATTATTATTCAACTGCTAAGCCTTTAATAGGAGAAACAGACAGCTTTGGGGCTTTCTCTGAACGCAATGGCACAATTGCTGATTGATGGGAGAATTGACCAGAGATGTTACAATATGTATTACACCTAAGGCTCAAAACTCAGGGTATCACTTGCCCGCCAAACAGAAATGACAAGAAGAATGTATGACGTCTAAACCATACCACCCCCTGCAGCGATGGAGAGAGAGGGTAAAGGATAGGAAGGAGCGAGTGAGACATGGTGGGGATTGGCCTTTGGGTGGGAAAGAGGGAGAGGGGGGGAAGGGGGGGGTATAACAGGTGGTAGTGGCATTCCATTACTGAAAAGCAAATAGTCTTGTTAAGGAATGGCCACCATTCTGCACCCAAAACTGGGCCAGTGCGACAGAGGTTTGGTGTCTGCCACATGAAATATTCAATGGCTGCATCAGCAGGAGGTCGTAGCAAATCCTATAATCGTATAACCCCCCCCCCCCCCCCCCCCCCCACCCCACCCCACCCCATCCCATCCCAAACCCACCCACAATGCACTCTGATCATAAAATATCTCTCTTGACTCTCTCTCTCTCTCTCTCTGTCTGTCTGAAGTAAATTATACATCTCGCTGCCAAATTGAGGAGTGCCTGATGCCTGGCTTAAAAACAAGTGTTTTGTTTGTTAAGCACTCTGTAGCCATGAGGGAGCATTACGTTGATTCCTCAAAGCGAGTGGACCCGACTCCATTAGTCAGTTCTGGAGATGCTGACGGCTCATTTACAGTACCCCTCCCACCGTACAGCTGGTCTGCGGCCCCTCTAGGAGTTAACCATCTTGGACCCCCGGTCATCAGCTGTGGTATCACTTGCAGTTTCACCTCGCGAGCGTTGGGGAAGAACAAGTTAAACGGGGACACTCTGTGTGCAAATTATATCAGAGACCCGCTCGCTCCTCCTCTCATGGACGGCGTTCACTCCACCATTCATTCTGCTCTGAGCGGGCGAACGAGCGAAGAAAACAAACGGACCTGCACAACAAGACATTAGATAAACTAAAGACTAAAGACTAAATACTATGAGGATAGTATCTCTCGGACGCCTGATAATAAATAGCCTGGTCTGAATGCGAGCCCTGAATGGGCCCCTTCTCTCTCCGGTTGAAAGCACAAAGACCATGTTGAAAAAGGAAACAAACTTGCCTTTAAAAACAAAAAGAGGGCCGGATAGGCGACGGGCCCCAGGAAACAAGCGGCTCATTGACGCCAAGAGCCCACGTATCACCCTGAGAGACAGTCAGACAGGCAGTCAGACAGACAGACCTCGCAGGCAGGCAGGCAGAACCCTCCAGCGTAAGTGAGAACAAAAGCGCTCCCGTCCATTGGGCCATGTTGCCAATCAACAGGAATGTCAGCACGGACCCCAGGAGCCACTTCCAGGGCCCCCCTGCACCACCCTGCACCAGCCACGGCAAGCCCCCCCCCCCCCCCCCCCCCCCCCCCCCCCCCCCCCCCCCCCCCCCACACACTAGTCCATGAAGCCTGACGTCTGGACATTAGACAGCATCACAATGGAACCACCTAGTACCACTTTGACACAACACGTTCTCCCTGGCTGATGGCTCTCCGGTGGAGACTACAGCTGGTGAGCCATTGGGGCACACTCTCCAGTTAAACCCGTCATGACATGTCTACTGTATAGTTGACAGGGTGGGACACGGTCTGACGCCAAACATTGGCCGTCTTTGTTAAGAATAATCTAAGAATAGGGGTGCTTTGAACAGGAGGATAATTCTTGTTAACATTTTTTAGATCAAAGTCATGCCTGACCTGGACTGCTTACAACTGGCACATACTTGCTTGGCCCAATATGGACATTTATTTTAGCAAATAAAATACAGTTGTACTCCACTAGTGCCAAACATCATAATTCTCCCAGGAGCATGACCAAAACACAAAACAAGGCCATACTATCAGCTGTAGAGGATTATTTACACACTGGAATGCTGCAGTGATTCGAAATCGCATTAAGGAATTTATGAAAGGACATTTAGAAACAACTTCAAATATATTCTTATTTGACATTTCTGAGCTTGAACGGCTTCAACAGATTGAGTGTGTGCTTGTTCTTGTGCGCGCGCGCGCGCGTGTGTGCGTGTGTGTGTGTGTGTGTGTGTGTGTGTGTGTGTGTGTGTGTGTGTGTGTGTGTGTGTGTGTGTGTGTGTGTGTGTGTGTGTGTGTGTGTTTGGTATTCACCGAACTTTTCGACAACAGGGAAGTTACAAGAAGTAAGATACAATCGACAATCGAAAATGATTTCAAGTCTATCTATGCTGTAAGACGTCATTGTCTGTTACTTCGCGGTTAGGACACATTTTGCTTGGTAGTCAAGTTGGAGACTTCAGTGGGAAACTAATCCTGTGCATATGACACAGCCCATGTTTTGGGGAAAGGCAGGGCATTTTCCATAAGACAAGCTCAATGGTCATAAAATACGCCTGCATGACTACAGGTGTAGACATTGTCCAATGTCCGACGAGAGAATTAGAGGCTACAAAACCAGATCGCTTAAAACATGCAGAGAGTTGACACAAGTATCGCGCAGGCCTATACGTTATCTGTTCCCAGACAGCAGCGTCTCGGCAATTCAGAGCGGAGCTTGCCCCAAACACGAACATGGTGCGCAGCCAAAATCGAGTGCTGTTATGATGGGGGGAAAAAAGCTTCGCTACAATACAACTATACACCCTTAAGTTAAATTATGTGGTGTACCAACACTATTCAAATAATTATTCTGAAATACATATAGTGCATTCTAATTAGCCTCGAGCTCCTGAACATATAGAATATCAGAATTTAAAAGGTGTTCCTAAGAAAATAACTCACTTACCGAAGGTTATCGGGAGACGCTACGGAATTGTTTTTCCAATGGCCAGCCGCCGGAAGATTGACGTCAAACCATGAGCGGTTTGACGCGGTTTGCTCTCCAACTGTTCGAGGAGAGCAAAATCAAAACGTTGCTTTCAGACTGCGAATGATTGTCGATGCTTACACAGCAGCAGCGAGTCGATGCCAGAGCGGTGGTGGTGGCGAGATATCCCATTCAGGGCTAGGGGCGGGCTAGTGAGGTGAGGGATCCCGTTCAGGGCTAGGGGCGGGCTAGTGAGGTGAGGGATCCCATTCAGGGCTAGGGGAGGGCTAGTGAGGTGAGGGATCCCGTTCAGGGCTAGGGGCGGGCTAGTGAGGTGAGGGATCCCATTCAGGGCTAGGGGCGGGCTAGTGATGCGAGAGATCCCACCCAGGACTAGGGGCTGGCTGGTGAGGAGAGAGATCCCATTCAGGGCTCGGGGCGGGCTAGTGAGGTGAGGGATCCCATTCAGGGCTAGGAGCGGGCTAGTGAGGTGAGGGATCCCATCCAGGTCTATAGGGACTGGCAGTGGCTGGTGAGGAGAGAAATCCCATTCAAGACTTGGGCTAGGCTAGTGAGGTGAAGGATCACATTCAGGACTGGGGTCGGGCTATTGAGGCAAAGTGTCCCATTCAAGGCTATAGGGTCTGGCTGGTGAGGCGAGGGATCCCATTCTGAACTAGGGGCTTCTTGACGTCATGACGGTGAAGGCTGTCAATGCGCAACAGCTGTAAGAACTGCCCCAAACACTGATCTCAAGTGTTTAAACACAACGTTAGGCTACTTCATAACTGGTCAAAAATCTCTCCGATAACGACAATATATACTCTTGCTTTCATTCAAACAGACCGGTAGGCATACAAAAGTTGGTCCAATTGCGAACAGGGAAACATCCAGGATCCAAACACTGGTGGTGAATAAAGTGGGTGGGGGCACGGGATGAGGAAGCGGGAGGGCTACTGTTCTCTGATAGGTTGACATTTATTTGCCCCAGATTTATCTATAAAGCGTCCAATACTCTGGGAACAATTGGCAGACTCCATGTCAATTTAATATGAAATTAATTTGCAATTGCTGAATACATGTCCAATTATTAGAAATGAATTAGAACCTACTTGACCATACTTAAATGCTAATCCTACAATTGTAGAAAAGTATATGCATAAAGAAAATATTTGATAATTAAACACTTGACACCTATAACGTCACATTTGACTGAATGATTCACTTGGGCTACTAGTTTAATATATTAGAATATATTTTTAATTATCCAGGATAAATGTAACATGTTTTTTGTTATTATGCTTTTTCATTTGGGTCTCAATGGCAATTCTCTTTTATTGAACACATTGCTGCCCTCTATTGGTTGGTAAGAAAATCAAGCAAACGCTTTCGTACGGGCCTTGTAAGATAAATCACAGGACAAAAGGAATGTTTAAAAAAACGGAAATATATTTAAATTGCAAACCCAGGAGTGTTGTACAAGGTAGGAAAACACAGACAGCCAAACTTTCAAAACGTTAATACGGATAGTGTATTGTACCAAAATCCAGTCTTATTTCAGGTTGGAAGAGAAGTTTTATCTTTAAAAGACAGAAAATACCAACAGTTCGAGAAAAAAAAGTACTTTAATATAAACATCATACTCAACGGTCATGTTAATTCAAAATGGTAAAGGAAACATCAACTAAAACACTTTGTTGTTAGTTATGAGCTGGACTATGCTTATAATCAGTTTTAATTACATATATTTATTTAAGACCACATATATTATGTGTGTTATTCTTAGAGATGAATACACAAATAATGACTATACAAAGGAGTGTTATAATATTGCAACATATATCCAACTTAAAATATGCATTAGTGAACTTAGTGAACACACAAAATGACAAAACAAGAGTTGAAAGGTTTCAGCAGTGAAGAGCTCGGCAACTCACTCCTGTCATTATCATCACACACACCCTATCTGCCTGACCCCAAGTGCTGTGTGGCTCCAATCAATGGAAAGTATTTTGTATGGTCTGCCCTTAAGATGCTTTCTGTTGTCTATAACCCCCCCCCTCCCTTCCCCTCTAGCCCACAATCATCGCTACCCTTTGTTCATTGGTTCATTGATCCGTCTTCCCAACCGCCAGCCCACTCTCCTACTCTCTTCCCCTATTTTCTCCTCCGTCTCTTTGCTCCTTAAAACCAAATTGAGCTAGCATGTTTGCGCCGGGCTAGGAACACAGCAGAGTACAATACAACACAGGCACTGCGATGTGGGGGCTTGGGTTTGTTCAATGACGCGGGTCGCGGTGCGATGAGACGCAATCATTGATGAGGTATTTTTCTGAATGCAGCCAGCAATACATCTGATGGGTAAGGGGGGGTTGGACTAGTTTGAGCACACACACTGCGGCAATAGGAGCCCAATGCAGTAGTTTGCTCACAGCCTCAGTCCCTCTCCTCACTCCCCCTGCCCCCCTCAGAGACTTCAGTCCCCCTGCCCCCCTCAGATACCTCAGTCCCTCTCCTCAGTCCCCCGGCCCCCCTCAGAGACCTCAGTCCCTCTCCTCAGTCCCCCGGCCCCCCTCAGAGACCTCAGTCCCTCTCCTCAGTCCCCCTGCCCCCCTCAGAGACCTCAGTCCCCCGGCCCCCCTCAGAGACCTCAGTCCCTCTCCTCAGTCCCCCTGCCCCCCTCAGAGACCTCAGTCCCCCTGCCCCCCTCAGAGACCTCAGTCCCTCTCCTCCCTGCCCCCCTCAGAGACCTCAGTCCCTCTCCTCAGTCCCCCTGCCCCCCTCAGAGACCTCAGTCCCTCTCCTCAGTCCCCCTGCCCCCCTCAGAGACCTCAGTCCCTCTCCTCAGTCCCCCTGCCCCCCTCAGAGACCTCAGTCCCTCTCCTCAGTCCCCCTGCCCCCCTCAGAGACCTCAGTCCCTCTCCTCAGTCCCCCTGCCCCTCTCAGAGACCTCAGTCCCTCTCCTCCCTGCCCCCCCTCAGAGCCTGCCCGGGCGCTCGGCGGTGCCCCCGGGGAAGAGGCTGTCCAGGGACAGGTCGCTGCTGCCCATGCCGGCCATGCGGCTCCGCAGCAGGAAGTGCGTCCGGCGCTGCAGCAGCCGCTGCTGCTCCTGCTTCAGCTCCACGTAGGAGCGGGAGAAGGTGTGGAAGATGGAGGTGACGGGGAAGGCCATGAGCAGGATGCCGCTCAGGATGCTGCTCAGCGCCACCACCTGGCCGGGGATGGAGCGCGGCACCATGTCGCCGTAGCCCACCGTGGTCATGGTGATGACGGCCCACCAGTAGGTGGCCGGGATGCTGCTGAACTCCCGCGCCGAGGCCATCTCGTTCTCGATCAGGTAGAGCAGCGGGGAGAAGAGGGCGATGGCCACGCACAGGAAGAGCAGCAGCAGGCCGAACTCGCGCGTGCAGCGCCGCGCCGTGAGCCCCAGCGTCTGCAGGCCCAGGGAGTGGCGGGCCAGGCGCATGACGTACAGGATGCGGAGGGCCCGCAGCACGCGCAGAACCAGGCCCACCTTGTCCAGGTAGCTGCTGCCCGAGCCGGGCCGCTTCTCCAAGGTGGAGGTGCTGTCCACCACCAGGGTGATGTAGTAGGGCAGGATGGCCATCACGTCGATGAGGTTCAGCGGCCGCCGCAGGAAGGCCAGCTTGCTCCGGTCCTGGATGAAGCGCAGGGTGAACTCCAGGGAGAACCACGCCACGCACACCGTCTCCACGATGAAGATGTTGTAGCACATCTGGGAACACGTTCCCTACGGAGGGAGGAAGAATACAAACGGGGGAGATTTAAAAGGCATCGCTGATGCTATGTGCGGAACATTTACTGTAGCCACCAGAGGGCGCCATTGCAATATAAATAGCAACAAATGGAGGAGAAAACCATATCACACAACCACCAAATAGAAAATACCCTGATAATTAAGACACACACACACACACACACACACACACGCACACGCACACGCACACGCACACGCACACACACACACACACACACACACACACACACACACACACACAGGCGCTAAACCATGGGAGATGCTACAATCACCTGAGTAGCAATGTTAATTAAAGTGTCATCTTCTTTTCATGAGACTCAGTCAGGCGTTGTGTGAGAATGAATACACAGTGAGATCTCCTCACACAACCTAATAGCCCATCATTGAATCTCAGCTTAACTATTGGAAGCTGAATCAACATAATGAGGAGTAAAGATGGAGATCCCCCCGCACATGCACAAAACCACACACACACCCTACGCACGGCATCCACACAAACGCCCTCATGCAGATACACACACACACATCAAGTTTTTTCTAAGAATTCTGTGTGAGCCCTGAATTATTCATTGGTGTTTTATTTTATTTTGCATGACTAAAGGGGACAGGAAACTTTGTTAGACTTAATCACAAGCATCTGATCTGCTTAAGAACAAAGCCAATTAAATATTATTTTAGAAAGTAATTATTGCTTGCCCTCCATTTTACTTTTCCTTCATAAATCAACTTTCAAGATTTCCAATGTGCATGTCCGATGAGGTGACACAAGGCAGGGGTTTAAAGTCATTGAAATGACGTTACACTACCAGATGGCTCCTTCTCACTGGGCTTATTTGGATGTTGTGCTCTAATATGGTGGACCTAATGATGATGAGCTGAGCCTGTCTACCGTCGTGAGTTCACAGGAGTTCTGCTAGCGATTTTCTACACCCCCCACGTGGTCAGGAATTATTAGGGGTTTATCATCAATCGTATTAAATATAATAAAATACTATTTAAAAACCTAAAAAAGGGACCTTGAATATGGACGCTGATGTTAGTACCATCCCTATTGTTATAGGCAAGGCAAGGCAAGGACAATGCCTTGCAAGGCATACAACATGGGATTGTCACGCTCCCGAGCCTCAATTGTAATAGTATAGTATAATAATTCATCAATAAACATAATCACCATTTATCGTGGAAACATCTTGTACATTGTCACCATGGTGGTCCTATAAACGATGACCTGATTACATGCTGATCGAACCGAGCACTCCGGCGTGTGACCGTCGTTTGGCAGGCTGTGCCTTGCAATCAAAAATAACAACGTACCAAAGAGGCTGCAAATAATCCAAGCAGAATTAGACCTGGATCAGCTCCAACAGCCCGCGGTGCCTGTACTCACCGCCTCCTCCTCCTCCCGCATGGCGGGCATGGTGCTGACGGACAGGTTGACGGCGGTGATGGTGACGAACAGCACTGACAGGCAGGCGAAGATCTTCCCCGGCAGGCCCGACTGCGGCCTCTCCACCATGTCCCGCAGCCTCGCCATGCAGCGGCTGGTCCGCGTGGCCCCCTCCCCGCCCTCCTCGCCGGACCCCCCGGCCCGGCCCCCGCCGCCGCTCTCCGTCTCCATCATGTCCTCCATCAGGTCCTCGTCCTCGGCCCGCTCCAGCTCCTCGCACTCCTCCACCCGCTGCAGGAGGCGGCGGCGGCAGCACCACTCCATGCTCTCCTCGGGGAGCCCCCAGTAGAGGAGCTCCTCGCGGAAGGAGAGCGCGCACATCTCCCGCAGCGAGCGCAGCTTGCCGGCGCGCAGGAAGGTGAGGATGGTGCGGAAGGCGCAGGGGCTGCGGTCGAAGAAGAACTCGTTGCGCGCCACGTCGTAGTCGTCGCACACGCGCATGATCTCGTCGAAGCTGCGGCACAGGTGCAGCCGGCCCAGGCGGGACAGCGGGAAGTCCTCCAGGGTGCTCCAGGGCAGCTGGTAGCGCACGCCGCCCACGTTGACCACGGCGTAGGGCCGGCGCCGGGCGCTGGCGGCCGTCGGCGGGGCGGCGTCCGTCCCCCCACAGCCGCCGGTGGGCTCCGGGGCCAGCTGGGCCCGCTTGTAGAAGGCCCCCTTGAGGGCCTCGGTCTCCTGGGGCGGCGGGAGGTTGAGCGAGGTGTCGGAGTCACAGCTCAGGGCGCTGTAGTCGTAGTCGGAGCCGTCGCCCGCCAGGAGGGCCATGTTGGCTCCCCTCTTCCTCCTCCTCCTCTTCCTCCTCCTCCTCCTCCTCCTCCTCCTCCTCCTCCTCCTCCTCTCCCTCCTATCCCGGGACGCCACTCACATCCCCCGCGAAGAGCTGTATACCGGCACGGCCTAGCCTGGGGCAGCCTGCGATAGGACCAGAGAGGAGAAAGACATCCCCACGTCTTAACTTATTATATTTAGATCATAGAATAGCAGGTAATATACTAAAACATATACCTTTATATATTCCTTCCACTGAATAATCGTGTAATGTTGTTGTGAGGCAAGTTATAGCAAATTTAGATTTGAGATTTAAAATGGTTAAAATGGGATTTTAAAAACATGAGGTCACACACAGATCGCACACAGTTCAAACAATTATTGACATTACATTTCATTTTGATAACGTGTTCATATGTATGGACCGTTTTCAATTACATTTGTAGCTTCCATTTGAGGCAGGTAACATGAACATGGCCGCTTATATAATACAACACACACTGGAAGAATAATGATGTGCACTTAGATGTGTTTTCCGC
>NC_044048.1:15584799-15672299 GCF_902167405.1 Gadus morhua | reverse complement strand
ATGCGTCGGTGAGGAGGGATGCCTGTAACAAGGGCCGCAACAATGGAATGAAAGCTGTACAAGATGTGGACAAAGCTCTTCAGAACTTCTAGCGGTTTGTGCCTTGTTTAAATCAACTTGATTCAACTTCATTTCGGCCTATAAATGGATGCTGTCCTACTCATTTTTGTTTTGAAGTACTCAGCTAAACTTGATTACATAAAGATGACGTAACTTGGTGGTGTTCTGCTTTTGTACTTTATAGCCTTCCATTCCACCGTCCCTCCATTACAGCCTCTCTCCGCAACCAACCAACCAGATCAGCCCCCGAGGTATGTCAACAATTTGTTTTCCGCTGAAACCCATGGCCATGGATTGTGTGTGCTCTCCATCTCCCTCGGGTTCCAGTCAGGTGGATCGGCTGTCACTGTCACTCCCCTGGACCCGTCGCTGAAAGCAGCACTCTCTCACCACCAAACCACGCTGAGGATCCATGTGAGGACAGGGATGTGTGTGTGTGTGTGTGTGTGTGTGTGTGTGTGTGTGTGTGTGTGTGTGTGTGTGTGTGTGTGTGTGTGTGTGTGTGTGTGTGTGTGTGTGTGTGTGTGTGTGTGTGTGTGTGTGTGTGTGTGTGTGTTTGTGTGTGTTTGTGTGTTTGGGGCAGAACAGACCTAGGGATCGGTATCATGGGTTTAAAGTGTATAGGGAAAAAGACAACAAGTTATAACTCGATCATAAAGTCCTGCACATCATCGACTAAAGTGAAAGTTTGAGTTTATTGAGGCCTGTCACAGACAGTGTAAACATCATTTGTTGAAAATGAACATAAACAGGAAACGATCTCTCTGGATGATGAAAAGATCATCCAGAGAGAACATAAACAGGAAAGGACAATCACCTTCCAATTCAGATGTAAACAACGGGGTTTTGAAACATTTTCAAACTACTATTGCTGGTTATTTTCAAAACAAATCCGTAAACCAGTTTAATTGACTCTTGCAGCCATGCCATACGATAATGCCTCAGAAACCCTTTGTTTCTTATGCTCTGGAGTGTCTGGAGTAAACCTGTTCTCCTCCATTTTCAATAAATGTCAGGATACCACCTTTTTCTTTCTGCCCCCACTAAGTTAACAACACTGCCACTAAGGATGGGAGGCCAATAAGTCAATTATAATCACAATGCTGTGAAGGAAGGAGACAAGCTGATCTATGAAACATAACATAACAATAACTCATCAAAGAGGCTTTCAGAGATGCTTGCATAGAGGCTTGCATGCAGAGACGCTTGCAAAACGACAGCATGGAATACAATCCTTGTATCATGGGATGTATTCATTGTATTCCTTGTATTATCCCCATGGTTGATTCATAAACATAATTTTAGACCGATGTATTATGCATGCCCGCTTACCCAATCTTGCATGTTACATTCCATCTTATCATTAATGACCTCTAATCACCAACTAAAGATCATGTGGGGATTTACAGTAGGCCTACATTAACTCTGCGAGGCTGTGTCTTTAACGACACAGCTAAAACAATAAGTCAAGTGACCAGTCATTTGTTGATGGTGGGAAATGATACACTGTAATGGCCCTCCGTATTTGAAAAAATGTTACCATTCAAGCATCTGTTGAATATTGTTTATATATTAATTGATAAACGACATCTGCTCTCTTTAAGTGTACTCAACCGTTTGAAAAAAAACAGATTCACGCAAAAAAATAAATGCAATTGAGGATTAGCATATTAATTTAACAAAAATTAAGCATTTGTGTGCAATAACAAGGATTTGATAGGTGATCTCAAATTCATCTTCACACTGCACCCAATAATACTATTTGCATGAACTTTAGTCACATACCATGCGAGATATATTGCGGTTCCACGTGTCACACAATCACAGCGGAATCACAATCACAACCCTGTTAGTGATCTAAATGACAGGCGATCAAGCGGAATACTCACTGTGCACCTCGGGTCCCTGTTGCGGAAGATCTCTGCAGGAAAGCGTGGTTAGTTGGAAAATACGGATGGCTCTGAGATGCGAACACACGGGGAACACATATGAACCGTTTCTCCTGCTATCGCTGCCTCACTTCAGTTTGTAGATGGGTCCGGGGAGCTTATTTGATGATCACATGCGTTCAACAGGCTGCCGTCTCTCCCCCGCCCCTTTCCTTTCCTTTTCTCTCTCTCTCTCTCTCTCTCTCTCTCTCCCTCTCTCTCTCCCCACCCTCTCTCTCTCTCCCTCTCTGAACTCTCTCCCTCCCCCCCACCCCTTCACATCAGCACAGCTCCAATCTCTGACATCAGAAGTTGCTTTGGGGAGAAATCTATGCGAGGATTCCATGGTAACCACCGCCTAGCACATAGTGGCCCTCTTCAGATGGACGTAATCCTAATTTTGTGTGGTTCTTTACTGTAATGATAATAATGATCATAATTATATAGCTGAAGAGTGGTCTTAAGTGTCTACGTCACTATAATCGTCCTCAAAACATCAGAATTGAAGTAAAACAATTCAGACAAGGAGGTCAGCAACCCTAAACTGGATACCTTTAAACTAAAAATTTGAATAGGCCTGGATGTCAAGTAGCAATACGTAACTCACCTTAGTATAACGTTTTAATCTCACAGACCTAGTCCCTTCCTATTCGACCTATTGATCTATGGGAATGAAAGCTGGCCAGGAGGAGGGAGAACGCTCTGGACAAGGGCTGCAGGAGGCCAGAGGAATGCTATGTTTCATTTGTTTGCTGAGCTGACCAAAGGGGTTAAGATAATTAAATCCTGAAAGCACACGCCAGTCCCAATATGTGGTAAAGACGTTGTTTACAACCAACCTTCATGCCTTACTATTGAAGTTGCCAATGTTTCAAAAATAGCTCTGGTGCCCCCTCACCCATTATTCATTTCCCCGCGGTATTATCGTACATGTTGTGGGAGCCGTTGGAATGAAATGTTCACCAATCTCCAGGACTAGCCCTCGACCAGCAGTATTGACGGCATAACGGGATACATTTTTGTTTACAGGAATATAGTTGTTTTTTTTCTTAAAATTTGTAAAAACGTTTCTTTAGAAATACCATGGGGTTGGTTAGTATAGGTTTTGTTAATGGAATATATTAATAGATAATTTGTGGTGATGATGGAATAGCATGTTCAAGCAGAGAGTTGCAAACCTTGAAGGGCCACTTGTTGATTCTTACGGTTTTTCTCAGTCGCTTTGGTGAATTTCTCAGATCAGAATTGAAATTCTCAAAACGACCTGTTCAATGTTCACATCATTGTGTCACTTGTGCACATCAAAAAAGCAGTTTCTCATTTCTTTGAACAAGTTGCAGATGCTTAGTTACATTCAGATAAATGATTATGTACAATTCTCTGCTCTTTCCTACATTATCAATTGCTTATGTCATGTTGATCAAAATGAATTGTAATGGGTCTCTATTGAATAGTCTCACCCCCACAACATTTAGGCATTAGTTCATTGCATAAGTCTTTACATGCAAAATGGTTGAACAAGTTGTCATAATATGTCAAGCATATTTCTATACATTTCAATTAGACATTTTTTCTAAATTGGTCCTGAATTGGTAAATTGCTACCAAGTGAATCTTGACTTTCTCTAAAGAAGGGAAATGTGTGAAGTGTAAGATCAACCAACGATCAACCAGTTTACTGAAATAGCTCAAAGGTGCATCTCCTGAACCATGAACTGGCAAGTATATAGCTGGAGCACAACACAATGTTACATTGTTTGACAATGGAAGGACAAGGAATTGGGCAGGGTCAACAGCCAGAGAGAAGAAGAGGAAGAGGAGTGAGGCTGCGTGAGAATGAGAATTTGTGGCCCAACAGACAGGAACGTCAGGAGGTGTAGAAAGACTGCACTGTAATTCATACAGCAAAGCATGTACAGTTTACCCTAAGGAGATTTTCCTATGTTCACATTCCTAGCAATGACATGGTGTGTCAACAAATTACAGTACAAACAGTCAAAGCGTAAATGTGAATCTTGTCCAGTCTCTTGCAATCAATCTCCCACATACGCTAAGGTGTAACTTACAATTTACAATAATTGTCTTCAAAACTTTAGCCATAGTTTACATCAGAACATCCCTCCAGAGTACACTGTTATATTGACAACATGACTAAGCAATTTGACTGTCTTATCCGTACACAATGACAAAGGGACTTGTCATTGTGATGGCACTGACATGTTCATTGACAGAGATATTTAATTTTGAGAAACGAAGCTAAGAATTTTAAGCAAGAGACTGGCTTTTGCATGAAATCCATGGTGTTTTGCTATTTGTACGAATTGTTTTGAGAATGGACACTGGTACAGATAACTTCAATTCTGATCTGTACCAAAGCGACTGAGAAAAACTGTAAAATGATCATCATTAAGGAAATCGAGATATGTTGGCAGATTAATATACTTGATTAATTAATAGGCCATACCCCTATTATTTATACATTCATAATATCATATGAATATTAAGTAGTAGCAGTAGCAGCAGTTAAACCAAAATATCTTTAATATCATATATATATACATATCTATATGTATGTAGCAGAGGCAGCAGATTAAGCAAGGAGATTTGATCATGTAAGTAACGGAAATGCGGTAAGTGATATTGATTCAAACTGATTAGTTCCTGATTGGTTTCTCCGCTTGAACTAATAGGTATTTCCTCATGCTAAGTTGTTCTGAAAATGCAAGCTCTTAGGGGGTAATCCTCATTATACCATTTCACATTGGATAAAATCATGGTGTGGTTGTGGTTCTATGTACCACAGTAAGCTACTTTCCGTCCTTCCGTTCCGTGTTATGGTTCTTAGATTGAATCCAATCAAATGGACTCTTATGTTTTATTGATCTGGCAGAGGCCATATATTCATCGTCATTCATGCTCAAGCTGACATGAAAAGGACATATGAACCAGGATAAAGAAAAAATAACTACATTTCATTGAATGCATTATTTCTCCTACCATCCAAATCACAATCAAAGTGATTGTGGTTATTCTTGTGCTTTCTTTTTAGCTATTTGTATTCATAACTTGATGCATTTTCTAAACCAATTCATAACGGATGCATTTATGACAGCAATTAACATTGGTAAATGTTAACCACATCAAGGGGTCTCATAATTGTGACAAACATTACAAAGCCTCCTACCCAGGCATTCAGTGATTGAGTGTAGGCAGCACACAAGAGATCAAACAAACACATTTTCTCATCAGCAACCTATGGAGGTAAAGTAGCACTGATCTGGCAGGAAGAGGCATTCCCGTTGTCAGGGGCAGCCGAGTGTTAAATATAGCTGTCTCATAAAAGGTACAGAGGCAACCAGCTGGAATAATCTAATTGAAAGGATGTAATACATTTATTCGGCTCCTGTCATTGTATGATAATAGCCAAATGGCAAATGTTGTGTCGAATGCAATTCAACGTGACCCCTCTACAGTCAAGCCCAAAGGTGATGGGAAGACTCAAGCAGTGGCCTGGAGCTGAAGTGACTGGTTCAGATTCCAATTTAAACTGAAGTTGAGCTGTGGAATTACAGCATGCCTGCCTCAACAGCTGCTTGCTTGGGAGGGATAACTTGTTATTTCTTGGGTTTGACAAATTCCGAAGGATGTGTGGTTGCCAAGGCCATTGGCAGGAGGAAATAAACAGACATTACCTTCAACTTCTTTTTAAAATATGGTTGGATCCCACACAGTAGCCCTTGAGTTTATGATGAAATTATTCAGGAGGAAACACTGTATCAAAAATATCTCTGGGCACTACCGCTGAGTGAAGGAGAGGGAGGGAGAGAAAGAGAGGGAGGGAGAGAAAGAGAGAGACAGCGAGAGACACAGAGAGACAGAGAGAGAGAGAGAGAGAGAGAGAGAGAGAGAGAGAGAGAGAGAGAGAGAGAGAGAGAGAGAGAGAGAGAGAGAGAGAGAGAGAGAGAGAGAGAGAGAGAGAGAGAGAGAGAGAGAGACAGAGAGACAGAGAGACAGAGAGACAGACAGAGAGAGGGAGATTGAGACAGAGAGAGAGAGAGAGAGAGAGAGAGAGAGAGAGAGAGAGAGAGAGAGAGAGAGAGAGAGAGAGAGAGAGAGAGAGAGAGAGAGAGGAAGGGACAGGGAGAGATAGAGATACAGAGACAAAGAGACAGACAGAGAGAGAGAGAGAGACAGCGTCAGAGACAGAAAGAGAGACAGTGAGAGAGATAGAGCTAGAGAGAGAGAGAGACAACAAATTACAGAGAGATAGAGATAGAGACAAAGAGATAGAGAGACAGCGACAGAGAGAAAGAGAGAGAGACAGCGGGAGAGACGGAGACAGAGAGAGAGAGAGACAGCGAGAGAGATGGAGACAGAGAGAGAGAGAGACAGCAAGAGAGATGGAGACAGAGAGAGATGGAGCATGATGTACGACAGTGAGGGACTGCGTAGGAAGAGGCTTTGACCCCAGCCTATTTTTGACAGCTGAAGGGTCAAGGAACACAGTGTATGTTTAGACATCCCTTGTTCACATATTATAACTAGCTTCTTACACCATTACACTGACTATGTGGAGGACTCCCCCTTCTATATAAAAATGTTATGTTTTGTAATGTGGGATCTAATGGAATGCAGATTGAGTTGGACTTCCATTTGTCCTTGACTGCATTCTTCCTTCATATGCAGCATTTTCCCCTGCAGTACGATTAGCATGGCATGTTGTTGAATATGACAACTCTCGGTGATGACTTGATGATTTTTGTGTGTTTGCAGAAGTAGCTCAGGGACAACTTTTGGCAGGATTTGAGCTCCATCTGTGGTGTGAAACATCCTGACAAACTACCCTTTCAAAGTAGCTGTGTGCTACATAACAATTTAACAGTATCCTGTTGAGCTAAAAGGCTCTCTGGGAATGCAGTGTTTTGCCAACTACCAATGTTAGTGCTGTATTGTATTTTAAATACAATGGGCAATAAACTCTGAATAGGAAAATCCCAAGAATCACTTCATGCTGGGTAATTCCAATGCTAATTCAATTGTATTATATGTCAATAATAGAGGAATACAAAGTATAAATTCTAAAATAGAAGATTGAATATTGCTTCTTCTACAAGCCCTTGACTGAAAGGGAAGCATCAGGCATTGAGCCGTCATTCGACGTCATTGGATGGTCATTGGATTGTCATTGGATGGTCATTGGATGAAAAAGTGCTTGACGTTTCACACTTAATCTTAAGATTAAGAATGTGTACTAACATACATCCGTTTGACCACTTCGGGTAAACCTGAAATGTCCTTCTCTTCAGGAGCAATTCGTTTTGTTCACTTGCTTTCATTCTTCTCTGTTTTGTTGGTGGTTGGACCTGTGTGTAATGTGTTTGTGTGTGTGTGTGTGTGTGTGTGTGTGTGTGTGTGTGTGTGTGTGGGGGGGGGGGGGGGGGGGGGGGTGGCGTGCGCGTCTGTGTATGTGTGTATGTGTGTGTGGGTGGGTGTAAGAGGCTCACGGCCTATCTGTCTTTATTTATCAGGTTGCTCTTGGCAGGTTAAATTGCTTCCTAGGTTATTTCCTCCTGGTTTCCTTTTAGGTTCATTTCCTCCGTGTCGTTGTCAGAGAGAGGAAGGGGCGAGGCTGTCCTTGTGTGGATAAGGACAGTGGCGGCCACTCTATCCATGCTGCACATGACAGATCAAGAGGACCTCCCTCCCATTACATGCCAACCACAGCTTACAAAGAAGAAGACAACACACAGACTCATGTAGGCATTTGTCTGATGTACAACATGAATGGATGGGTTTAATCTGCACACACACTAATGTTTGAAATGATTGGTTAGTTTCGTGTTAGTGTTTATTTATTTTTTTCAATTTTATTGCTAAATATAATTATAATGACTTCAGGAGGATATACAAAGGTATATACAAAAACCTAAACCATCACAACGTGTCTAAATTACTGTATAATGGTGTCTAACCTTTGACCGAACGCTTGTAATGTGACCATTTGTGGAGCCTTCATCATGGATCAATGTTTTTCTCACAAACACACACACACACACACACGCTCGCTCTCTCTCTCTCTCTCTCTCTCTCTCTCTCTCTCTCTCTCTCTCTCTCTCTCTCTCTCTCTCTCTCTCTCTCTCTCTCTCTCTCTCTCTCTCACACACACACACACACACACACACACACACACACACACACACACACACACACACACACACACACACACACACACACACACACACACACACAAACACACACACACACACACACACACACACACACACACACACACACACACACACACACACACATGAATGTGAATAAATCTTCATTAAAATGACAATAAAGATCATTGTCTTCCTTACATTAGTTAAAGGTAAGATTGAAGAGCTATCAATTTGAGGGTAATTTAGTTGAAATGCCAAGGCCATCTGTCAGTTCCTTATTTGGTCTGTCTTATTCCCTCAGTTCCTTATTTGGGCTGTCAAATGTCAAAATTCAGTTCCCATGCTCTTTTCTGTTCTCTTCACAACTAAAACATCTTACCTGGAGGACCTTTAAAGAGGTATATTATGTGTTCATGATGCATTGACTAGAAAGCTTGTATGGTTTGTGCTGTGAGGAAAGGTCACACCAGACGATACACTTTATGAAGATACACTTTGAAAGAGAAGGAAATAATTGGCATGAAGTAAAGGATATCATGTCTTCTGTGGTAGAGATTTCACACATCCCTGTTCCAGCGGTTGAAATGGCACACGGCCATTCAAAAGCAAGCACAGGTTTTTAATCAGGGAGAGGTTGCAGCAAGTGTGAGGTGATGTTTTCGTATTCATCATCGCTATGTTATTATTTTTTGTGTTGCTGCGGGCAAGTGGCTCATCTACTCCTGGATGCCTCCTCTTAGTGATTGCATGTTCCGGTTTGACCCCAGTGACCTCTTATCTCCTGCCTGCTATTATTAGAGTATGCATGCGGTGCACTGTAGGAATAAAACCATTTTCCAATTGCTATACTGCTTTGCTACTGTGATAGGTTGTAGTTTCTATATCTGCCAATCTGCCCTTTAGTCCTGCGAGCCATGTGGCCTGGGGATTGATAGCTTTACGATAAACCAAAAAAATCAAATTCCTTGCCGAGGACATTGTTAAGGGTTAGGGTTCGGATTGATTGCTACGAAAGTCAAGACAAGTGAGACTTCTTCTTCTTAAAGAGAGCGTAATGGGTGGCTCACATGAGGTGTGCAAAGGTCATTGTCCAATAGGAAAGTGAGTTTATTTCTGATGAGGTTCTGTTTTAGTATTCAGCGACAACGTTGTTAGAGCATGTCATGGCACACAAAATGTGGTCTGAGTGCGCTTGACATTTTCTTCTGCGGACGGCATAGATGAAGGCGTGTTTCTGTTTCTTCACAGTGGTATCTCAGTCAATGGCTGTAGCATTGACCTTTTTTCTGAATACCATACGAAATGGGAATCAAATTTAAAGCATTTTAACAAAATGATGTAAAGTGTACAAATATAATTCAAGCCCCTTCATCCACCTGACTCATGCAAGGCCATCACATTTAGAATTGAATCATAATTTTAAAATGACTTTCAATGTTTCCATTAAGGAATGTCGATGCCTGTTGATAGTGTGACGAACCATCTGCCCTGGGGGGAATCCCTACTGGGCTGCCATGATGGCCACGAGCCCAGAGGAACTGGAGGGTACGAACGCCATGAACTCAATGCATCCTAATGCTCTGTGTAACCAAACAAATGGACCGATTACACATTTCTATCGCTTGAACAATGCAATGTTTTATAGTCCATAATATTAATGTCCCTTTTCTAATATCCATAACGCATAATGTTTTAACTGAATCATTATTTAAGGTTCAATTCCAAATTGTGAGAGCAATTTTGATTGTGACAAATACATACCTATTTAAAGATTTGGGGACTTTGAAGAAGCTATTAATATATTTTGTTTAAAGTTTTTAATCAGTTACTATGGATACCATATTGTTGCGCGACAGTGTAAGAGAGATTGAGGTGGTACACGTATGATGTTGTCCAGACAGTCCATATAGCTCCATTGAGTTGATCACAACTTTGGTTTACTGTAAGAAGTGTTTTTTGATGTGTATATTCTTCAATGTTAAGGCAATTGCAGTTCATTGCAGTTAGACAGAGGGCTTAATATACATATCGCCATTGGTCACTGTTAAAACTCTAGTTGAATGACTTTTCAGTAACAGGCACAATCATTAAAATCCTAGATGCATACAAATGCACACACGAAAAAACCCAGATGCTAAACAATTTAAGCTGCTACAACGCACTTACAACTTAAACACACACACACACACACACACACACACACACACACACACACACACACACACACACACACACACACACACACACACACACACACACACACACACACACACACACACACACACATACACACATACACGCACACACACAAACAAACACACACACACACACACACACACTCACACACATGCACAAGGAGCGTAGGTAAGGTATGTTGGAGCACGCTGACCATAATGTCTTTGATTATCTCGGGGCAAAATAGCAGCTCCCTACCTGACCGTGAACGGCTCGTTAAGGCGCTGCCTCGTTCTGCATAATGTGCAATGAAGTTGGCCGACTACGCCTTTACGGTTGTTTCTTTTTGCAGTGATGTTAATGCTGTGGCAATTATTTTCTGTGTTTATCTGAAGGCAGTATTGGAAATAAATGGTCGTACACCTTACTACCATAGTTGTTCTGCTCAGAGCCATCGCTGCAGTTATATGGCACAGGGCCGACCCGCGTATCATTAGGCGAAAGATGCTGAAACGTTAGCCAAAGGAGACCAACCCATTCACACAACTACCATTTTCAAAAGATTTTCTGCATCACCTCAAGCTCTGTGCAAGCTCTGTGGGTCTTTAAGGCCCAACTGTGCGGCCTAGGCTAAACGAACCAGGGGTACGAATAGAAACTCAGATAAAATAACCATTTTATAAATGTCTGAAGGATGCATTTGGGAGGTAATTATAATAGCAAATGGGAATGACTGTGGCTTCCGATGTCTGTCCGGACGGGGCCATTGGCTGTCGTGAAGGTGTGGATTGTACCTTGGCACGATGACAGACACATGCCATCAGAGACACATGCCTCTGACACATGGAGATCCCGCCTACAGACACATGTACATGTGAAAAAAAGAATCCAAAGAGATTCATATAAAATGGAATATAAAAGACAACATAATTAAAACAATTATACTAAGAGTTGTATATTATTATTGCATGCTTATAATTTTCTGTTTGCATTAATACCAATTACGTATGTATTTGGAATATAGTTAGATTATCAATCATATCACATTGATTGGTGTTTGACTTCACTGCGTCCTCACCCATTAAGGGACATTCTGTGTTATTTCCAAGAAAGGGTTGGATGTTACATAACCATCACCATATGAAATATCTCCAAGCAACACAGGCCTGTAATAACCCAGTCAGATTAATTTATTCGGTCCAAATTAAGTCATTCGATTGTCTACCTACCTGCCGAGCTACCTGTGTGCACTCTGCCCGTGCATTCATTGGGCATCACCAGGGTCGTCAGACCCAGAGCGTGTATCTCTGGGAAGACCCAGAGCTATTAGCGAGATTTAGCTCTTGGCAGACATATTTCTAAACCAGCGAACTAGTCAAGTGTTTTGGGGGAGTTGCTTGCAGGGATGTGTGATTTGTTTTTTCTTATTAGTGGTTTTGACTCAAGCTAGCCCATCCATACTAGCTTTAACGGATGTTATAGGTGACCCATTATTGTTATTGAAATCTTTTCATGATTATCTGATGAATTCATGATGACTTTAAGGCACACTGTTGGTGGCACTGACACTGATTGATTTTGAAATCAATGTAGCCTATGAATTATTTCCCATACCAACACTATCATTTAGATTCTGCTCATGTGAGAGAGTGTTTGTGTCTGTGTGTGTGTGTGTGTGTGTGTGTGTGTGTGTGTGTGTGTGTGTGTGTGTGTGTGTGTGCGTGCGTGCGTGCGTGCGTGCGTGCGTGCGTGCGTGCGTGCGTGCGTGCGTGCGTGCGTGCGTGTGTGTGTGTGTGTGTTTGTGTGCATATAAGTGTGAAATTCTAGAAAGCAACTAGTCTTTCTAATGGGACAGACTGGATGTACTCAAGGCCCAAACCCTGCAGCTGCCTGCCACTGCCCTGATCACCACCACGACAAGGTGACAGAGCTGCCCAGGTCCATGCCAGCATGGACCCCATGCACACAAAGGCAGGCACAGATAACCTGTATTGGGTAAGCATTCAAGATATTAGATATTTTTCACACCATCAATTACTATACATATTATTGTTCTTAGTATCATTAGTATTATTATAAACAACCATTAAGATATGTCATCTTAATGATTGTTTATAATAATACTATACTAATAATGATAAGAACAATAATATGTCACACATTTCCCTTCTAAATATCAAATTGGTTCTCAGTCGCAGTTATCATTCCATTGTCAACAGTAGACCCGTTGATGTAGGCTGCCTTGTGTATGGAGTCGAGCTCTGTGGTGGCGATGGATTGTGTAGTCTATGTCATGACGTCAAACTCTATGTTATGGAACTACTGAGTGAAGTAGTGGGCGGAAGCTATAGATACAGTGGGAACTTGCTATTCCATCTGATTTAATGAGCGACTGATGCACTTCAAAGCTCTTGCCCTATCACCTCTGATAAAATATGGATGTCTTATAAATAGTGATAAGAAACAGCCATTTTCCTGGTCGAACCAATGTGGATCAGTAGACTAGCAGTGTTCAATGTAGCAATTTACCGCCTATATCTTATACAATTCAGGCCTGATAGTAATATAGGCTAGCGTAATTTGGGTAGGCTACTCGCAGACCCAATATATGAAGCATGGGTCCCTTGAATTAAATGCGTCGGTACCATAGAAGAGACTCCATAATCTATGTTTGTTGGGTTGCATAAAATAAAGGACATTAGCTTGACTACTTAATCTTGTTTATTTTATCTTTTTCAATCATAAGTGGATTTACATCCATACGTTCCTGGTACATCTTAAGTTAACATGGCAATTAAATGCTTTTACATTCGGCGAATCTGGTGAAAGTGGACGAAAATATCTCCTCGTTCGCCCTGTTCATGGAGCACCGGTTTATGTCGCCTCCTACAGTATAACTAAACCTGTGGTTGCACTTGGCCCTATACCCGCTTGGAACGCTAGTTGTCGCTATAGTATAATGAATGAAAAAGACATGCCACACAGCAGCAGTAGTCTCTGCTTTCAATGAGCGGTCAAAGGCAAACAAAAAGTTCTCTTCCCAGAATGGGTAATGTGGCTCAGATGGATTTTCTTGGATTTTATTTTACCCAAGAGACCGATACAAATAGCACACTAACAAAATCCAAATGTTATAAAATAAATATTAATAATAAAAAAGTAAAATAGAATAATATGAAATAGCAACCCTACCCAAATATATACTACTATTAATTTAGAAATGTTTTTTTTAATATGTTGCTTTATGTTCAGTATTTATATGTGTGTGTGTGTGTGTGTGTGTGTGTGTGTGTGTGTGTGTGTGTGTGTGTGTGTGTGTGTGTGTGTGTGTGTGTGTGTGTGTGTGTGTGTGTGTGTGTGTGTGTGTGTGTGTGTGGGTGTGTGCGTGTATGTGTATGCATGTCTGTATGTCCGTCAGTTTGTCTGTCTGTCTGCCTGTCTGTCCATCTGTCTGTCTGACTGTCTCTGTTTGAATGCTTGTTTGTCTGTCTGCCAGTCGGTCAGTTTGGCAGACAGACAGTTTGCCTGCCTGTCTGTAGGCTATGTGAGTGTGTATGCGTTTGTTAATTTGGCATGTCCAAATGTCTCTATCCGTGCATTTTCTACATTTACTACTGACTAATGTTCTCGCGAAATGTCTCTGTTGAGGAACCTCGACTCAAGTTAGACAAGTGTGACACTTGAACGTGTGAACATCCCCTCACTGTTTCTGAATACCATTTCTTAGGCCTATCATTTAAGTGGCATTTTACTCTCTTACAGTTCAGGGTTGTTGAACCGACACGCGGATGATATTTCAGCATGATGCCATGGTGACAGCATTACGAGGCCGACCCTCTGAAGCGTCTCCGCGATGCGAAATATCAAAGTGATGAGCAGAATGAAATACCAAGCATGTTAAAAGATCACTCAGTTTCTTCTTCTTCCGATGGCGAGCAAGAAATCCCTATACAGTCTATGAACTCATTACGCCACTTAGTGCCTTGCTAAAGGGCACGTGAGTCACCGTGGCATATATCCGTAGGAGTCGGGGGTAAAAGTCGCTCAGCAAGAGAAGCCCACGTGCTGCACTCCCCCCACCCCCTGCGGTGATGTCATTGCCAGAGACTTCCTGAACACAGGGTTCATTCACAGAGCCCTCAACTAGCACCAGCTCCCAAACACTCGTCTCTATGGCAACAGGGCCACAAGGCATGCATGTGGGCCTTTCTGTTATTTGTTTGAACGAGGGATGGAGTTGTCATGTGTGAGTAGTGTGTGCACATGTTCACAGTGTGTGTCTGTGTGTGTGTGTGTCTTTGTGTGTGTGTGTGTGTGTGTGTGTGTGTGTGTGTGTGTGTGTGTGTGTGTGTGTGTGTGTGTGTGTGTGTGTGTGTGTGTGTGAGGGGGCGAGGGGGGGTTGTATGTGGGTGTGTGTGTATGTGTGTCTGTGTGTGTGTGCATGCATTCATGAAAGTATATGTTCGATTCCCGTACGCAGCTTGTACATTTCTGTGTGTCTGAATCCAGCCCATAGTAACTGCAAGCAAATCAAAGCCCCGGTGAAGAGTAAAACCTATGTTATAGATGTATCAGTTATGGCCCTTTTCCATTCGCAATTTTGGCTTCATCAAACCATGCCACGCCGATTCACGTTTTCATTCCCAGTTTAATTGTGCCAGAGATAGACCATCTCCAGAGTGCACCCGACCAGCCTCTAAGCAGGCTGCAGTGATGTAAGCCTTGCCTGCTGGTCTGAGCGAGAAGTTTCTGTCAAATTTTAGGACTAGAGACCTATGAAAATACAATAACTGTACTCTTGTGACTGAGACGCATCAATGCCTAGATTTTTTATTATTAGGTCATTCCTAAAACTAAAATCAAGGACATCATGTGGCACTTGGGAAAATATGTGTTAAACATTGTCAAATGTGTAAACAAGACCGATCTTTTTCAGTAGGCTGTAATATGAAAGTGTGTGTTCAATCAAGCCAAAAACATACGTTCAAGTTAGTTTGGTTGTGATGGCGTTGCAAATCCCAGTCATGCTGGACTGCCATGAGTCAAAACCAAGTCAAGCCAGATTCCAGTATAGTACAATTAAAAAACACAATTAGTTGCAATCCTCAACCTCATCACTAGATGCCACTTAATCCCGCATACCGCACCTTTAAAGAACAGGTGACCCTTTAATGTTGTAAATAATCTCTAACATCAAATGTACATATCATTTTTTTTCTGTTTGTCTATTTCTATATTAGATATGGTTGGAATATGTCTGTTCATTGAGAGTTAGTAGCTTTAATACTCGATGTAGGTCAATATTTGTGTCTTATCTAATGATTTTGGTTAAACAAACTTACCCTAAGCCAAACTCATTTTTAATAGGATGTTAATAAAAACAAAATCTTTGATGATTTAAAGAACTCGGTTGATTTAAGTGAAAACATAACAAACAACACAAGCGAATCGTCTATGGTTATTATTTATTGCTACTTTTAAGGATATAAAAATAAGATGAAACAAATTGTTTTAAACATACAGTTTGATGCATTCATAATAGAACAAATTATAAAAAAAAAAATATGAGGGAAAATCATGTTATCCAATGATGGAACAAACTTTTTGTAACAATGATAGTAAAATATTCAAAAAGCAAAATAATTAAACACTATTGGCAGTAGAAATATGCCTATAATAATTCCCTTTGTAAAAACAATCATCGATTCTCGATTTTTGCAAATTAAAATAAAAATTGAATATTTCCTCATAGTAACGCAAAGTAATACTTACAGTGCAATATACCATAAGTGTTCTTTGTAGTAAAACGTGCAAATCAATCACAAACTTTGTGTATACTTGAAAACTAATGGATTGATAAAAGAAAGAATGTAACTCATGAAGAACATAAAAAGGAGAGAAAATGTACTTTACATTCCTTCTTTAACCTTTGAATTAATTAATTCTTGGACAAACAGGGTATACTTTGCATTTTATATTTACAGAAACAAATATAAAGTTTACATTCAGAAACTCTTTGTACATGGAGAGAATGGCTCATTAGAGAAAACATTTTATGTAACTGTTTTTATCAAATCTCACTCCTGCAAAATACCCATATGATATCCAATATTAAACATTAGACAACCATTTTCTGGCCAATGGTTGCCTTTAAAACAAATAGCTTTAATTGCACTTCATTGGTCATATTTTAAGTCGGATTAATGGCACTTAAAAGACAAAGGCACTCTTTTCAACAACTATTTTAAACTATATTTGTATGAAATAAAACTTTGTTAAGACAAAATAAAAAATATTTGACATAATAATTTAATACAAAAATAGTCATAATAATAATGTATTTTCTGTATTATTTTCTAAAAATGGGGGCTTACCTTAAAAATGCAAGGCACTGAAGGCACACTAGTGCATAACACATGAAGGGACAGGACAAGTCTGTTGATGTCTTTGAATACAAGGGCTGCCTTTATAAATGCTCTCAGACTTCTGCAAGCACTGTACAAAACATCTTACATAAAAAAAGGCACTGGATATATTCTCTGTGAATTGAAATACGAACACAGATATAATTACAATACAATTATGAGAAATACAAATAGAAAAGGTATTTAAGAGAAAGACAAGCAACCAGATTTCAAATCTGTGTTTGCCTGCTGCATTTGGCATCCCCAATAATTTGGAATATTGGACTTGGACAATACTTTACACTATAAAGCCTTTAACGTATGGCTTTTAATAAACTGCTGCACAGATTATCCTTTTCATAATTTTAATCAATCATTTAAGCCACAGAATTAAAGGCACTATTCACATCAAAGAAATGTTTACAAGTTTTGGCAAAACAGTGCATTTTAGGAGGTGCCAAATATTGTTTTTTATTTTAGTTAAGTCACTAAAATAATAAGGTAGTGTGTTTTTATCTCCACATACTTCATACACAACTGAACCTAAAATGAGATGATTAAAGTACATACAATCTGCTGTTGTACATCTGTAGACATTTTGACTTTTGAGTATATATTCGAAAAAGTAGCTCCAATAGTCAAACGGTATTAACAGTTTTGCAGCATGTGAATGTATTTTAGTTATCGACCTTCTCTTTATTAATCTTTTTTTAATAAAAAGAAGATGTTTCGCTTAAAAAACATTGATTTAAGCACATTGTTTTGATTGTTTTCCACATTTAAGTAAAGACTTTACAGTCATGAAATACTAAAAGATGACTCTAATATAACGGCTGTAAACGGACATCTCTATGGATAAAGAGGATGAGGAAGAGGAGTTGCGGGGTAGGGCTATAGCTGTGACGAAGTTGACATGATGTCGTGTCCTGCAGGTTTTCCTCTATGTCTGCCCTCTGGCCTGGACAGCAGTCAGATCCTTCCTTATGATTTCATTGACTGTAGAGAGAGAGAGAGAGAAAAGCAGAAGAAAACAAGAAAAGAGGATGTTAGAAAGTAAGAGGACAAGGCATAGCGTACAAAGCCAAACACACTTTAGCTCATGTTGTAATAAGATCATAAACAATATAACTGTGAAAGTGAATGAGAACAAGAGTGAAGCTTATTAACAGGAAAACACATGAAAGATGTCCATGTATCCCGTGACAGTTTTTCTTGTGTCGTCAAGAGAATGATAATAATCTCTATCCGTTTCCTGTTTTGCACACATAGGCTTTAGGTGTCTCTCTTCATGCGGTGGAGTGAGTAAAGGTGAGCGAGTTGAACAGGAAATGTTCACTCTTTAAATCTTAAAAGACGAATAATAGAGCCAGTTGCCACGACAGAGAATTGAGTCTCAAGGTTTCACATTTACAAAGGTTAGCTAGGTAAGTTGGGTAACCCTAGGTCAGTTTGCAACCCCTAACCATAACCAAAATCCTGACCCTGTAAAAAACAAGGATAACTTTTGCAAAAACAATTAAAACAAGGATAACTTCTGCAAAAACAATTAAATAAACTAATATCCCAAAGAATTCTAACACCACGAACAAAGTGGCTGCCTTCTCCTGTCAACAGGCGAGACGTAGAGTCTGGATGCTTGTGATTTGATCACGGTCAAATAGCCTACCGACAACTGTGAGGAATGCAACATATGTTGTCCTACCAGAAAGGCCACATTCAACGCAACAGCATAGTATATGTTGAGCAGAGAACCACAGAGTGTTGTTCTCTGCTCTTTGTCAGTCCCCCGCGGAGCACGTGTTTGTGAGCGAGCATTAAAACATACACGCTAACACCCAAACACACGTGCACGCTAACTCTCTCTGTAGCACAGTGTGGCCGTATAGTCGTTGCTACTATGGAGTATTATACTACTGGGTCATTAGGGCTGGTGAGTCATCAACATAATAACGGCTTCAAAGGGGCTCACAAGACATTCTGACTGCAGCTTGGGCCTGGAACACAGAGCCACTGAGCATGGCTGCTTAGAAGTTGTCCTGGTAACCTTGACCAAAAAAACAAACCTTTTTTTTTGGCAGCCCGATTGCATTTAAGAATGAAACGCGGTTGAAACGAGAAAATATGATGCCTGAGCTGACCCAAACGTGGCCATAAATCAGCTGCATGATGTGAAGCTGTGTTGTTTCTTTTGTTCCGTTTGGCTTTATTTAGAAAGTGATGCTCTCTTCCTCTTATTCTACTTCCTCTTCCCTCTTAACCTTTTTACACTTGAGTAACATTCAATGTAGTCTTGTGATTTTGAGCAAACAATAACCCAGTTTCAACTTCCCCAAAGCATGCTGTCATTGAACATCTGCAGCCGCTGTGAGAGGAAAAACAGTACAGTAACCCCCACACTGAGCCCAATGGATAGCCAGGACTGCTTCTCTGAAACCAAACGGGAACGTGGATGCCCTGCAGACGTATAGTAACCAACACGGCTGGGCTCCTGTTTGTTTAAGTCTGCGGTGGAATTCCCTTTGACACCTCACGCCTCGAAGACACTTTCATCTCGCCTAGTGGGGCTTGAGGGTGTTTTCCTGAGCATAAAAAAACAGGCAGAGAGAGAGAGAGAGAGAGAGAGAGGGTGAGACAGCGAGAGGAGAGAGAGACAGATAGACAGCCAGAGGAAAGAAAGAGACACACCCAGAGGAGAGAGAGAGAGAGAGAGAGAGAGAGAGAGAGAGAGAGAGAGAGAGAGAGAGAGAGAGAGAGAGAGATCAGCAAGAGAGAGTGAGAGAGAGCAAGAGAGACAGAGCGAGAGAGAGACAGCAGGAGAGAGAGAAACAGCCAGAGAGAGAGAGAGACAGCCAGAGAGAGAGACAGCCAGAGAGAGAGAGAGAGAGAGAGAGAGAGACAGCCAGAGAGAGAGAAAGAAAGAGATAGCCAGAGTGAGAGAGAGACAGACAGCCAGAGAGAGAGAGAGGGGGGGGGGGGGGGGGGATGCGAGTGAGGGAGAGCCACAGGCGGTCAAATACACACAAGAAGGGCTTTGCTGAGCCTAATGAAGGGTTGGCACGGGGAACGGCCGGGCCGAGGCTGGTGTGAGGAGCACTCAGGGACTCCTGCGCCTGCACAATAGGTGAGTGTCTGTCTGGACTGTTTACCGACTGGTTCACCGGCGTAGGAGTACAGAGGGGATCCCTGTGCTGCCCCCAAACGAGACTCAAGAGAGACGGGCACGCCGCCGCCACCGCCAAACGAAGAGTGACAAAGAGTGGGTCAGTGGTGTGTGGAGGGAGCAGAAACCCATCTGTATGTGCAGTACAAGCACACACACACACCCACACACACCCACACACACACACACACACACACACACACACACACACACACACACACACACACACACACACACACACACACACACACACACACACACACACACGCACACACACACACAAACACGCACACCTAGCAGCCAGCTCATGAATATTGTACATACAGCAGTATGTTTAACTTTAAAGCTACACTCTTTCACTGGATTATACCACCACACCATCACTTTGGGTTAAAAGGTTTTGAAATGATCTGTGTTATGAGAATTAATCCATCCACCCATGGATGGGTGCAAAAAGGTTACAACATGTTGGTTTATTAATACCGCCATCGAGTTGACGTGAGGGCAACTCAACCGCTGGGATGATATTGTTTGTTGTTGTAAAAATGTATTTCAATGAAATGGACGGTAGTATAATGCCACTGGGTCATAGGGCCGATGAGTCATCATAATAATAACTGCTTCAAAGGGGCTCACAAGACATTTCGACGGCAGTTTGGGGCTGGAACACAGAGCCACTGAGCATGGCTGCTTAGAGGTTGTCTTGGTAACCTTGAGAGGAAGGCAAGCCAACCTTGAGGGAGTGGATAAAGGATGATCTAGTTAAGATGGACCAACAGCTAACTCCTCCTCCAACACAAGTAGACAACAAAACAAACACACTTATAAGTCTAAGAGGTGGAGGGAAGCTGAAACCATGGCATGTATCGTTGGTCCTCCCTCTCCAATGGGGTGGAAGTGAAGTGAAACTAATGCTTGTCCGCCATGCTCTCTCCGTGTGCTTTATCTCTCCACCTGTTGGAACATTTTTCACCTGCTCCACTGCCTCTGGGCGTTATTCCACCACCACCACCACCACCACCACCACCACCACCAGCACCCTCGCCTCCCCCCCTCCACCACCCAGCTGGGCCCTAGGAGGTCGTGCAGGCCGGGCCCCATGGCGCTCCCTCCGCTCTCTCCCTCTCCCTCTCCTGCTGAACAGGCAGCGGACAGCAGCCAGTGGGCCACAGCCTCAGCCTGGGCCTCGCCTGGCCTTCAGAGGGAAACCAACACAATGGTCTTTGTGATTCCTCAGCCAGCCGCGTGAACGTTGACAGAAAACATGTTCGGAAAAAGCCCCAATGACTTACTGAGGTATTTAACCGATTCAGAACAACCGACAAACCCGGGAGAATTTGACCGGAATGGAAACGTTCATTTGCAGTTTTTGCTTAAACTTGGCACTTTTGCAGTCGTGGGAAAAATTAGATGGACGTAGTAACAAGCCCATGTGTGGGGTAGGAATCAGTGTTTGTGAAGTTGTTTTGACCTAGAAGTAAAGGGCACGACATATCATGAAGCAAATGTACAACTTAGACACGTGACGGACAACCCCCTCAAGGGAAATGACGCCGGTATCGTTTCCCTCATTTCCAACGATTGAAAGGAAGAGAGAAAAAATAACTCTCATTTTCTGCAAAATATCATGTGTGCTTTCCTCTAAATATGCAGTACATTAAGGGGCAGCCCCTCATTTGTTTTTTGAGGCTAAAAGTGTTTCAGTATCAGTCAGCAACGGCACGATATATGGTTTTCATTTCATGATGAATAGGTGTGTGTTTTCTAAATTTCAACATAGATCTGCTCCACGTTTAAATCCTTATGAAGTTAAAAGACTTCCAAGCTACTTCTGGTGGAAAACTTTAGGCCTGCTTCGCCTGCCAGCTGACAGCTGACACGGTTCACTTAAACGCATGTACACTGATAGGCCCTCGATTTAAGATCTATCTAATCACACACACACAGGCAATCTCTCCCTGCGGCGTGAAGTGTATCAGCTGGATCCCCCCCCCGACCAGCACCACCCCAGCCTACACCTGCTTCGGTTCTGCTCTGTATTGTATGCAACCTGCACAATGGGTTGAAATATCAGATGTATCCCATGGGGGTGGGGGGTTGGATTCCCTGTGGTCAAATGCTGTACCTGACATCTGTGTGTCATGCTTTAAATCCCACCACGCCCTCAAAGAGAGGAACCACCCTGCTAAACCAAAGCGTCTATACCGTTTTATGCAAAACAGCCACATCAGGCAGCAACCAGGAGGGGATAATGTGGCCTGGCCATCACCCTGTGATCAGTGTGTCTCCCCCTGACCCGACATGCCTGGACCGAGCCCTGCCCGCTCCGAAAACAACCCTGTGTGAATTCACCCCAGCTCCAAAACCCTGTTGCTGTTTACCGTGTAGGGAAACCCTGCATCTACCAGATCCAAAAAACACAAATTCCATTGCTGGCCTCTTTTCTTCGTTTCATTTTTTCCACTGGCCCCCTCCTCTCCAGCCCACCCCCCCCCCACTCCCACCACCACACACCACCCTTCCCTTTTCCTGCGGACCGCCCGCTCCACCCTCCTCCCCGCTATCTTACAGGGATCAGGCTGGGTTTTTCTGGAGGGGCGCAGCTGCAAATGGGAATTTCTAGTGCCAGATTGGCAGAATCCCATGGTCGGAAAAAAAAGCTAATCCTCTGTTGGGTTCCCCCGCAGAACTGGGTGGCGCGGGGCCAAAGGGAGCCCCGGCCAACTACAACAAACACAGAGGCTTTCCCCAGCTCTCCCAGGCAGCCCGGTTCCACTGTGTGACAATGGTTGCCATGGAAGTTGTTTTTCAGTTAATAACAGTGTCAACACATCCAGGCCATCAGGAGAACTGACACCTCTTTTCATTTTTTTGTCGTTGTCTTGTTTTTCGTGTGTCTCTTCTTTCACATCATATTTCAAGAGAAAGTCGAGGCAAAAAAAAAAAGAGAAAGGGGCTGTATGTTTTGACAGTGTTCGAAAACGTCCCCCACCCCCTCCTCCCAACCCCCCCATTTTTGAGACAAGCCAACATGTACGGGGGTGGGGAGTTCACCCGTGAACTGACAAATGAGGGGGAAAAACCTGCAACTCATCAATTGTAAAAACTCACCGATGTGGCTGTTGCGGACGAGAGACTCGATTGACTCTCAGAAGGGGCCATTAGGGCGTAACAAGGTGTAGTTGGGAGGACCTTTGCAAAACAAGGAAAAGATTCAACCTCCTGACTGCGGCTGAACGTGGCCTGACATTAATTCTATCAAGAGGGCAACGGGGTTGACAAGCACAAGTATAAACATGCGACTCACGAACCTCTTCGGCAAACATTGTTTTAAAGATGTAAGATTGGGTGTTTGTTTTCTTTATTCTTTTTTCCGAGGGACACTATTGGCCACACCGAGGATACGCGGTGAAGCGAAATTGTAAATATCCTTGAATTGTTCTCGGGGAAATGTTTCATCTTTCCTCGACAGTTCTTCGTCCCCTAATCGCCGTTGACATCGCTATCGCAACATATAGCTTCCCTACAGTGACGGACGGCGGCCATAATCAATCCTGGACACTCGGACGGAAAGCAAGGACAGGAAAAAAAAGAAAAGCTCCACCTACTCTCACTTAACCTCATCAGTAGCACACGCGCGCACGACGACGACGACGACGACAACAACACCATCAGAGAGTCACACGCCGCCATGCACACAAAGTAGAGAGGCCCAGACTTACACTCACCGTCATCGAGGTAGGCCTGGTCCAGGTTCTCCTCCTTGACCGCCACCCTCCTCTGGTGGCCGTTCCCCAGGGCCGGGGCCCCCTCCTGGGGTCCCTCCTGGCCCGCCTGCTCGGGGCCAGGGGCCCCGGGGGTAGGGGGGGATCGGACCTTCTGCGGGAGGGCCTTCTGCGTGTACTGGGGCTGGGGCTGGATCACCGTGGCGTAGTGCTGCGGCTGGCCGGCCGCGGGCCCCCCCTGGGTGTGGGGGGACGTGTTGGGCGTGGACTGGGGGGAGTATCCGTCCTCGCCGTAGGTGATGGGCTGCTGGCTGCTGCTGTTGTCGGCCTGAGGGGCGGCGGGGGGGGCGGCGGTGGGCGGGGGGTCCCCCGCCCCTCGGAGCAGAAGGTGGTGGTGTGCGGGGGGGCCGTTGGGGGAGAACTGGATGATGGACGGGTGCTGGCCCGCCGCCAGGTGGGGACCCCCCAGGGGCTGGGACGGAGAGCCGGCGTGGACCAGCACAGAGCGGTGCGGCTCGGGCATCTGCTGGTACAGGCCGGGGCTGCTCAGGCCGGCGGCGTTGATGATGGCGTGACTCTGCAGCTGCTGCTGCTGCTGGTAGCGGGGGTCCTGGGGGGCCCGCCCCCCCTCCAGGCAGGAGGCCAGGCCGGAGACCAGGCCGCTGTCCGGCTGCAGGATGGCCCGGGCGTTGTGGTAGTAGGAGTGGGGGGACAGGCCCAGCATCTGGGGCACGGCGAAGCCCATGTGAGCCGCCTCGTACTCGTCCTGGGGCTCCGTCTTGATGGAGGGCACTGTGGTAAGGGGGTGGGGGGCACGTGGTCATTGGATGGACAGAGAACACAGCCACAGGGCGGACCCTTTGCAAGCAGACCCGCGGATTGGGCTTCATCAGGGGACAGATGCAGCCATCGTTCGTAACCCTGTTTAGTGTCTGCCACGTCTACGTCCTCGGGTAGTATAGAGTATAAAGTGACACTAGTGAGGCTAACACACATTGACCGGGGACAGCGTGCCCCGGTACAGACAAAGAGCAGACTCTAAAAGTGTGTTTATCGTGTCGCGCTTGTGTGCTACAGGTAATGATTCAATGTGGTGTCCGTTGAACCGTTACCTGACAACGGGGTGAAGGTGAAATGCTGCGGCTGGCTCCGCTTCCTCTTGCCGTTGATGACGTAGAAGTGGACCTTGACCGAGTGGCAGACGGACAGTTCCCGGTAGGAAGGCACCTCCACAAACAGCAGGTTCTACAGCACAGGGGAGCCATGAGGAGTGGGCTATTATGGTCCACTCATTTCAGGATCAGACTGTAACTGTGCAGTGGGGTTAGTGAGAAGGGCTTTCTACGTGAGATATACAGGGACACGGTGGTTCTCCACTTACTGGCTGACTCTTGTCTTTGTCTACAGTCGCCTCCATCTCCCATATCTGCTGGCCGTCTGTTGGACGGTGAACACAGGGGACAGGGAAGGTCAGCACAGAGTACCAATGATCATTTGAATATGAAATTAATAAAGAGAGAAAGCTTTTTTTTTCACTACACTCTATATTGAACCTTCACTCGCAATTGAAAATTGTAGAAAAAGCGCTCTTAGCGGCCATTGAATTGATGTCTTGTTCATCCTGTTCAGAAGACGTGTTTCCGTGTGTTGGCAGCGTGAGGGTGGTGGGCGCAGCCACACACAACTCTTTGTTAGATTAAAGCTAGAGAAGATCTCCCCGGCTGGCCCTTTCCTCTTACACCATGAAGTGCACGGCGTCACATGCATAGAACATTTGCATGTTGCATGTGGACCCACGGCCACCGAGTCTATGGGTATCATGTTCTTAATATCGGTACAGAACATGGGTGATTGGTTGGATCGATGGGGTAGCGGGGAGATGACTGAATAGAAGAGTTGATGTCTAGATATGTTCCCAGGCTGTGGCCAACCAAACAGTTTTCAGTATTGAGACAGAAAGTAAGATAGTGAGTAAATAGTAAACATTTGTGGTTTGAAACAACTGCTTTCTGCTGAAGGGATAGCAGATTGGAGATGATGTAAACAGATAGGTTAACCTTTATTCAGTTTCAAATTCACTTCCTAACAGTTTAGTTCTGCTTTATAGCAAAATAGCGCTCTACCACCTACAGAGTGCTACATTTAGGGAAGAGAGTTCAGGCTAGGGGGCAAAATATAGGTATATTATGTATGAACTGCCTGTGTAATATGAAATCGACTGAAAAACTGTAAGATTGGGTTTTGTAAGCATATCTGTTGGGCTGCATACAATAAATATGCAAAACAGGGTAACTTTAGTTCATCCATTTCTTATGAATGTTTTCCTCACATATTATTCAATATAGCTATATAGATATAAAGAATGCTTGTAAATTCCAAATGCCTTTGACATACAGCAGGACTGAAAGTGCACATAGTTATCTGTGAAGCCCTTACTCGAACAAGGCTGAAAGTGCACAGTCTGTTAAAGTGAGTGGGAATCACTCTGTCCAACTTGGCTGAGAGTGCACAGTCTGACAAAGTGAGTGGGAAGCACTCTGTCCAACATGGCTGAGAGTTTGAAAGGTAGGTGGGAAACTATGCACAACCAATTGAAAAACACTGAAATGAGTCAGCAAGCAAACGAAGGGGATTCCAAAAAATCCCTCCTTCATCTTATTTCTACTTTTATGATCAATTTGCTCAGTTTTCCCAAAACAGAAGTTGATGACCAATGCTTTCTTGGCGCCCGTGTTTGTTGTGCATTTGGTTGCAACTCGACTCCATGGGATACCCTCTGGAGCTGGTTGTGAGGGGACTAAGTGGATGGAGTGGAGTGGTGGAGTATGTGTGTGTGTGTGTGTGTGTGTGTGTGTGTGTGTGTGTAGTGGGGGGACGGGGGGACGGACGGGGGGGAGGGGGGTGATGTTGGACCCAGCCGTTAGGGGCTGCTGGGAGCTGTGGAGGCTGTGCTTGGCTGAGGGTAAACCTTCCCCTGAACACGGAGCCAGGGGAGCCCCAGCCGGGCGCAGCTGTCTCCCATTCAAAGGGCCTTCACAGCTGCCCTGGTCCAGAGCGCATGTGTCATACACAGACTCTCCAAAACAATAGCAATCCCACAGTCATTTTTCTACCGGTGTTTAATTGTCTGTGTTAATCTGCTCTGCGTTGTGGTGCGATAGCAGGGAACCCAGGAAAAACGTGAGGGGACGGGGGGACGGGGGGGGGACGTTGTAGTCTCAGTAGCACTCCGAGAGCCAGCGATGTTTACGAGCCAAGGGCTATTCTCTCTGACAGCCCTGGACCCGGTGAGTCATGACACCATATGCTTTTAGAAGGTCTCATCGCGCTGCCGCTGGTCACCAATATAAAGTTTGGTTTATAGCAACCGAAGGTGAATCACTAAGGGGAGGATTTCCCGAAGTTGGGGGAATAAAGACGTGCAGCGTTAAAGTGGTCAGGGGATCCCTATGCTACTGCTCACCTTGGGTTTTCTCCATGAAGATCACCCTGGAGTCGGAGCTGAAGTTCTGCCCCGTCAGGATCATCTGCTGGCCCCCCAGGACGGAGCAGCCGTCCATATCCTGCTTCTCCACTAGAGGGAGCTCATGGGCCGAGCGCTGGGCTGAAGCCGAAAAAGAGAGAGACACAGTAGAAGAAGAAATAAGAGACAGTCTATGGCCCTGCCATGATTTTGAAGACTGACACACACATTATTACCAGAATATTACATCACCATGATAATATATGTAGGTTATAAGTATTCTTATTTTAGAATCAACAAGATGCAATACACGGAACAATTCATCAATTGTAAAGCAAATCATAAGTGGAACCAATTATATTAGCAACCTGTCAGGATTATGGACTCAATCCAACAAATTGTCACCGCACACCCTGCATAGCCTAAAGGACACCCAACCAGTTTTCCTCCACACAGGCACACACTGGTGAGAAACCAGGCGATTAAAAACGACGGAATGGTAAATGTTGAATATAAACTATGCAGAAAGGAGATTGCTTAAAATCAACACCAACGCAGCCTGAGCTACACAGAAAGTTGTGCAGCATGTTTATGCTTATTCTGGCTCGACGCGCGCACGGTACACCTGTTCTGCAACAAAATAATAAAATCCGAAAAACACACCACCGCTTGTGTTGTCACTTCGCATCACTTGTCAGCTCAGGTGCCATTCGTTACCCACTGGAGCGGGAGCTGAGGAGTTGGCAAACATTCGTGTGACCTTTGCGCAGGTTTGTTTGGGCCTACTACCGTGTGAGTCAACAAAACAACGAGGCGGACATGACGAGAGACCATCGTCTCTCCGTTTGCTTATCGGCCCGGCCCCGGCAGATGTGCTGCAGGGAGTGAGGCTGCACACGACGCAGGTTCACGCTTGATTGTATTTTTACTGACTGCACTGGATCGGATGTTCGTCTGATGGTAATATCCTGGTGGGAGATAGGACGGCAGTAACTGACTGCGCTGCACTATCTACCGAGGGAAATTACATCGCCCATGTTCTGTCACCAGGACTTTAGTGTGCGGTGGATGTGCAGAGCATTGTTTGGTTGACGAGCGAGTGGCGTAAGGCTTAATAAAGGGCCTTGTTTGACTTTGATTAGGTGCCTAATAAACATGTGTGTACTTCCTCACTGATCTTTGGTGAACCAAACGCACCCGTGATCCGTGTGCACATAGTCAGACTGCTTGGTGATGAGCTTCTATGTGCATGTGCACATGTTGCACACACCCACACAGAAACACACACACACACACACACACACACACACACACACACACACACACACACACACACACACACACACACACACACACACACACACATACACACACAAACATGCTCACAGCCATGCATTCACCTACAGACAAACACACAAAGACATAGAATCATACAGACATGCACACTGCAGCCTGCCAATCAAGACACAACAACTCCAACTCACCAAACATATTACTCAGCAACAGAATTTCTCCAAACTCACTGGACATGCAAAAGGCCCTTAAACGCTTGCAAGAAGCCTGACCAATGCCTTGCCCTTAAAACCTCAGCATAAAGCCCTGCCAGTCCTAATCTATGTGTGTGTGCGTGTGTGTGTGTAATGTAAATGACGTGTCTTGCTTACAGCACTCTATGGGATGTGAGGCGGCCTGCAGTGAGATGTGCTGCCCTCCAGGTTGAGGGATGTGGACTCGGAACACCAGGCGCACGCGGGTGTTCTTCCGCCCGATGTCCGTCTCCCCTTTCCTCAGTTCGATGTCGGCGTTCCTGAGCTTCAGAATTCCGGCACAGTCGATTCTGTGAAGTAAAAAAGGGTAAACACGTCATGTCAAAATAACGTCCTGTTAAAAAAAAATAATGCAGATGGTCGGATACTAGGCTCGGATCTCGGTGCAATTCTGAAGCTATGCATGAGGAAAACGCTCACATGGCTTTCATGTTGTTCTTTGGCTCCAGGGGGATCTCCAGGACTTTGGTGCCGTTGACTACCTTCTCTAGGCTGGTGGTGGTGACCGTCTTGCCCGTGATGCGGTGGACCTGGTAGAAGGCATGCGGCTTCAGGATGCGCTCGTCTGCTGTGCCGATGAAGATCTGCAGGCCGAGGGGCTCCTTGCCTTTGTAGCCGTGCAGCTGTCGAGTCAAAACGAGGAGTGTAGGTTACTGGGACAGCTCTGCACACGAATGCAGACACAATCACTCTGCTCGCTGTCTGTTTCTCAGTTCCTGAAAGCAATCCTTTGTTGCTTATTCTCGTGATCGATTCAAACTATTTGGAAAGTGTTGAGTGGTTAGTAAGTGAACTTGATTAAGCCAGAACTATTGACAAGTTATTACATTTAAGGCAACCTCATTGGGCTCAGAATAACATCTAATAATAAAAAATAACATTCTGCAGCATAGCTTATTATATCGCAATATAGCTTATATAGTCTTTTCCTTCTGTTACAGCATGCATGGACTGAGTATCGAAAACGGGAACCACCCTCTCCTGAAGTTAATGACAGATTGACAAAAGCTTTGTGGAGGGACACACTTTAACACATGGCACACACAAAGAGCCGTGAATGGATTGCACCAGCAATTGAAGTGGGCGTGTGTGTAAGTGAGTGTGTGTGTGTGTGTATACATATGTGTGTGTGTGTGTGTGTGTGTGTGTGTGTGTGTGTGTGTGTGTGTGTGTGTGTGTGTGTGTGTGTGTGTGTGTGTGTGTGTGTGTGCGTGCGTGCGTGCGTGCGTGCGTGCGTGCGTGCGTGTGTGTGTGTGTGTGTGCGCTTATGTGTTTGTGGTGGTTGGTGGTTTTGGGGCTTGTACAGTGTTCAGCAAGTTCAGTGACTTTGCATATGAGCAAGTAAGAGAGAGAGAGAGAGCGGGAAAGAGGGGGAGAGGCACTGACACGAAACCTGAGACCAATGACTGAGGAAATGTGCAGAAACCACAGCAGTCGTACCTGCATCTAGAACACGATTTAAAAAAAAAGAAACAATGGCAGTGAAGTGACTGAACCGTGTTCATCATCAAACTAAAAAATGTAATTATATTATTTATTCTTAACTTAACCTTAATCTTTGTTCTAAAACACTATAGTAAATAGCAAGTTTGTCTCTTCCACTCAAACCATAATGTTTACATTGCAGCGACCATGACCAGCTGACAAATAAGGAGTTAGAAGAAAAAAAAGGGGGGGAAAAAACACTATGGCAAAATGGCCTGCAGAACCACTGAAGTAGAGGAAGTTCGCCGTAAACACGCCAAGGGCCATGTGAACAGGTGGTTGTCATGGCGCCGGGGGCAGTGATGATGAGTCATGAGCAGGAGAGGGCTAGGAAAAGTAAAGTGGAGTATTGGAGTCTCAGGGAGAGAGAGGGAAAGAAAGAGAGAGCTAGAGGGAAAGCATGGGAAATATATATATATATATATATATATATATATATATATATAGAGAGAGAGAGAGAGAGAGAGAGAGAGAGAGAGAGAGAGAGAGAGAGAGAAGATGGTTCGAGAGGGGGTGGTATGGGGGGGGGGGGGGGGGGGTTGAATGAAGGAAGAGGAAAAAGTAGTTTAAGAGTGTGTGTGTGTGTGTGTGTGTGTGTGTGTGTGTGTGTGTGTGTGTGTGTGTGTGTGTGTGTGTGTGTGTGTGTGTGTGTGTGTGTGTGTTGGGGTTAGTAATGTCTAGCCAGACCGTGTCTATCTGAATGGCCCTGACAAACCAGGCGAGACTGAGGTCAGGTTGGGTATTAATAGAGGGTCAGAAATAAAAATTATTTTGCCTTTAACCCCACATTATATTCAAGACAAGGAATCCAATTCAAACAGGGAACTAATGACCTCCGTCACACGCAAATAGGCAGGCCTCCGCAAGATGTTGTCATGGTAACACAGACACAAAAAATAAATAAATAAAAAACAGATGTGAAACCATAAATCCAACAGTCCAACAGTAAGCAGTATCCGTATCAACATCGATGGTAAACAACTCTAGCCTTGAGTGTTGAGATGGGCCTAGCATAGTAGAGGAGGCTCCGATGAACACGGGTGTGTCTGTGGTTTGAAGCCATGAGACTGAGGGAGGGTGACTGCATTGTTTTAAGCCGACAAATACTATTTCAAGTCAGATTGTCAACCTAAAAACAACAACACCACCCTCGAGTGTGTGCTGTTCAGCTCTATTTTATTTGGCGTTGAATAAGGACCCCGATTGACCGGTCATGTCACATGATGCACCTGGCGTGGTCTATGCGTGTGAGGGCCCAAACACAGGCGGTCAAAGTAACCTGCGGAGCAATTCTCAAACACGTGTCTGCAAGGCAGAGGCCCCGGCAGCCGCTGTATAATGACTAGGAAATACCATCCCATGGAAACCATGGCACACAAGGGGAGAGAGAGAGGAGACCGCCCAGAGCTGCCAATACACCGCCAGCAGCGACCCCTGTATCCACACTCACACGGGTGATACAACGCGTAACATGAGGAGGTTCCTAAGCCGTACAAAGGATACACAAAAGGAAATTCCGTTTGTGTTTTTTTTCATTCACGCGATCCCAGAATCATGGCGTTCTCACCTGGACGACGGGATGCCCGCCGGTGGGGGCTTTGACGGCCCCCCGGCTGCCCTCCGTCTCGTAGTGGGCCCGGTGATGGGGCTTGGGCTGCACGTCGATGTGCAGCTCGTAGTGCTCCGTGTGGTTGGGCATGGGCCACTCCAGGGGAGGGAGGGACGCCAGCGGGATGCTGCGGAGGGACAACCCAGGACACTCAAAGGAGGGGATGACGTTAACGCATGACATGCATGCACACACACGCGCACACACACACACACACACAGATGTAATACTACCATACATACGTATAACGTACACTGATGTAATTATATCTGCATATTTACAATTTATTCATGATCCTTATATTGTAATTGCTAAGTGAGACACCGGATCACGGCCCCACCAGGGGAGCGGTGTTGACACCTCATTCGGCGGTTGTTTTGTGTACCTGCATAGGCTGGACACCAGAGGTTTGGGCCAGATGGGCGGCATGACGAAGAAGGGCTCCGAGCCGGGCCTGGACTTCATGTCCTGGTCGCAGGACACCAGGTAGTTCCCCTCCACGTGGTTCTCAGGGTACAGGGTGTACACCTGGTTGTGGTTGGCCGTCCTCACGATCTTACTGGGCACCAGGCCGGGCTGTCCGGGGCCGAAGCAGTTCACCACGTTGGCGATGGGGCTGCCGTGGTGGTGGTGGAGGTGGTGCTGGTGGAGGTGGGCGTTGGGGCCGTAGTGGGCCCCGATGTTGTACTCTTCGTGAGCGGCGTGCGACGGGGAGGGGCTGCGGGAGCGGTGTCCCGGGATCAGACCCTGGTTGCGGCACATGTCGTAGGTGCGCTTCCCTTGCGGCGACACCGAGCGTGAGTCGGGCCTGGGGGACGGCGAGCGGGGCCCCCCGGGGCCCCCGTCCTCGGCCAGGCTGGTGCGGGGGGAGGTGCCCGGGGAGGTGCGCGGGGAGCCCCCGGTGTGGATGCTCTGCAGGCGGGGGCAGAGGTCGGCGGCGGTCTGCCCGCTGCCCGGCGACACGCAGGGGGACGCGAAGGGGGAGTAGCTCTCCGAGTGCCAGCTGGTGGAGGAGTTGCTGCTGGCGGGGCTCAGGCACTGGGGCTCCCGGTAGGACTGGCTCTCGTGGCCGGGCACGGTCAGCGTGGGCCGGGGGCTGGTGTTCAGGGGGTGGTTCTGCAGGGAGTCCCTGACATGGTTGTAGTGCTCGCGGGAGGGCGTGATCTCGATGCGGGGGCTCAGAGCCAGGCCGCTGGGGCGCTGGTGGTGGTGCTGGTGGTGGTCCAGGTAGCTCCGGGAGAGCTCCTGGGCGTCGTAGCCTGCGACGACCTGCACGGCGTGGCCCCCGTAGGACGGGCTGCAGGGCTTGATGCCGTAGGGGGCTTCCTCCAGGGGGAAGGCCTGCTCAGACTCTGGGCTGAGGAGCTTTTGGGCCGTGAGGTTCGGGTCATCTGGGGTGGATAAGTGGGAACAGAGTGAACAACACGCAAGATACAGTTTAAAATACTTGCCTATTTTACTGATTATCACATCATGGTCACCACATCATACTATCAGCAGTCAGTAATGAGCAGTTCATCATTTGTATCGGTCCATTTATTAATTTTGTTATTACTAGTAGTATTAGTATCATTGCTGTGATTCCAACATTGTTATTCCACTTGATGCACCGAAGAGGGATCAACATATACAGATTAATCTTTCTAGAATAACCCTTAGGGGCTACATTACAAGAGTTGTAGACTAAAATCTCGATTAAAAAAAGGGCAGCGATGCCAACACTTAAACAAATACATCATCAAATGTGTAATATTTGGATTACACATGTCAAATTAACTTTCACATGTAAATACTATTTCTATTAAATAGTAGCCTTATTAACCTGTGCGAGACCTTAAGTAGGCATGGGGATTATTTGGCATGGCATCCCGCTTTCAAAAGCCACACCAACCTTGTTTTCCTCCTGCAAAATCGTCACTAGGAGGTTCGTATTCAAACAAATATTCGAACTGCAAATCCTCGTCAGGGTAGTTCATTTTGCTCAGGTCCTCCGCAGCCTCGGTTTCGTCGTAAAAATATGTCATTTGTCTTATATAGCGGTTTCCCAGTTCAGGCGATAAGAAAATATAACACTTGCGACGTCCCTAACAGAGGCCATGCGACGAGCGAGGGAGAGACTCTGGTGTCGAGATGAGATGCATTGAAGGGGGAACCTGTTCACTTGTTGCTGTAGTTGAATATGGAAGCAAGTGATGCAACAGCCAGCGCTCAGGAACAGCAGGGCGAAGAAAGCACAAAAGTTTCCTTCTTGCATTTTCTCACTTTAGTCAAAAGTTGAAGGCTGGAGTGTATATTCTTATCACCGTGGCTTTATTTCGTGAATGTTTTAATGGGTTAGTTGGGTTAGTATGGGTTAGTAGTTGTTTTATAATTTGACTTCAACATAGGCACCCTTTAAGTGAATGGACAGCTTCTCTTTTGACTTACTGCTGCCCCCGGGTGTTTGACATGTGGCAATTACGCAATAGATGTAGGCCTATAAAAATGTACCACGTGTGTTTGTGCATGAGTGTGTGTGTGTGTGTGTGTGTGCGTGCGTGCGTGCGTGTGTGTGTGTGTGTGTGTGTGTGTGTGTGTGTGTGTGTGTGTGTGTGTGTGTGTGTGAGAGAGAGAGAGAGAGGTAGGGGGGATAGTGCGTTCGCGCGTGTGCTTGTGCGTGTGCGCGGCGCGCGCAATGATAGATGCGCTCTATTTTTTACACACTGGACATAATTAATGAGTTGAAATGCCTTAAGGATCACGCCTATCAAGATCGGCTATTCCCCTCCTTCCACCCAGACTGATAGATAGCAGCCTGTACCAGCGCATGGGCCCTGACAGGGGCGTCCACAGGAATAGCCCCGACCCAGAGGTAATATGCTCAGTCAACAAAATAGGCAAGGTCCATCTGATGTTTTTGAGACCTATACAATGCAGCCTATAGTTGTTTAGGTTAAAATACATTAATCAAAACGAAATGAATCTAGATGCAGTACAGATCCCTAGACGCAGTCGGTGGCTATAGGTTATTATAATTCCATGAGATCATTTGCTCCACTTTTTTTTTTATAAATGGGCAACGCTGGTTTATCATCTCGCTTATACTAATGGGCCGCGTTGTGTTCGGTTGTAGGCTTCGGTTGTAGTGACGTAGTTAGCTGTTATTTGTAGCCTTAAACGGCGCCGTGTTTCCCGTTCCTCCCCACGAGCCCCTGCCCGCCGCCGTTGGCATGCGCGCGCGGATATTACCGCCCGAAATACTGTGCTGCAAATGAGTGCCCTTCTATTTGGCATTTTTCTTAAGATTAAAGTATTTCTTTTTAGGAAAACACGTTATAGTTACACTTAGGAACATCACACATTAAAAAAAGAAGTCTGTTAAAAATCAAATGTAATGATTACCAGATAATCATTCACACGTCACCACGCGCGGCATCCATACCTTGATCCATGGACCTCATCGTGTGGTACTGGGGCAGTCTCCAAGCCTCCTTGAACATTTGACGGGAAAAAGTTGTAAAACCTAAAAAAAAAAGTTGAAAAATGATCTTCCTCTTGTAACCATAACAGTTCAGACCTCCTTCGTCTGGGAAAAAATAAAAAACTAGGTGAAACACTCCTTTGGTTTGTTCAGGAAATTGAGCTGTAAAGTTAGGCTGCTGTAGACGCAACTCTTGTCTTTATAATGGTCAAAAGTATGAAGCTGCATCGGCGACTATCGCAGGCGGTTATGGTATGAAGAACCTTTCCTAGCTCTAAGGATTACTTGAGTATCAAGAGCGGCTTCCTTCCCCGCTCTTGGTGTTTATAATGGTCCAATGCTGTAAAATAACGGGATTCCCTCTGTGTTTCCTCCTGTTTATGCGCTTTGCCATGGAAACCTGGAGCCGGTCCATGTTGGAGACTCAGGGCTTTCCTGCAAAGCCCACACTCAGGAATCCATGACGTCTCCGGCTCATGCGCCAAGGCATTTCTGCGGCTTCTCTCAGACAGTAGCGCACAAGAACTTCATTGTAGGGATAAAAAAAATACTGTAGGCTGAGAAAAAATACGAAAAAATAGTCCCGGTGCCTTGATACGGTAGCCTATAGGCCTACATTACATTCAATTGAGCTGCACGGTTTAAAGACTGTCCTCTGTTTGCAGTGGTATGTCTTTCAACATCGTTAATGCTTTGCTAGACCAAATGTTGTGGTTCCAACTGTTTATTTTATTTCACTGAATTATGAAGCCAGACAACTTGGTGGTTAAATCCTGCTTAGCCATCTTGTTTCCATGTTGTTAATAACTATATTCAATGGAAACTTTACTGTTGTTTATCCCTTGAATGGAATGTTTGTTATTTTTAAATGGAAAGTTGATGCATGTTATACGTGGGGGAAAAGTAAAGAAAAGCGTCCTTTTTTTCAAAGACGCTTGAAAAAGTACTGAAAAATAGGTTCCTCTTAACATGTTGTAAAACTTTTCAGGTACAATTTCAGGTAATAACATCAACATACATTTTGGCCTAATGCCTAAGTTCATGTTTTTAAATTATTGTCAATATTCAATAGTTTCCTTATTAAGATTTGAATGAAGATTGTGCTCTGCTGTATTGAGGACATGAAAGAGTAAACATCACCCAGCAGCACCTCTTCCCCCCAAGTTCAATCTCTCAGAACCTTCTCTCACAGCAACAACAACAACATACTTATATATATATATTGACCCACCATGAGATCAAACACAACAGTCAAGAAGTGCAACTTGTTTGAATTTGTCGCGGCGCTAAACTTATCAACCTCTACTGAGACTGCACCTACAGAGACATACTACCATACTACTCCAAATCATGACAGCCATGCATTTACGATTGCAGATGATTGTCAGCAGATGTACGTTAACAGGAAGCCTGCGAGGCTGCATGTTTGGATCGGCTTATGTGGATCCTCGGCTCGTATGTTCGAATAATTGAAAGCATCCCGTATGTTTTTGGGGAGGAGAAGAACAGCATGTTTGCAGTTTGATGGAACATCCTCTTGTGTGGATCATTGGAAGCAGAGGAGCTTCACATGTTTCAGGTTCTGAGATAGTGGAACAACATGTCCTGACCATGCAGCACGATGCAGCTTATGTTATTTTATTCACCTCAATTTCTTCTCAGAGATGGCAGGATGTTAGGATGTCTCAGCTGTTGGTGGCTGATTATAGGATGACAGCTAATATGCTAATTACATATTCCACTTTTCTTTTAATATTGTTAAGTATACACAAACCAAATAAATGTTCTTACTTACTTTTACTTATTCTCCTCAATGGCCTTTACTAACCATTTTGTCTTATGCCAACTTGGAATTAAAACCTCAACCCATGAAGGCCGTCAATGGAAATAAAGAATTACATGTAGCAAATCCTTCTCTTATTATGTTTCTATCAAAGTCATCTAGCTGGAAATATGTGTACACCAATTGCATTGCCTGAAACAGTGCTGGCATCTATGAAGTCAGACGCCAGCCAGCTCATAGGAAAATCAGAGTTTCCTTGTTGGGCGAAGAGAGGATCTGTTTTGGATTGCGTTAGATTAGGCGGTCTGATATAGTTTGTGCTGGAGACTTTCGGGTGAGCAAGGGGACTGACTCTGTAACCTGTAGTAGCTCGAGGAGCGCATGTTTCTGGGGGTAACTCTGTGACTGGGTCTCGTCTAACACATGTAAGTGACTCCACCACTATGGAACTCTTATGCAATTGAAATTATGAATGAGTAAATGAAAACGGCACAGGCTGGGAAAAGGAAAGCTGCCTGAGTCCAGACAGCCAAAATGCATTTCCGTTTTTTTAAACTTGGAGAGCCAAATTTTTCCAAGTCCGTGCAGTATTTTCCATCACTCGAGAAACAGCTCAGTGAAGTAGGCTAGTCTGGGTTAGAGCTTTGCCCCCTGTAATAGTTTTCCAAGGCTAACATGTGTGATTGAGTAGTTGAATCCAAACAGTGGAACTTTGATATGGAAATGCTACACTGAAACGTGGCTCATGGAAATTCTATCGAGGACATTTTGGGGGCAAAAGTGTGCATGAATTAAAAAAATAGAAGAGTGGACTAAATCATTTGCCTGATATTAAATAAAAATGTATTTTCACGTTATTTATAGCAAGGAAGTTAATATAATTGTACACTTAACTTCCCAATTTATTAATGTTACTGGGACACAATTGACTTTGGAAAATTAGGACTTCTGAAGAAATTACTTTTGTAAAGTGCTACATAACCCTTTCACTTTAAAACATATGTATGTGATACTATTATTTTGGATGACAACCTAATTTACACAAAAAATCTGGGGCATTACTTAAAATGCAAATATGTAGATCATTCCCCTTAACCATTAACACTCATCACAGGATCTGTGCGGCCCTCGAAGCAATCATAACCCTTTATTGGCTGAGACAAGTCCTGGACCAATCCTATAGCATGTGTCGGTCTGCTGTTAAGACCTGAACCAGTCTGACATGTAAGGTAATTTATAACCCAGCCATAACATGCCTCAATGGATAATACGATACCGTTTCTAAAAAGCTTATTTATTTAGATCAAAGTTTCTTATAAAAATATAATAAAGTACATTATTTACAAACCCTTGATGAAAGATATATGCACGTAAACTGTTTCACATAGAAGGAGTTTCTTTCCCTCCACACAGATTGTAGATTTTTGAAACCATATAGATTGGATGGATATAAGTAGAGCTTGTGAGGCGGCGCGCAGCCCACCGCTGGCAGACTTTGCTTTGGAAAGCGCTGGTGTTGCCATTGTGTAATAAGGAATCCTGCTTCCTTCCTGCCACAACTAGAGATATGTGGAAAACATTTAGCTGCTTTTTCCAAACACTATGAACTCATATGTTCCATCAGTATGGAAACTGCATACCTCCATGCCGGATAAAACAACCTTGTTATGTAACCTGATTCAGATCGATATTCTGGAGTGTCTTGAGTTCAGTGGAAAGTTGCAGACTGACTAGCTCATGGAGTTTTCCCTCTTAGCAGCCACAGTGTGGAATAGTAACAAGGAGACAGGATCACTGTCTCTGGCTTCATTACACTCTGCCTGACCTGGCATTTCAATTCTAAGTCCACCTGTCCATATCCTCTACTTCAACAAGTGCCACAAACCAATAACCGCCATCAGATATATAAACACATCATAAAAACATTCCAATCTAGCGAGCTTCAGGTAAGATATACAGTTTCACATACAGCTTTGATCTGAACATCACAGGGAGATTTGATGTTCAGTGTGATGATGGATGTGTTGCCCTGGTGCTCATGCATCACAAGGGGTCCCACACAGTAGGCCAGGAAACACATCTGCACAGCTTCCTCAGCCCTGATGGGTGCTAGAACAACTCAAAGCATTCCTATCCTACTCGACTATAAATAGCCCTAGAAAAAGGGTGTGTGTGTTCGTTCTTTGCAATGTTTCTACGGGGTGCCTGGCATCACCAGGGTCCTGTGTTTACACAGGACTAAGAACAGTATATAGTAAACAATTAATCTTCCCTGAATAGTTGGGTAAGTACCATTTAATGTCAATACAAACTAAATGTAATGGTGACTAGGCCACTGCAAACGTAACACTGTGCTGCTATACTGTAGCACACACTGTATACTACAATGCATTATTTATTATTATATGCTAGGCTAATTATGCTATCATTAAGATCTATATTTTGCGACAAAACATCATTAATTCTTCTCTTTACCAAAGTGGTTATGACGCTCACAGCAGCCCCAGTTGACCTGTCACAAACTTCCCATAGCATCCATAGTATTGAGTTCTCTAGGAGAGGGTGTTGGCATGGTTACGCTGGCCGTACGGTTGTGTCCGTCCCACACGATTTCCATAGCGTCATTTGTCTTAGCCACTCAAGTCAATGAGCGTATGACATATTTTTGGTGTATTCTGTCGTGAATTAGAAAAAGACAGACACTCTCTCTTACAATGTGTTCCATTGGGAGGAGCATGTTAGGATATTTCCAGAATGGAAAAAACAATCTAGTAATGAATGTTGTGAGGTGCCAATAATAAGACGTAGCAATATGTATGCTTCCAGCCAGGATATTTAACGCAGGTCCCATCAGTGTGCTATACCCGTTTCCAGTTTTTTCTGAATCAAAACTCACTGACCTGTTCTCTCCACTGATTGGATTGTACATTTGGCCGTCGTCCAATCGGGCGCCCCGTAGAAGCCCAAAGAGGAGACCTTGAACGTCGGAGCCAAGAGGCGGATCTGTTTGTTCTGGGGTGGAATTTCAGCTTTATAAGACTGATTAAGTTTATGGGTTTCCATTAATGGTATAAACCTACGCACTAAGGCCATAACATAATAGTGAGTTTTGACACTGAAATACAGTTTGGTACAATTACAAGGGGTTTAAAAAAAAAGTCTGACTCAACTAATCCCAATTCATTCACAACATCCCGAATGGGCAATTCAAGAAGTCTTCATTTAATATGAAGTATGACAGTGATAAGTAATAAACAAATACATGATTTATCTTTTTGCATAGAACTAGTTAGTTTATAACCATCTCAAACGGCAGGGGAGAGTGTGTTGATTATGAGATGGCAAAGGGGGTCTGAAGATATTCTGCCACCAGGGACTCCCTCCACTGGCGAGAAAGGGGCTCAACATGTCGGGTATTAACTCAACGTATAGGATTCAACACATTATGGACACACTTATACACACACATATGGGCACGCACGGAGACCAAAAAAAGAAAACATAAGATTTTATTCATCATCATAACATTATCCACTCAGTTCTTCTTTTTTTTCTTTCATTTCTCGAGAGATAAGTTAATATAATTAAAACAAAAAAATGCTTAATCAAAAATAGTTATTTACAAGCACGATCACATTAATCATGGCTTAATAAAACACGTGTTAATTAACCTCCATTCATCATCCATTTACAATGTCCCTATAACAAAAATGTGTAATCATTATAAAGGTTGTGCAAAAAGTTGCAAATTAAATGGGTTTAAACTTTTATATTTATTCAAATATGCCCAATAAATCAGTACGGATGGCACCTAGTAGCTTATTTTTTCCTCCTGGTTTTCTACAGGTTACCATCATGAGCACAGTCACCATTTCATCATGATATCTGTAAAACGGTCCACAAACACACTTACACAAGGTGAAAAACAAGCAAAACCATTATAACCATTTGCTTCATTTGCGGCAAGTATAATTAATTCCTCAGAGGAAGATGAGAGAGGTCTCAGTAATTGAGAATGTGTACTAATTCTAAAGTGAAGATTTACTTAGCTAAGGTTTTTTGAATCCATCCCAATCATATATGACTCAGGACAATTCATGGGGGTTAGCTTTAGCTTTGGCCTTTAGGCCGTTTGGTCGTGGTCAATAGAACCAGACAAGAGGGCCGCTGGATTTAGCTTTGGGTCAGTGCATCGGAGTGAGTCATCATGCAGAGCTAAACCATGGCCAGTGTTAGCTTCTAGAAGTGGACACATAGGAGGTCAAGTATCCCTGCTTGTACATCTATAGCTCCCCCCCCTGTGTGTGTGTGTGTGTGTGTGTGTGAAAGAGAGGGAGAGAGGAAGAGCGAGCATGGCTTGTACACACCGCCAGTAAGGAGCCACGACGGGCCGCAGTGAACTTTTCTCTTGGCCGACCATGTTCCTTAAACACAAGACATGGGGCTGGTTTAACATCAGAGACCAGGGGTCACTCCAAGTAAACAACCACACCGCCTCCATCATGTTGAGGTTGAGTAGCAGGAAATGACGCACAAACAAGTACACAACGAACGCATCAACACGTTCCATGCTCAGTGAAAATGTTTCAGCGTATAATTATCAGTAGCCATTTATAGCGCATGGTTAAGGGATAGTGTGAATCGGGTCCTGAGAATATATGACCGGCTTGGGCTGAAATAAGCCTTCCCTCTTTATGGTTTCGCTTTAGATATGACTCTAAAAGATCCTTACAGCCCCCATAAACCCACCTGGCTACACCTCGGCAGAACGAGGGGAAGAGCTAGCCTCATGATTCACTCACATAACGCGTCTTTCTCATACATTTCCAACTAGGGTTTTTAATAATGCAGATTACGAGACGTCTGTCAGCATTTACCGCCCGATGCTTGTGTGTTAGTATTAGTAAGTTATTCTATTGACATCTTCCAGTGTACGGAGCTCTGTGGGTGTTGTACCACGATGAGGCCTATCCCATAGGCTATGCATCACACTCATGCAGCATAAAAACACCAGTGTCAACCACCAGTAAAAACACATCCAAAACAATCACGACTCACTTTCCCATTCAGCAACAACAACAACAACAACAAAAAAAAACATCCAAACAAATCGTTGATCTTCTTTTTCTTTCCTTGCGGATGTGCACCGGAGGGATCGGTTCAACCGGAGATAAACAATACATGAATGAATAAATTAATATTAATAAAGGGGGGGGGGGGGGGGATGCAGGGCTCCTCCTCCCCCTGGCCCTCCCCTGAAGCGCGGGCCGGGCCGCGTTGCTGCTCCCTCCCGGTGTAAACGAGCCCGGCGGGAGGCTGGCGGCAGGCGGGCGTTAGGGGGGCGTTAGGGGGAGGGGGGGGGGTGAGTGTGAGGGCGGGGCTCCTCCTCTAGGAGGTGAGCTTGGAGTAGCTGGGCGGAGAGAAGCGCCGCCGCAGGTACTTGAGGATGTAGAGCGGCAGGCAGCTCACCAGGGTGATGACCGTCACCTTCCACAGGAACGACACCGTGGCGATGAAATACACGTCTGGACAGAGGGGGGGGGGGGGGGGGGGTCACAAGGGGTCAGGGGTCACGATAAAGGTGGGATGTGTGAGAGACGCACAGAGCCGAACCATATATAGGGTATGATTAAGATCAATGTCCTACAAAAGAAGACAATAAAAAGAAAAAGGGAAAAGTATGATTTTTGATAAAACAATTAAAAATTCATGAACGTAACAGGATATGTTGTCCAACAATGTCTTAAAGAATCATCAAAATCAACAGAATTTAGCAATAGTATATTACAACATTAATACAGTAAATAAATGCTGCTTCGGACACTGCTATTCTTGGTAGTGCTAGGAATAGAATTATGGATAAAGCCTATTATGCTTTGAAAATAGGAAAATAAATAAACACTGGAAAATAAATAAATGCCTTGGATAAAATGTAACTAAAATTAGGTACAAGCTATTGTTCTAAATAAAGATGTTTTTAGACTAAATTTGACTTTTAAGACTGAAGCCTAAAAAAGTTACCCAAATAGGGCAACTTTTGACCACATTCCTCTCATGATTCTCAGTGGTCTAGATTGCAGGCTAAAACTGAACCTCCACACCCTACATAAAGGCCCAAAATAAAGCGTTGGAAAGGTTTGAAAAGCTCCATTTTAAGGATGTATGAATAATCTAAGCAAGCAGAAATGCAATTGACATTTTCCTTCACGCAGGCCAAGAAATAGAATATCCAAAAGCCTGAAAACAAAGATCAGAGAACATAAATAGCATGTTTACCTTTGACAAGTTTATAAAAAAAACCACTAACAAATCTGGATTGTATGTAATAGAATAAACAAAAGAACAAGTCTAGTTTGCATTGTTTGCAATGCGGTCGCAGAGGCAACAAGGATTTCCCCTGTAATATCACGCTATGCCAACATGTTCTCCGGAGCAGGGCCACGCGTCAGCATGTTCACCTTGGCTTTCCTGACAGCCCAACACAACAAGGACAATGGAAGCTCCCCGCAATTATTATTACACACTGCGTTATTCCAAGGTTAGGAAGCTCTGGACACGAGTAATCCCCCAAGACGGATATGTTTAGAATCAGCAGATCGTTTTTTTCGGTGTCCACAAGCAAATGTCTAAATAATCAACCGTCAAACCGGCTTGCGTAGAACATCTGTGAATAATTGCAGTGGTTTCCAACCGTTCTGGGCCTGTGATCCCGAGTTAAGGTCAGCCCCAACTTGCGGGAAAGAAGCATGTAGGTATTTGACAATACATTTTAGATCAATAAATATGATTAACACTTTTGAAAGGTCTGGGAGACACCCATTGTTTTTTCTCTTTGAACATTGCGACACGCTGATTAACAGCAGCCGTTTCGCTCTTGGACACAAAGCATTCAGTTGTTTGTTACAGATAGGGTGTGTACCAGACCTTTCAAAACTGTTTTGAAAGATCTTATTGTTTTTTATTGATAAGAAATGTAGCGTCAAACACCTGGATGCTTCTCGACCGCGGCCGCATATGCGACTCCAAAGTGTTGGGAAACTGAATGAATGTGTTCAATCTGTGTGTATTGATGTGCTCTCTCACCGATGTAGTCGTGGAGAAAGACGAGCGAGGCCACATAGCAGGACAGACTCAGCAGCTCGGCCACCATCATCAGCCAGTGCCAGGTCTGGACGGTTAGAGCCACCATGAGCAGCTCCGTGAGGATGAGCGAGGTGAAGGAGATGGCCACGATGTGGACGAACTCAGACTCAAACAGCAGCATGGCGCCGTACATTATTATGCTGCCTGCGGGAACAGGGACGAGTCACATGACATGACGATACCTCAAAACATGACATAAGGGTCCTTCCTTTACTCCGATTACTCGGAACAGTCTGTTCCCATTTAAGACGGATGGAATTGAAATTAAAAAATGAGTAGGCCTGAAATGCTGAAAGAATGGCAGGATAATGTGGAGTGTCAAGATTGTTAGGCTGTTGGAGCCCCAATGTCTTTGTAAGATTCCCACCCTCTTCTTGCTCATAAGTGACATGCATCAAAATTCTCTGCAAGTCTCTTTGGATAAAAGCGTGACAAAAGAGTAAACTAGACACCTGTAAGCAATGAATGGTTGGCTTTTTAAACATTATCCTTTCTGCAATTTTTACTCCACATAAGGCAGGCAAATTAGGAGCAGCATTGAAACACAAACACCGTACCTTGGTAGATGCTTATTAGCACCCATATTAGGAATGTTTTGAAGGAAAGCGGTCGGCCCTGTGAAGACAAAAACAAGTCAATAAACGATAAGAGCAATATAATATATTTGGAATAATGTGAGGATCAAGTGAGGATCCCTCCGTAGGAGTAGGGTTAGGGTTGGAGAACAGCCAATAAATGCTCAACGTAGTTGGCATACAGTACCAGTGTTGTTAAGAAATGCATTTAAGACAGGTCACCTAGCCACAGGCAAACATCTCCTCAATGTACTAAAAGGCTTCCTATTTTTCTGAAACATCCATGTTAAGTCTGTTCCAGGAATAAGTACAATGAATCAAGGAAAGCTTGTGAAAAGCTTGTGTGTTGGATGCATCTGTTTTTTGGACAACAAATCGGCTTTTGTGTGGCACAAAAGTTAAGCATTACATCTACAAGTTTCTAGACAGACAATCTTCTGAGGAATGTTTGGCAGATGCATGGACATAGTCTCTTGATCTCTTCTGGATTATTTCACTGAATGTTGTCAACAAGAGAACCATTAAACGATGCTGCCCATGTCCGTGAAAATCGTAGAATACAATGCTTTGTAAAGGACCAAACATCCAACCACACAGTGTGCCATCACACACCTTCAGCAGATCTTTGTATAACTCCGGGTAGAGCATGGCCACCTCAGACTTCACATCCTTGTCCAACACCAGGGAGAACACGGGGAACATGGTGTAGATGGTGGAGTAGCTGCAACACAAAAGCCGTGGTCAGTCAGGGCGGCCGTATTGTATTTGTATTGCATTGTGCTAGTATTGCGTTCTCCCCCTGCACAAAAATATCCTTCTACCATCGGGATCAGTTCAACCTAAAAGTGCATTTCTGTCGATGACATAACGTAACCCCCGAACCCCACCCCCGATTCTTATGACATGAAGCTGGACAGGGCTTGAGGCACAGAGAGAATGTCAAGTGAAACAAAGCGAGCAGATGCCCAAGGGAGACGTCACGCTTAGTTAAAGTATTTAGCTCACCCGACGATTAGGAATCCTTGGTAGAGCGGGACAGAGGCAAAGTAGAACACAGACGAGAAGACGGCCTGCGAGCAGAGAGCACAACGTTGTCTTTGAGCTATTAAGTGTGAGTCATCATTTACTCGCTTTTCATATTTAACGCATGAGGGCATTTGGAGAGGACCCGGGCCTAGAACATACCAAAACACAAGTCAACAACAAACTGTGGTAAAAGAGGATAGCAGCATGTCCAGTATCTAAGCGAGAAAAACATTCACGCCCAAATAACTACAATGAGGAAATAAATAATTCACACCACTCACTACTAAAAGAGGTCTTAATGCCAATGATGTTGAAAGACCCCCCAGGGCTGCAACCATTGCCGTTTCGGCATTAATAACTCTTTCACTTAAGACCCATTCTATCAAACATGTGGATGGGGATATGAATATTTAACATTGAATATTGACGCAGCCAGACAGATTCTCCAGCCAGGTGTGCCCAGGACTGAGACGTGTCAGTAGTTTGTTGTGGTTTGTCTCGACGTGACAGACAGGAGCCATGTGGTGCAGGAGGAGGGGGGCCTTGTGAGGTCTCAAGAAGGCCGAGCGGGTCAAGTGAGTCACAGGCTGTCCCACAGCGGTGGTGGTTGTGGTGGTGGTGGTGGTGGTGCAGGGGGGGGGGGGGGGGGGGCTGGACCAGGACCTTGGATGTAGCTGTTGGAGTGGGAACTGGGCAGAAAGGCCACCACGGTGCCCACTTGGTCTGACTCATCCAGGACCGCGCCCTTTTGATGGTCAGACCTTTGAACGGAGCCGTAGCGAGCTTGACCACTGGACCTTGCCGATCATCCGTGACCTTAAGAGTCTGCTTTGGTTTTGTCTCGTTGGCTAAAACGTCTGAAGCGCAAGATCTTTTTTTAACATGAAATTGATTTTTCACTTCCTTTTTTGGGGTAGCTAGAATCCTCTTGACCGTTTTTGTAACTCTCGACTCACATGAGCCAACGAAGTTGATACACTGAAAACGAACACACCTGAATGATACACCTGATTCCGGTCACTAGGGGCGTCAAACCCAGTGGTTGCCTAGTGCAAATCAATAAGCTGTCAGGTGACGACCCTCACAAATAAAATGCAAAACAAACCATTAAAGGTGACATATCATACCACCAGGTGTGAGTGCGATTAACTGCTACAAGCCGTTTTGAAAATCTGCCCCTTCTGACATCACAAGTGGACGTGTCCACCTAGATGTGTGCTGGATAGATCAGTCTACCAGCCTACCCAGTGGACTGTAGCAAACGTTGCTCATCTATCTGTCATACATTTGGGTGGACCCACTTGTGATGTCAGAAGAGGCAGATCTTCAAACGGCTTGTAATGATTAATCAAACCCACACCTGGTGGTCTAAGATGTCCCTTCTAATGATACCCACAGTGGTTATGTGTCAGGAGTAGGGCCTACCTGCATGGTGCTGATGCAGAGGCTCCTGTGGATCACAAACTGGCTGAGGGCGGCTGACCTCTTGTAGCTGTTGCGGCCGTGGACCATGAGCAGCCGGCCCAGGTGCTTGAACTGAGTCACGGAGAAGTCTGCAGCCAGCGAGGCCTGCTTACCTTCCTGTCGTTGACAACACAAGGGGGGGGGTGGTGTTTGAAGGTCAGCAAAGGCATTACCGGGGGTTACGTTGGAGCACATGAGACAATATTAGAATGAATGTGTTGGGAAGCAAAAAAGTTTCTCTATCATTACCCGTTCTATCATCCTAAGCTCAGTGCCATTCCCTATCCCCTCCGTTTCCCATCTCTCGTCACATAGTCAAAAGTAAAAAGACAGGAATGCTCGGAGTTGTCAGCCCTCCCTTGACATGTGACAGCCAATATTGGCAGGAAGGACCACAGGGGGTGCGGCGGCAGGGAGATGGCCGCGGCATTGTGTTGACGAGAGGGACAGATTCTTACTTTTCCCTCCACTCCCACGCCACAGTCGGCTTCCTGGATCATGCTGACATCGTTTCCTCCGTCCCCTGAAAGACAACAACAGCCGTCGAAGTGTCAGGATTCACATCTATGACTCACCGCTGCGTGTGGGTACGTGATGTCTGTGCATGTGTGATCTCCGTACGTGTGTGGGTGTATGTGTGCATGTGTGCGTGTGTGATATGTGTCTGTGAGATTGGTTTATTTTGTGTGTGTGTGTGATCTCCGTTTGTGGGTGTGTGTCTGTAATCCTGGGAAACCGATAGCTTATCTGGAAGCACACATTGCTTTGTTGGATCAATTGTGCAGTTGGACGGCCGCAGCAGGGCGTGGGGGCGGGGAGACTCACCCACGGCACAGGTGAGCTTGCCGGTGCGTTCCTGCAGCAGCCGGACGATCTGGGCCTTCTGCGTGGGGGCACAGCGGCAGCACACCACCGCGGGGCTCTGGCACGCCAGCTCCATGAACTCATACTCGTAGTACTTCAGACACACCTGGAGGATCACGCATCGACACACACACATACAGAACATTATATGTAATTCTTATTTTGATTAAAAAAATAAATGATGTCCTGCTTTGTGCTGTTTATCTGTATTTAATGTGCATTGTCTGTGTTTGTCCTGGCCAGTGTCTGTCTGCCTGTCTGTCACACTTACCTCTAGTGAGTCCCCTGATATCACCAGAGCACAATCGTGTTTCCTTCTGAAGGAGTTAAGCTCCAGGTGGGCTTCCCCTCGTGTTGTGACCTAGCGTACACACACACACACACACACACACACACACACACACACACACACACACACACACACACACACACACACACACACACACACACACACACACACACACACACACACACACAAAATAATGACAGTCATTCTAGGGACATCAAATATACAACAAAAACAGGATAAATATGTAGACACATTCTATCTGCAGCCCAGCAGTTGATATTATACAGTATATTAATTATCTAATTAATTATCTAATTAACTATCCCCCCCATGTTGAAAATAAACATGTTTTGAAATTGACTGTTTTGTTACAGACATCGCAAAAAAAGTGTGTACAAAATAACTGTGCTATCACAATATCGGGCTGATCTTGTATATTGTCTGTCAACAAGTGGTCTTGCTAGCAACACCCTTTGACCAGCGGTAACCCAGAGTACGTCAATCCAGCCCACGGCCCCGGTGTCGTCCAGGAAGCCAACCCAGATGTAAGCACTGGAGTCCCCCCCTCCCCCCCCCCCATCTCCCATCCACTGGGAGAGAGGGGGAGGGGAGGGGGGGGGGGGGGGGGGCTTTCTTTTTTTGAAACCTCTGCCAACCATTGTTGTGCACTTCCACTGACCCACTGTTGTACGCAAGCCTACCTCCTTCTCCCTCCTCTCCCCCTGGCAGCCACCCAGAGGGGAAGGCGTGTGGGGGCAAAACCTGAAAAACAGATGAGGAAGCGCCGGGCCTCCTCTGGGAGTGGCCGGCCGGGAGTTCTCCTGCCTTGAGGTCCGGGCGCTAGACCTGGGTTTTGTTGTGCTTGACAGGCAAGGGGATTTATTTGGTCTGGGCCGGGATTGTCCAAGGTGAGAGCTGGGGAGGGGTGTGTGGTTGGGTGATGTATAGTGGCTGGTCCACGGGCGCTAGGCCAACAACCCTAGCCTAACCCTAGCCCTTCCATAACCCTCCAGTTAACCTAGCCTTACCCCAACCTACCCCTAGCTTAACCCTAGTCTTACCCTACCCCTAACCCTGGCCCTACCCTAATCCTTACCATAGCCTAACCCAGGCTTATTCAACTAGCGGCCCGTGGGCCAAATGCGGCCCCTCTTAATTTTTTTCTGGCCCGCAAGAGGTTGCATGCAAAAAATAAATAAAATAAAGGAGAAACATAGTTGCATGCAAATCAGGTTTCTGTGTGTAGCCGGTGATACTAGCCCAGGGGTTTTTCTAGAAAAAATTCACAAGGGGGCGCGGTTGAGTCTTCCAGTAACGCCCTGGATCCCTCGCCGACGATTGCTCCTTCAATGGAGCCTTCAATCGCTCCTTCAATGGAGCCGATCTCGCTTCCGCCATCTCTCTTAGGTTCCTGACAGTAAAACGACGTGATCTTCTTCTGCCCCAGGCAATCCTTGCTTTTCTTCACCCCGCGGCACGACATTTTAAAAAACTAAGTCACCAAACGCTATATTTTCTTTCTTCTCAGACACTCTCAGATTCACTGAACTGATAAATTTGGTTCGGGAGAAGAGATAAAAGCCCGCCTACACTGTAAACTGATTGGTTGACTTACCGATCCAGGCCAATCAGGAGGCGCCTGAGGCTCACGTGCACACTGCCTCATGCACAGTTTCTAGATCCCTCTCTGTTGTGCTGCGCGCTCGCTACACAGATGCAAACGCGGTTAGGAGCACGTCTGTCTCCTGTGCCCGGTCTTGCTCGCTCGCTCTCCATTCCGGGAGATTTTAAGTAATTTAAAATTTTCGACAAGGAGGCGCTGGGTTGAAACAAGGAGGCGCAGCGCCCCTCTTTCCCGGTTTAGATTAACCCCTGCTAGCCAGTATCAGTACCCCACAATCAGGAAACGCACGCACGCACGCACGCACGCACGCACGCACGCACGCACGCACGCACGAGGAAGAGAGGGTCCCTCTCTTGTGTACTCACGGCTCTGAAGATGTGTATGTCCTGGTTGCGCGTGACCAGGTGGGCGTTCTTGGCGGTGCAGGTGGCCGTCTCCATCTTGTCTCCCGTGAGCATCCACACCTGAACAGGTCAAAGACGCAGGGGGAGGTTGGAGTGGTTGGGTTTTGAAATGACACATTTCATCTAATTACCGTAAGGATAGATTTTGGTTTCTTCAATGTGAGCAACTTCAATATGAACTTATCTTTACTACACTTTCTAAAAACCACTATTCAGCCATTACTCATTCGGCTGATATTTATTAAAGGTCCCATGACATGCTATTTTATGTATTCTTTAATATAGGTATTAGTGGGCAACTAACACAGTATTCAAAGACGTTCCTGAAATTCAGCCGTGGTGCAGAGTTACAGCCACTCCGAGCCAGTCGCACATTGAGCTTCCCCCAAATGCGCTGTTTCGGTGGGCTTGTCAAGGAGGAGGGTGGGGGTGTGGCCCTGAGCAGCTTGCAGCCAGGGACGGTACCATGCGCTCTGTTTACAGTGGATGTATCGCAATGGCGAGGCGCACACAGCCTTTAGCCGTGTTCTGTAAATATTCTAGAACACACGGGAGTCCTGGAGCTCTATATCTAAATATTATCATATAGCCTACACAGATATCTATATCATATAATATAGGCCTATATTATCACGGCCAAAAGCTGTGTTAGCCGATATTATGAATCTCAAACGACCGCGTTGGGTTCTCCGACGTTCCTGGTTCTTCAACGTCCACATCAATGTGAATACACACACTGTGACGCAAGTGTTTCTTGTCGGTTCTTTTGTCTTGTATTTCCACAACGAGACTGTCGTGGGGGTTATCTGAGCCATGGTTGAGAAGGAATTGGGGGAAAGGAACTTTGGTTTGACTCGCTGAAGTACATGAACTGCGACATGCCGCCGGTTGCCGCGAGGCACCATCGCCCGGCAGCGGGCAGCCGGCAGCAGGCAGCGCGCAGTTCCGTCGACTTCAGGTTGATGTGAAAGTGGAAGAACCAGAGACGTCGCAGAACCCGACAAAGTCGTTTGTGATTCATAATATCGTCTGGAGGCGCACACAATATGTTATATGATATAGATATCTATGTATTATATGATATTATTTAGATATAGAGCTCCAGGACTGTAACGCAAGTGTTGTACACTTCCTTGTTATTTGGATAACCGTTCTGCTGTTGGTGTTATGGCGCATAACACGTCGGACTCTCGTCTCTGGTATTTCTACAACGAGACTCGTATTGGGGGTTATCTTAGCCAAAGTTGAGAATGAATTGGGGGGAAGGAACTTTGGCTTTGACTCCCTCAAGAACATGAACCACGACATGGAGGAGAAAGGGATTGTTGGCGGCGAATGTCTCCCGCTTGAGCCCCGCTGAGGGACCACCGCCGGAGGCGGAGGTGCCTTAGCGCTGCCCGGCAAAGATCCCTTTCTCCTCCTTGTCGTGGTTCATGTTCTTGACTTGAGGGAGTCGAGGCCAAAGTTCTTTCCCCCAATTCATTCTCAACCTTGGCTGAGATAACCCCCAATACGAGTCTCGTTGTAGAAATACCAGAGACGAGAGTCCGACGTGTTATGCGCCATCACACCAACAGCAGAACGGTTATCCAAATAACAAGGAAGTGTAGGCTACAACACTTGCATTACAGTCCTGGAGCTCTATATCTAAATAATATCATATAATACATAGATATCTATAATCTACATCATATAACATATTGTGTGCGCCTCCAGACGATATTATGAATCACAAACGACTTTGTCGGGTTCTGCGTCGTCTCTGGTTCTTCCACTTTCACATCAACCTGAAGCCGACTGAACCGTGCGCTGCATGCTGCCGGCTGCCCGCTGCCGGGCGATGGTGCCTCGCGGCAACCGGCGGCATGTCGCAGTTCATGTACTTCAGCGAGTCAAACCAAAGTTCCTTTCCCCCAATTCCTTCTCAACCATGGCTCAGATAACCCCCACGACAGTCTCGTTGTGGAAATACAAGACACGTCAAAGAACCGACAAGAAACACTTGCGTTACAGTGTGTGTATTCACAAACACACACACACATGTGGCGCTCGCACGGTCGAGTCTCATTGGCGGGCCAACGTCTCTGGGCGGGCCAGGCAGAGTAAGGGGAGGAGCTGAGATTCCTCATGACGTCATGAGCACAGACATTCCAAATCAGCGCGCTTGAGCCTCCGTTTTTCAAAGGCGAGCAGTACAGCTAGTGTTCGTTTTACACCAAACGCAAGTTTTAGCCACTGGGGGACCATAGGCAGGCTAGGGGAACTCATATTTATGTTAGAAAACCTCACAAAGTGAGATTTTCATGTCATGGGACCTTTAAGGTATTTTGCATTGGATTCAACCCACACCTTTCAGATTTGGGGTTGACCACCCTATCCATTACACCTATTTGCCTTTCGCACATGAACTCTGGAGAATCATGTCCGGAGAGGATCCGGAGTCGCCCTTTCACACATGCAACACACAACCTGGGATAAGCGGCATCAGACGTGTTTACACATATTGGAGATGCTCCATATACTTTAGGCGAGGGCTGGTTCCTGGGTGGAGCATGTAGGAGGAAGGGCCACACAAAAAAGGTATGCAGCGGTGTGACGCATTGTGCTGTTTACAACACATCAAAGAATGGCGGTGAGGCTACACATACTTTAACGCACTCTTTTATCGGTGATGTACAATACTGCATTCATTTAGACGCATCCGCAATATCAACAGATGGAAAGCAGAGGTTGAAAGGCAAGTTGGGACGTAAAGAAACGAAGCAGCTACACTCCGTGCCCATGGTTTCGCGCCAGTCCCATGATAGAAACATCATCAACACATGAGGGGTTGATTCTGACATTTGCGTTCACACATAAACCCCCACATACAGAATAATCGGCTTGCGGTGCATGTGTGAAAGGCCTACTACACTACACATTTTCTAGCAGTAGAATATATACTACACCACATACTAGCGTGCTGTCTCGTCATCCAACCCTAGGGAGCTGTGTATCCCTAGGTAGCTGTATATCTGTATAGCCCTAGGGTGCTGTCTTTCCTTAGGGTGCTGTCTATCTGTCCAGCCCTAGCGTGCTCTGTAACCCTAGGGTGCTGTCTATCTGTCTAACCTAGGGTGCTGTGTGACCCATCAAACTGTTTAGTCCTAGGTTGCTATAAACCCTAGAGTGCTTCCTAACTTCTTAGCCCTAGGGTGCCTACCTTGATGCCTGCGTTGCGGAGGATCTCCAGGGTGGGCCTGACGTCGGTCTGGAGCTGATCCTCCACGCCTGTCAGACACAGCAGCTCCATCTCCATCTCCAGGCTCTCGATCACCGTGGCAACCTTCAGGGAGCGGTCGTGGACGCTGAGTTTGGCCTGGACGTACCGCGCCTAGAGGGCAGGGTGAGCAACATATGCACGCATGAAGGAAGCTATCAAGAAAAAAGCCATCCTGTTCTATTTATTTATTTGTGAAATTGCTGCATCGCAAGCATGTTAAACGAATCAATTGTGGACCAGATGATTAAAAGCATGTTTCTCCCGTTGGAAAGAGGAAACAGAGATTGTCACCCCAATGTTACTGATGGCTCCCATTTCTAATGATCAAGTTACCATGGTTTCGGGTGGCCGCACAAATACTATGAGCCATTGAAATGTCTTCTGGTGATTTTAGAAGTGAGATAAGGCTAAAACAATCCGCATGACTCATGCAGGAACCCAAACTCTCTGTGAGTCATTGGCTAAGTGACTCACTGCTGCCCACATGCTTGGCTCTGTTTGTCTAAACTCTCACACGTTCACACTCCCCCATTCACACAGACGGGGCTCTGCAGGAGACCAGGGGGATGGGGTGAAAGGGCTGCTCTGCACCCTGCATCAGTAAGGGCCCATGCTTGAATGGGCCCTTGGGGAATTGGGGACGGGTATGCAATATCAATAGCAAAAGAGGGATGAATGCGTGTGTGTGTCTGTGCATGGGCAGTTGCGTGCATGTTTGTATGTTTGTGTGAAGAAGGGCTATTAGGAGCTTTCTCTTTTAATAAGAAAAATATGTATTTTTTTATGTTATTAAAAAAATATATACTACTACTACTACTACTACTACTACTACTACTACTAATAATAATAATAATGAAAACATAAAAAAGGTTTATATACTTACACTAATACATAATACTAATGATCTTGAGTTACGTAAAAGGGTTCTGGCCAACAGCCACCTACAGACTGCAGCTCCGATAATGACTTCAGCAAGACTCAATTATCCCTCAAGGCCAAACAAACAACAGACAGAGGCAGCCGGAGAGGAGAAGCCAAGACTGTGCTTTACATAAGGACCCCACTGTGAGCGGTGAGCGGCCCACGTCGGACCCCCAAGGACCCTCACCTCAAAGTCCTGGTACTGCTCCTCCGTGAGAGACTTCTTGGAGACCACCAGGACCCGCAGGCCTTCCCGGGCCATGTTTCCACACTGTTAATATACAAACAGCCCCGCAGGAAATCATCCGTCAAAGTTTTAGCAATTCGTCGCCCACATTTCGCCTCGTATTTTATTGCTTGTTATGCTGGGAGACACAGAAACAAATGACGCTCTGGACTATTCGTGTAAGAAGTGACTCAACTAAATACGGCAACAGTAGCGGCTATATATTATCGAAATACCCACACAAAAAAGGATAGTGTTAATGTTCATACATTTGATTAAAAATAAAACAACCAATATGCACCTCCTCTTCCAGCCAATCGTTGTACTGAACGATCCCGGCCATCACTGCGTCCGCTCCCTTCATGTAGAACGTGATCTCTCCCGTCGACTCATCCTAAAACCAACAACACACTCCACACATTAAATGCATAGGCCATGTAAAGGGACCAAAACCAACGCCAGTTTAATCTATATGTTTATTGTTTTTTCGCCATGTTTTTTCACGGTAAGGAGAGGTGTGCGGTCACGGGACTGGGAGAAGCAGTGCTTATTGAGGTATGCCCATGGGATGTAAAGCGGTTCGAAAACACAAGGAAGCCAAGTTACAATCCCAGGCTTCCTGCTTTTTGAGCAGTCTAGCTACGCCAACGAATAATAAAGTGAGTCATCAGAGTTCACCACAAGTTGAGCTCTTTCTCAGATCACTCTTTGAAAGGCATTTGTTTTGCTTCCTAATTTGTACAAACATGAAACGATATCAAAGTATTTTCTATGAACAGATGAGGGATTCCCAGATGAGGGATTCTGCAAATGAGTCAATTATATAACTTATATTTGTAATAAAACCAAATAAACCCTAGCCCTCAGTCATATGATTCATAGGTATTCGATTACTTCTATCTATAATAAAACAAAATAATTGTAGGACCACCACCGCCAACACTATTAATTAACATTAATAATACAACTGACCTCTACCACCTAAACTATAAATTAACATTGATAATACAACTGAACCTCACTACCTAAAGTTTAAATTAACATTGATAATACAACTGAACCTCACTACCTAAAGTTTAAATTAACATTGATAATACAACTGACCCCTACCACCTAAACTATTAATTAACATTGATAACAAAAAAGATCCCTACCACCTTAACGATTAATTAACATTGATAACAAAAAATAACCCCTACCACCTAAACGATTAATATTGATCAAACTGTAGACCACCATACTTACACTATTTGTCAACAATGATAATATAATAAAATAATATATACACCCCCTGGTTACACCAGGCCTTACCCGAACAATGATTCCCATCCTCTTGCTCTCATAGGTGAAAGGGAAAATCTGGAGGATGGTGAAGTTCAGTATTTGGCCACTAGGGGTCCGCAGTTGCATGGATGATTGGTCCCTTCCCACCAGAGTCAGGCCCACACTCTCTGTCCACTGCACCAAAGACACCTGAAAAAAAGATGATGCGAGGGGAAAACATCAACCAATAATATTGACGAAAAAATGAATGCAAAAGAAAGCTGTTTTGGTACTTTCCAACAGGGAAAACCATTAAAGTGCTTGCCACAATTACATTGGAGGACTTTAAAAGCACCATTCATGCCCATAAAGATGTCTATCATAATATTGATTAACCAACTATTTTTTAATGGTAAAAACCCTGCTCCGCCATCATGTCCATGAGATTCATCAGCACATGAATCGAATTAGCTACAACAATACTGAAGGACACTTAAGTGTGATTGATTGGTTAAGAGCACGAAGACCATCCAGGCCGTGATCAGTAGCCTAAGCATTTTCAGCACTCTAGACTATTGACCAAAGAAAGAGAAAAAAAAAGAAAACATCACATTTTTGGTCCAAACATTGTTTGCGTTGCTAGGTCCTTCAGGAAGGACCACAGATAACATCCATTAATGAATTGTAAGTGGGGGGCGGGGGGAAGGGGTGCTGAGAGAGAGAGAGAGAGAGAGAGAGAGAGAGAGAGAGAGAGAGAGAGAGAGAGAGAGAGAGAGAGAGAGAGAGAGAGAGAGAGAGAGAGAGAGAGAGAGAGAGAGAGAGAGAGAGAGAGAGAGAGAGAGAGAGAGAGAGAGAGAGAGAGCACTCGCTTTTTAGATGGAGGAGGAAAAGGGGAGAAAGATGACAGAGTTCCAATATGTTCCAGACCGGAGATTACAACCCACGATCCCACAGCCAATCCATCACAGCTCCTCTGACGAGAGTCCGGTGACCGATGGCGTAAAAAGGGGAGGCTAAAAACGGAAGCCGGTGATCCAGCAACCGTTCCAGGAGGAACCCCTCTCTGTGGTTCTGGAAACAAAGAGGAAGAACCGCACTGGGTCGTGCTTAAGCCCCCGTGGTCGTTGGAGCTCTAACCAGACGAGGGCCTCAGCGTCCTTCGTCAGGAGCGGGGATGTGCACAGACTCTTGTGTCTTAGTCACAGTCTGGAGATATTCACTGTGGAGGAATGCCATGAGGCAGCATTCACCACAGCAGCCCTGTGCAGCCGCTCTCTGGAATCACTTGCCCTGGCTTCTGGGCTCAAGATGGGTGGCTTGACTCAGACATCATTCTAAGTAGGATTTCAAGGCAGATGATTCATATGTCAACAAATGGTCTTTGAATCACCCTTGATCTACATGATAAAGTGATTTGGGCGTAATTTAGCTTGAGCGGCATAAAATCGATTCCAACTTTGGACCTGTACGTCAACACAGCTTTATTTCCATCGTGAATATCATTAGTTTAGCGAATTTATTGGTTTCCACGGTTTCCCAGTAATCGTATAAAAATATAAAACACCAACGGAAAAGTCATAGACATAGAATAAAAAAAACACAATTTGAGCAACTGCCAAAAGCCTTGCGCCCACAGTCGAAATGGTCCGTGTCTATAATAGGACTTCCTGAAAGGCCCCAGGAATGATAACCAATCACAGCTTTGACATTAAGCATGGTGAAATTCGATACACATTAATTGCATGGTCTAGCCTTCGCACAATTGAACATTCGGCTACAAAAATAACATTGGCACACAATAACCCAGGGGTTTCTGTGGCTCATTACTGCACTACACTTCATATAACCTTATCCAGCATAGCATAGTGTGAGTAAATGTAAATGACCCTGCTAAATCAATATCTTTGTGAACAATGTAGTACACAGATTCCATAGATCATCGGAAAGGAGTAACAGCCGATGAATGCATTCAGATATTTTTGCTCGAGGAGGAATTTTCAAATAGGGGGAAATGGCCGGAGCGCAGTGCAGTGGGCTGAGGAACACATTAAGGAAATCCGTATTTACACCGCAGGAAATGGACCCTGTTGAATTCCACAATCTTCTTCCTGAACTTCAAAGGATTCCTACTGATCAAGGACATAAATGTGGAAGACAATCCTCCTCCTTCAGGTTCCTACAACCTAGACGCAGCCTATAGAGTCCACGCCAACTCCACCTTAAAGATGAACTGAACTGAAATTTGAAGTTTAGTTGATACAACAGATGTATTGTCTGCCTTCTCATTGGTACAATAACTAAAAATGGCTGAACTTGCTAAAAGGGATTAAATTGTACGGTGAAAGGGGTGAAAGTGTTACAGGGCGCCGCCGTGTTGGAGTTCAACAATCAGCTACGTCACTGGCATGGTAACCTACTCCTACTCTGTGGCTCTAGCAGCCATAGCAGGTAATAAGTCAGGCTCTGAGGCTTGCTGAAATGGCTACGGAAAAGCAAACAACCAGGTCTACAGGAGGGTCATCTTATTGCATTGCCCCTGGCTGCAGAAATGAATTGTATAGGGCCAAGGCAGCTGGGGTAATCGTACATTTCCACAGGCTACCTTTGAATAGGAAACCAGCCCTCAGTACCTTGCTGGCAGCCTTAAAACTGACTAACCCTCTGATAGCCCCTGTCATGTCAATCTCCACAAGCTAGCACGCCGACCATAAAGTGTATCAACGATTACTCCGACGATATCACAGATCTATGTTTCCAAGCTGCAAATTAAACTACGGCGGGTCTGTAAACAGAAGTTCGACAAATGTCCCTTTCTACTCACCCTGATGTTCGCCGTCTAGCGGATTTTTGATGCAGAGGGAGTTCAACTCAAAGAAGTAGTTTCATAGTAAGATGTATCTGTGCAATATCCATCTGTGCAATATCCATCAATATCCACCAGAGAGTCAACCTCCAACCTCCACCTAAAGTAAACGTGACACTCGTGAATCCGCCTCGCATCTATGCTCATCCGCGGGTGTATCTCCCAAAGTGCATCTAACATGTCTTTTTTTTGTGAAACCATGTCTTTAATAACCATGATATTAGGCAGATAATAAACCATGTTCTTTAATAGGTCCATGGACCCAGAGTGGTTTAAAATAAAACCGGACCTATGCGGTTTCGTGTTAGGATTCGTGTGGACGCCTGAAGCGACGAGTTTCGTTGAAAGTTGCAGGTTTTTTTTTGTATTATTTTTGTAGCTTTAAATACAGCCCCTTGGTCAATTTAATTACTAACTGTACATTAAAAAGTATTGCTACTCAATTTAAAAGGTTAAACAACTACTATCTCCTGCTCGACTTGAATGTTTTTATACAGCGCGCAGGCTGGATGCGCGCAGGCTGGATGCGCGCAGGCTGGATGCGCGCAGGCTGGATGCGCGCAGGCTTGATGCGCTCCACCTTTTTTTTGTGGAGAACCAGCACCTTGAATATGTAGGTACTACAAGGTTTGTACAACTCGTTGCGTTTCCGCAATGAGTCCGTCTTTACGGAGGAATTACTGAAACACATCAAAGAAAACCGGATGGGAAATGATCGTTTTCGGCTTATTACTTGGTTGCTATTTATGGGGCGCTCCAGTGTCTCCGCTCGGACGTCCCTTCGAGAGAGCATGGCCACTTCCAAAACCTCTCTCTTGCCGCACAGCATCCGAAATGCCCTATGCATGGTTATGCAACCTAATCCCACCATTAGATGGTCAAGGTTGACCGGGACCTCTCGGCAGCAGACCGATTCAACGGCAGTGTCCATGCTCAGGAAGCACCCACACGCACACCAGTCACACCCACAAGATCCGAAGTTGGACCTGGAGCTTGAAATTGATCCCTCTCTACTGGGTGGCAGTCGGACACTACAGGCATGTCCCTCACAGGCTCAAACGCGTAACCAGCCATATTAAAATTCACTATTTTCCGCCGTGCAGCAACGACCTAGTCCTACCATGCCAGTGACGTCATCGGCGGTCTAATACTAAAAGACACATTAACTTTTGTTTCTAAAAAAGCTATTGATTTTTTTAATATTTATTTTTGTGTCATTTTGTTTTATAATGGTCATAACTAACACGTTATCGATGTTGATTATTTCAGTTCAGTTCATCTTTCTGCTACACCTTCATACCTCTCTGATCCACCTTAATCTCTCTCTGCTCCACCTTAATCCCTCTCTGCTACACCTTAACCCCTCTCTACTACACCTTAATCCCGCTCTACTAAACCTTAATCTCTCTCTACTACACCTTAATCCCTCTCTGCTACACCTTAATCTCCCTCTGCTCTGCCTTAATCTCTCTCTGCTCCACCTTAATCTCTCTCTACTACACCTTAATCCCTCTCTACTACACCTTAATCTCTCTCTGCTCCACCTTAATCCCTCTATGCTCCACCTTAATCCCTCTCTACTACACCTTAATCCCTCTCTACTACACCTTAATCCCTCTCTACTACACCTTAATCCCGCTCTACTAAAGCTTTATCTCCCTCTGCTCTGCCTTAATCTCTCTCTACTCCGCCTTAATCTCCCTCAGGTCCAACTTAATCTCTCCCTCTCCTCCTCTCCCTCTCCACCTCTCTTCCTCTCTCACCCTATCGGGCTCCGAAACAAATTGCCATATTTAAAATGTATCCAATTATCAGTGCCATCTTCTGTCATAACATCTACAGGTGACTCAAGGCCCACGCATGCAGTGCAGCGCCACAAGGCCGTCTGAAACCCCCCCGAAGGCGGAGGGCAGGTGGGGCGCTGGTACCTCGTCGGGGCTGGCGGCCTGGTAGACCCTGCAGGTGTCCTCGTAGTGCTGCTCCGCCTCGGCCTGGTCCGTGACGCCGTTGGCCTCGTACACCGGGGTGACGTTGTGCACCAGCGCGATGGCCTTCACCGCCTCGTGCACCCTGCTGCTGATGGTCTTGCGGACCTTGGTGGCCGCCGGAGCCCTAGACAGTGGAGGGTCGTGGGGGGGCTGGGGAGGACAAACCGACGGTTAAGTTTGTTGTTGCCGTCGTGCTTTATTTTTAGGTTATTGATTTCAATAAGAGCCTTTCAAAAAGGCTCTTGTTTGAAAAAGCTTGTGCGGAGCGCTTTGAGGCAGTGTTGAGGCAGGACCGCTCAGAGTATTATTTTTTCTGTGTACATATTAAAGACTGAACTGGCGGAAGTTCATCTTCAAAACATCCCTGAAGCCATTTGCTGACCTCTGTTCATATCATTAGCGGAGAGGCCAGTGGCTCATAAACAAAACCAGATGTGTAGAGAAAATATGACTGATTAGCGTTGGGCTTTATGGCCGTTCTATTTCGGGAGGCTGTGCGCTCCGGAGGGCTAACTGAGGCGTCATTAAACAGGTCCGGCCAGCACTAGCACTAGCTAACTAATCCAGTTTCCTGTCTCGCTAACCTCTGGTGTCAAAGGGACAAAGTGTGCCATCTGAGGTCAGGAAGCATTCAGCCAAACAATAATGACAAAACCTGAAGCATTTCTGAAAACACGTTGCCCGGGGCTGTTTGCACAGCAACTCTTGTTTGGTTTGTTATTGCTCATGTTTCTTCCTATAAACAACACTGATTTCACAGATTTAAAATCAAATTCAAATAAAAACCTTAAATTGTGTAGATGTTTCAGCGATTAACCACACATAACAGAAAAGCCAGCAACAAAAACAAAAAGTGGAAATGCCAACAAGCTGTCTTAATTCAGTCATTGTTAACACATAACGACTGTAGATGGCCATTTGGGATGACCACAACAGTGCATTGTTGGAGGCATGGTGTTCACCTGTGTGTATGCGCTGAACACATGGCTCTGGACCTCGTCCATGGAGTCCATCCCATAGGCTACGGTTCCCAGGTGGAGTCGCCTGAACACCATCTCATTCTGGGTAAGAGTCCCTGGTAAATGTGAAGACAAAGATAATAGATGTATTGTTTCAATCAGGGATATTAAAACCAATTAAATCATTCTTTTTTTATTTATGTGATAGGATTTTCTCATCGGATTCTTCTCAGACTTTTCTGCCAGCTGGTTTCCATGCAAGTTTTGAAGAAGGTTAAAGCTTAGTTTCAGTTTTCAACTAACTAGAAAAGAAAGTTAGTTGATTGTTAGCATATAATCAACACCTTAAAAAAATGATACACTCAGATTTAGAAATAACTTTATAAGTGATTTACGAGCAATTTCTAAACCAAATCTAACTTCCAGCATAATTCATAAGTTAACAATTAAACCCTTTTGTTTGATTCTGATAGACAAAAAACAAAAGAGAAGTGAATTGAATCCAGGCAACCATTCCCTGCATCCTGATGTAAGCCCCTTTGTAACCTCGGCATCCTTAAAAGCATTTTCTGTCCATATATCAAAATGACCTTAAGAGGCCCCTGCACATATATTAGGCTGACATCTGAACTATAGACCCCACCGGCTTCTTCGCGCTCTGAATGGTGAGCATGCCTGATGGGTTTATTGGGCGGGGCGGCTGTAAATCTGACAGGTTATGGCTTATTTCTCAGGAAGTGCCACTGGAGAAGTTGTGCTACTGGGAGGGTGTGTAAAGCAGGGGCCCGTTTTTGATTGAATGAACCAATAAGTAGCATGTTTAGTGGCACGCAGTGGGAGCAGAACAGGCAAAACAATCCAATACACTCACTCACTTTGGGCTCTGTAAGCGGCCCTTATATAGTTGTGTCTTACACAACAAGAAAACCAATGTCTGTAGAGGAGGATGTACATGGACTTGGGGTGCGGTACTAATCAGTGAAGCCCCACCGGTCTTGTCGGTGAGCAGGTATGAGATGCGGCCCAGCTCCTCTGGTATGGTGCTGGCCCTCACCACCGTGCCCGGGATCTTGGAGTCTCTGTTGATCATCCAGCTGAAGACCATCTTTCCCAAATCCAGGTTGACACGCAGACTGGATGAAATGGGGACAATAACAACCTAATGAATACTATTAGCAATAACAAAATAAATCAAGTGCATAAAATACAAATTCAGTAATCATGAGGAGGAAGAAGAAGAAGAAAAACAGCAATTGAATATTTGAAGAATAGTGCCCCAAATAGCTAAGCCTTTGCTAAACTAACACATGACGGTATCTCCTTTGACCAAAGGCTTTTGCACATTTTCTATTGGCTAAGGTCGCCTGCAGGTAGAAATGTATTAATTTAAAACAAGGCAACGTCCAGAGAAACCCACCTGATGGGTACGATGTTGGAGAATAGGAGCAGGAAGCGAAAGATCTGGAGATACCAGCGTCCTGCAAAGTGTTGCAGGGCCACCATGACAAGTGACACCACCACCAGCGCCCCAAACAGGATCTTGGTCAAACAGTTCACTTCCAGGTCAAACAATCCCATCTATCACAGAGACAAGAACAACACAAAGTATGCATATTGATATTGTCTGCGAGGAATGACAATGGGTTGAAGGCCATGAGTGACTTATGTTGGACTTTTCAACCACAACGTAAACAGTGAGATGCAGTTGTTGCGTGCCTTGCGACATCGTACCTTGTTCTTAGGGTTGGACGTGTTCATGACCCCTCGCAGCTCCTTGCCCGTGTAAATGACCACCCCCACTATAGAACCTATAAACACACAATCATCTCAGGCCAAAAACATAACATTTCAGAAAACCATTGAAAACCCCCAACATGTCAAGCACAGAGATTTCCCAGACAAACTGTTGACATGAAGAGATGTTCGTAACTCCCAATAGAAGATCTAGATGGCCAATTACATAATGACTTGCACATGGCTCCATAGGTTAAAGTGTAATGGCTGCTCCTCCACAAAGGAAGCGTGCTGACTTGGGCTAGTTAGGCCTTACAGAGCCCTCTGGCTACTTGTCAATATACCAAACGTGTTTGTGTTTGTGTGTGTGTGTGTGTGTGTGTGTGTGTGTGTGTGTGTGTGTGTGTGTGTGTGTGTGTGTGTGTGTGTGTGTGTGTGTGTGTGTGTGTGTGTGTGTGTGCGCTACTTTATGTTGTCCACCCACATGCATTCGGAAAAGATAAAATATCGATTACCATATCCGTGACGGCGGAAGGAAAGATAATGATTAATCGTAGCTAGTCTGTAAGCTAATAGCTAACAGGAGGTCATCATTCAACTAGATTCAAACTCTGGGAAGCTGAAGCGAGTGAGCTAGCCAGTACGTTTACCAGAGGCAATCACAGTGCTCGCCCACAGGGTGTTCTCGATGCTCAGGCTCTCATTGACAGGGGGGTCTCCGTCTTCCTGCAACACAGAACAAAGTGATGATAAGAATGTGCCGAGAGCGTATACACATGTACCAATCAGCTCAGACGGATATTTTGTTATAAACGTACCCTTGTGAAAGTGCCGTTAAAGGTGTGGATGTCTATGTTGGGTTCCTCTGCATATACGTACGATCTGATTTGAAGAAGATCCTTTGGAAAAAGAAAACGTAGTTCGGTTAAAAAACATAAAGTTGCAAAGTGGGTGGTTCATTTTAAAACCACAACTGATTTGTGCAAGATGGATGCAAATAAACATCACAGAAACTGCATTACAACTCATTTGTGGTTATGGTGAATTAAGTAGATCTGATGAATACAAAGACGGTGTCCTTTGAAATGATATATCTTCAACTGACATGAGCAGCACAACTGGGAAAAGTTGTGCTCCAGAAATGTCCCTAATTCAGCTAGTTTAACAAGCATCACACGGACCCATTCACATTCACACATTTTAGGATTCATACCCCCAAGGAAATCTAACAAAGTTGAATACCAGGGCTTTACTTTACCCCACCCAACTGTTGAATTGTGAAGCTGGAGTGTAGGCTTAGCAAAGTATCCTACAGGTTGAGCCTCTAAAGGTTGGGCCTGAAGGCTGAGCCTATGACTTACAGCAGCAGTGGGGAGTCGCTGTGTGCAGGCCACTGGGAGGCGTAGCTTCCAGTCAGTCTCTCCATCCAACTGGTCGGTCCGCAGGAAACAGGAGCCTGCCAGAGGGAGATATAAGCGATTTATACATTCACCCTCTAGGGGGCGCCAACACATCGGATTTACATGGTGTGTGGGTGAGGGGTGTTAGTCCCATTTGATTACAATCAAATGTGTCTTATATGGTTGATGTAAAAACTAAAGTACATTATTAGTTTGTTTAATTTACAACTTATTCACACTATTTAGAATCACTCCCAGAATGATTAGCCAAAATAACGCTGATCGATAGAGGGCATGGTAAATAACCACTTGGTAAAAAACTACAACTAGTTTTGCAGTTATTGAATGGGTCTGGGCTACATGTAACTAGGGGGACAGAGTAGTGGGGGAGCGGAGACCACTCGAGCACATCCCCCACCCTCCCTCCCTCCTCCTCCACCGTTGGCTGACATGCGTCATCCTGCCCAGAACCCCCAACGCTGGCCTAGGCTCCTTTATAATTGACCTAATGGCCTCCACATGGGAGAGAGATAACCCAAGCACTATTTCCAGTCAAACAAGGCTGGTGTTTTTCTTCCCGCAACAGGAAGACACAACCACAACACCCAATGGCTTCAGGCTCCCAAACTAGAGGCTTGCCACAAAGCAATGCAATCTCTATATTGCCGCACATGGGTTACCTTTAATTGTCATATCCATTACAGGTTTTTTTTTTTTTTCTATTTCTGAGAGGCTTCTGTTTTGAATGGACAAAAGACTATTTTGTATATGTGCAAATATACAATGCAACGTAATTCCCCAAGTTTGTGCAATCGTTGACAAAATCTTTTGCTCTAATCCCCATTTGATTATTCAGATGATGCATCCTTCTCACGGCCTTCAGCAAAAGTCTTTGCATTTTTTTTCTCTCGTTTTGCATGCCTTAAATCGCCTTTCCATTATCTTTAAATTTGAAAGACAAAAGAAGGAACGGCACAGACCAAAATAAAAATAAAGGCTTGTTATTTTGCATGGCCACCATCTCAACACACATACACTATACAGAAGAGTCACCACCCACCACCAATGCATTCACCAATGTAGCACAACACCGAATTACAATGCTGCCTGGAACTTCCTGTCCAGGCGTTTGGGGGCTAATCCCAACGTCTCAACACCCCTTCTTTTCTCTCTCTTTTTTTTTTACAGGCCGTTTCCCCAGTCAAGCTGGTAGCTTGCCTGTACGTGGAGATGTGGATGAGTGACTGGCAGATGTTTACCATTTCTTTCTGTGGTCCTTAAAAAGATCATGTCGGCAGGAACACGCTGGTTCTACAGGCGGAAGAAGAAAAAACAACAACAACAACAACAACACAGGACTTAAGCATCATATCCTGATCCTGCACGTTTCCTCCTCCCTCCACCGCCTCCTTGTTCGCCCTTTAACTGGATTAAGTGAGACTTTCAGTGTTTTATGTTCCACATTACATGGAGTCTGGCATGCTAAACACCAAGACCCCCACAGTAACATATCCCTCTGTGATGTAGGGAACCATGGGGCCTGGTTGTTAACATTACCCTGAACATTAAGCCCACACTGTAACACCTCTTCATGTATTCACAAGTTGACTGCCTGGGCTGATCCTCTTGACAGATCTCCTGTTGCCGATACTTTTCTAAAAGGGAATGTCTTTCAGCCCATTTTGCCAATATTAAAAACAATCTTTGTGGACCTTCCTGTGTCTTGAATAAAGTTACAATAATAATAATAATATATATATCTTTTTTAATTCAGCAAACGTTTAAAGCCAATTAATCATTGAGAAATGTGTGTTGCAACACACATGAGTGACCTTTCTTTCAGATGTGTTGAAGTGGTTGATTGAGAAAGAAGTCTCCTGTTGGAAACTGAAGACGGGCTGCATCTCAAATTTCACGCACACAGACTTAAGAGATTCCTCCCCGGCCACAAGAATGAGTGGCGGATCAAGAAATCAGCATGTTTACAACAAGTGCTGAGATATGTGAAATGGAACAAAAACCCTTTTGTTTTTTTGCCAAATGCTTATAGGTTTTTGTAGGAGAGGGGGGAAAACATTAATAAATAGTGCTGTATTTTATCTGTCCCGGAGATTCAACAAAAAGCTATTCAAGGTGTATATGCGCTACATGGGCATTGAATCTGACAGGCTGAAGCAAAGCATTGATCACAAGATTTCAAAATCATTACTAACTCCTTTCACCTCTGTCCCAGGTCTAGTGGCTGTGAAGATTAACTGCCCTCTTGTCCCTTAACTTCCTTGTCATGGAAATAGAACCTGACTATCCTTTAAAAGAACAAGATGACACAGAACAGGGCCCAGGGCAAAGGGCTTAACCAGCCCTACCCCTATATTACCAGTGTTGCTTTGACGGAAAAGTACAAACCTTCTCCACCATGATAAGGTCCCCCACTTGAATTCCACTGCTTTTAACTTTCACCGTGCCTGAAAAGATGAAGGCAGATATCATTAAACCGACGGAAGATAGAGATGAAGGGCAGACAACGGTGGTAATAGTAATTCAAAGTTGAACAATAATTTAAACCTGCTCTGCGGACATTTCAATCTGCTTTCGGACTGAGTGCAGCCAGATGGTAGCAGGCAAAACTCTGACCCATCCATGTATACTTTCAACATGGATCCTACAGGATTTATGGCCCTCTGACATCCTGTTACCATTAACGTCATTCAAAAGGCATAGTAAAACCTCTCCCTGCAAAATATGCTTTGTGAATCTGTGACCTCTTGTGAATATTGTGGTCTGTGCTCCAACAGTCCCGCTGTGGATTTTGTGTGCAGCAAAGTCATTTTCTGCACACAAACTCTCATGTAAGAATGCTGGGTGTGTTCAGCCCTTCCTCTCATTCCGTTTGGAATAAGGAGGCAAAATTGTTTGGGGAGTTGGGAGGGGGTCACTGACCCCTGCCCCCTGCCGTGACCTCTAGGTTTTGCATATGTAAGACATTAAACGACATTAATATTGCTAGGCAGTTCGTTCAGATGGCTTTGCATAGTTTCATGTTTCCCTTAACTACTTATATGGGTTTTTTTCAAGATAAAAAAAGAATAACGATAAAACATTAATTATATGTTTGCGCAATGGTGCAAGATCCACCCATTATGCTATACAAAACTTCCATTGGAAATTAAGAATATTATGTATTTAACGATAACGTTTTCTGGTAATGAATTGGTGCTGTACTGGCTTCATTGATTGGAATCAACAGAAACATGTTTGTGGTGAACTTTGCTTCTACATCCAACCATATTACACCATTAAGTTTACACCATCAACCAGCCAACATTTGCACTGAGGCGGCGATCATGGAGGCCACCAGTCATTTTGTTTATGGTTCGGACAAGCTGCCACATCAAGGGAAACCCCAAGCGGTCTCCTGCATTTTATTGCTAGTAGCACTTTATACCAACCTCTCTTATGTACACTTTTAAATCTCTGCTTTGAATTACCAACCATTTCCCCAAGCCCTTATACATTTTAACAGCACCCAGCCCCAACATCTTATAGCATCTGAGAAAATAAAACAGCAAGGCAAGCTTACATCAATCTTTGATAATTGTGGTTAAGTAAAGTATAGCAATCCAAAATGTTGGCACTCTTACCCCTTGGCAAAAGCTTGGAATAAATATGGGAGTTGACTTCCTTGTCCCTAATAGAACACCGGATCTCTTCCACCGCCTCTCTCCCGATCGTGATGAACAACACCACTAGCTAGGAAGAGATCATGATACAATTAGACACAAAAATTCTAAAGCATTATTCAGTACAGAAGTTGCCTATTCAGCGTACTTTATTTTTTAATAAGCTTTCTCCATACAATAGGCCGATAATTTATCCATTTTTCCAAAACGACAACTATGAAGGGCTACCTACCAAAGGAACCCAGTAGGTATAGAGAGCCCCAAGTCGCAGTTCGTCCACAAACTGAGAGCAGGCCAATAGCAGAAAGTATAAATTGAAGAAGTACTTGAATTGATTGTATAGAACCTGCAAACACAAAATAGACAAGCAAAAGAGCCTTTTTTGAATATCTTGTTTAATTCAAGCAAAAGCAAACATATGCATTTTGAGTTTTACATTCATTTGGTAAGCACATCTTTAAATTAACATAAAGAAATATATTAGAACATTTTAATGAAATGAATATTCCCTACTGCAAACACCATATTTCAGACTAGCAGAATTGAAAAGAAGCTAGAACTCAAAGAGCAGACAGGGGAGGAGACGATAAACAAATACTTTTGTTTCTGCAATGTCAAGCTGTGACATTGCATGTCATATCACGCCACTCCCTCTTGTGTCCTACCACCAATGTGCAAGTTTACCAACAAGGGAAATTCCATTTTGGTGCGACAGAAAGTTATTACTGCTACATGCGAATGGAAATTTGAATCTAAATAGAACCGGCAAGCTAGAAAATATTGAGTGCACACATTTCCACAATATGTTTATGATATTGCACTCAATAAAGACGCACCACGCTTTGCAATGCAAAAATGGGCTGGCCTTGTCTTATCCCTTTCAAACAAATAGGGGCTACTTTTAATGGCTAAGTCCATACACAAAAATCCCATAAGACTATAAGACCACTGAATGTCTGGAAAGCAAATTCATATGTAAAACAGGTGGAGAATATGTGGCTGGCATAAGCAGTACTTAGACTACAGACTGTATTGTTGGGCGAAAACCACAACCACTCGCCTCTATTGATTCTTGAAATGTGACCTAATATTGGCATCTAGTATAATACCATATGGATCTAACATGGGCCGATTTGAATGTGTTCCCTGAGGCTTGATGAGCATATGGCTCAACACTAGCCAATAATCAAAACATGCCTATACAGGATGTGACCTGCACCTTTTAACAAGGCTTATTGTAAATAACAATTGGCCCACTTTTTCAGTACTTACATATGTTGCAAGTTTGTAAGATGATTTCAAACGTCTGGATGTGGAAATGAACACTTCCTTATACTGCGAATGCTTGCTAATTAGGCAACAAGGCATATTTTACACTTTAAATATGTGCAAAAATTGAATGAGATTAGAATTCGCTAGTGTCCTTTTCTGATTGGCTAACAGTCACATAAGCTCACATGACCTCAGTAGCTAACGTAGCCAGTTTTCCTGGGCGTCATTAGATCGGCCACTAATGAAGATTGTTTTGACTGTTGTAAATATGTTAATTAATCACCTAAAAACGATTGATAAAGAACTTTGTGAGATTAGTTTAATCAACCAAATGATAAGGGGTGAGGACTAAACACTAGTCCTAACAGGACACTAAGGTCTGGGTACTAGACACTAGTACCTACAAGTCTTAGGACTAGAGACTAGTCCCTAGAGGACGTTGAGGACTGAGGACTAGACCCTAGTACCAACAGGTCTGAGGACTAGACACTAGTCCCTACAGGTCTGAGAACTAAACACTAGTCCCTACAGGACGTTGTGGTCTGAGGACTAGACACTAGTCCCTAGAGAACGTTGAGGTCCGCGACTAGAGACTAGTCCCTACAGGTCTGAGGACTAAACACTAGAACCTACAGGACTTTGTGGTCCGAGGACTAGACACTAGTACCTACAAGACGTTGTGGTCTGACACTAGTCCCTACATGTGTTGAGGGCTGGTGAGCTGGGGGAGTGTGTTGGGGAGTGACCCGTGGCTGACACTCACCCCGGGCAGGAAGGTGAAGAAGTTGTACTTCTGGTTGTTAATGACGTTCCTGGGGTATCGCTGGTCCCGTTTCTCTGGGTGGCCGAGCCACACGGTGCGGGGGCGGAGGTCTCCCATGCCACAGCACCCAGACACCGGGCAGCACCTGGTTCACAATTACATTCCTACGTTAGGAACAATTTGTAGAGAACAGTGCCAAATAGTCCAAATAGGTAGGATGTCGTTATTTTGTGGTTTAGGCTACTTGTTATGAAAAGGAGGATATTAAGATGATGTTATGCTAAGGTTTACGGTTATGATTTGCCATGAATTTAAATTTGTACTCCTTATGGAATGTTACTGCATAGCCTACTTTTCTATGAATGACCATGATTCCTTTTTTTTAGGCATGTGAGAAGAGAGAAACTGCACGCCTTACTCGAAAATATAATACTTGTTTTAGTCTAGATGATAGCCTGGTCATCCTTTTGCATCCATATCTCATTCATCTTATTTTTTAAATTATCATGAATGTATTGATAGACATTGTTTGAGTCCAGCTTCATTGATTGATTGGTTGTAGCATTCGATTAGAAAGTATTGAAATCAATCAATTTAATGTTGTGCTACTTTTGTATACAGATATATATTTATTTAATTTTGAAATCAGATGCAAAAGGAAACAAATGTAATGTTTACATTAATTGATTTGTAATAGAGACTTCCAGAATACATGTGAAATTTAAGACAACTAAGGAAACGGTAACTACCAGTATTCTCTATCTGGTCAATAAAGGCCTGTGATGCCAACCAGAGCTGAGACCGGACAAGAACTGATATATTTATAATAGCCGTTCTCTCGATATAAATTGATACATCTGCTTTATATCACATATATTGATTACATTACGCTAAAGTAGAACAAATATGTCACTTAGACTGTACTTAAGCATGTGTTTAGGTGACATCATCGATGCTATCCATAGACGCCAGCCTAGAATCTGTGCAGCCAGCATCTAGCATCTATTCTCGTTCCTTTTCCACCAGACGCAAGGTTATCACCGAGATAACCTAACCCCGGGCGGGTTAGAATAATAGCAAGTGTCGAAGCACGTATGTTAATTTTAAACCCGCCATGGCGTACATGTTGGCAAGCCGTCTGGGTTTGAGACAATCCCATAGTCAACAGAGCAAATATTGACATGGGCGTCGCGCTGCACTTGTTCCAACGGAACACGGATGTCCCAGCGCCAAGGGAGCCGTCAGACAATAAATGATATATATAACTACACTACAATTTATATATTAGTCAAATTTGTTCAATTGCCATGTTGAATAGAAATGCTTGTTCCGCTGTTTCGACAATGTCGAAAAGACATGTAAACAATGACATCAGCATCGACAGTATGTGACGAGCGAACACCGGGTCTTTATCGTTGTAAATATTTAAACGTTTTCAGCGATTTTTATTCGGTATAACACCCTTACCCATTCCTGTGTTTACTGTCATGTCTTTTGTGGCGTCTCACGGGTTGTAAAGGAATATTGTCCGTCATTCCTGCAGCCTCCGCTGAGCTCCAGCACAATCTCTCCGCTGTCTGCGCTCTGGGCGGAGGCTCGAGAACTGTCCTTCAATGGGTTGTAATGAGTCAGTAACACACAGCACTGAATCCAACCCAACCTTAAATTCATCCCAATATTATAGAAGTTACATTTTGTAGAAGGAATTATATTATTGCCCTTCATTGTAGTGAAAAGTTATAGCTTTTCAAATATACAATACACGTCCAAAGCATTATATTTACATGTTAGCCAACCTAGTGTAGCCAAATGCATTTCATCTTCTACCATCCAAACATGTGAAAGGAAAGCCATCGGTAAGTCACATTGATTTTATTTTTTAAAGGCCTGGAAGTAACACTTAGTGAGAAACAATACATTGTAAACATGTAAAACGGCTAGACATTACTTAACTGTTTCAGAAGCTTTTTTTTTAATTATTTCTTTTTTTAGGAAAGGCACACCGTGGCATATGCATATTAATGGGGAATGTACAGCAGGAGGAGCCGTAAACTTTTACTGACCATTCTGATTTGTGTAAAGTGTCCAGTGATACATTCATTACTGTTGACCTCAGCAGTTTGAGGATGAAATAGATTTTGCGTCACGAATGTATCAGCTAATGAAAACTCTGCATTGATATAAGGGGGGCAAGAATGAAAACCTATCATAAGCTAAATGAGGTAGAATAGACCCCCTATCACATTTTTGTGTAATATAAATAATGAGTTTACAGAACTGAACAATTGCAGATTAAGCAAAACAAAGTCTAAAAAAAAAAGAAATTCACAAGTTAAAGTTAAACAAAGTGAGTTACTATCCCCGAGTAGAACATGAAATGCATGTATAAGAACAAAAAAAAAAACATGGGACTTGAAATGCAATGATAGAATGTAAATCCAACATTTGAAAATATAAATAAAGTGCAGGCATGACAGCATTGAACATTCTGTAGCTCAGCCAACTGAAACAGACTACAGTTCTACAAGAGGACTAGAATGGAGTAGCAAAAACATTTTAATCAGAGTTAGTAAACGGTTGTAATAAAAGGGTAAAAAAAAAGAAAAAACAAATGCAATGTTATACTGTAAGACATGCTTAAGTATAAGTCTAACGGGCCTTTATTGTAATTGAAATGCATTCAAGATAAATTTGAATTAGGCACAAAGATTATACATTTCAACCAACATTTCAGCATCAGTAACCATGTGAAAACCAGTTTGTAATCTGTGTCAATTGGATGACAAAGGGCATCTGGTTAAAATAAAAAATGCTGGAATCATTCAGACTCTAACTTCTGACTCTTTTTCGAAAAGCAAAAAAAACAAAAAAACTGTACAATTTGATAAAATCTATAGCACACAAGGGGAAAGTGAGTAGTCATGTACAAAGAAATATGGTTAAGCACACTATTATTCCCATAAACACTACAACACAGTATCCATATTCAGTCACACCCTGAAACGTTTCCCAATCCTAGAGAAAATCCTTCAAAAGCACGTCAGAAAGACAATGTGTAGCAGTTTCAAGTAGTTATACATTCAACATCTGGACACACAAAAAATACCCGCATGTTAAAAAAGTAAATACAACTACAGTAGTTATAGGTCAACTACAAATAACACTTATGATTTGCATGACTGAACAGACTCTCCACCTTGAAAGATTTACTCAGTATTGATTGTACAGGTAGTTTCCAGGCGTAACTGGCTCTAACCTTCATGACTAATTGACAGCGATTTTACCCTCTTCCATAAAATGGGAAAATTGTGATTTTGACACACCACCAGAGCCGTTCTTTTCCATTTCAGCCATGGAAGCAGGCAGGCCAGAGTGGGACCCGTCCATCTTCATTAGGCCACCGGTAGAGCCAGCCATAGGCCCACCAGCAAGGCTACCAGGATATGGGATCCCACCCCCCTGGATGACTGAGATCTCATTGGTCTTCATGGCCAGGCCGCTACTGAAGACAGCGGCGTACTGGTTCCATAGTGATGGGTCAAAGTTCATGGCTGGAGGACCCAACTCTTTGGGCGCTTGCATCATCTCTTGCATCTTCGCTTCGGAGCCCATGGCCATCAGAGCCATTGGATTATCCAATGACATACGCTGGCCACGCCTCGAAGTGTTGTTCCACATGTGGGTTCCAACATGTACCTAGAAACAAACAAAATATAATTAATGCTCTGTTGAAAAGTTGTGTTAATAAAATAATAGGTGATAGCTTTTTGTGCCAGAGGATGCATACCTTTAGGTTTCCCTTGGTGGTGAAAGCTCTCCCACAGATAGTGCAGGCAAAGGGCTTCTCCCCGGTATGAGTGCGTTCATGGATCTGAAGGGCACTGGCAGATGAGAAGTTCTTGCCACAGGCATTGCAGAGATGCTGTTTGGTAGACCTTCGCGACACACTGGAGTTGGATGACGTCATGCCAGTTCCCTGTGGCAGCTGGGAGCTAAACAAGCCATGGGCCCCCAGGGGATTCTCTGGAGGAATCTTCATCTCCAGACCGGCAAGACTAAGGGGCATTCTGGTGAAAGGCAGGTGAGCTGCAAAAAGAAAGATTATATTAAGGGCAGGAACAACAATGCATTATTTTCATAATAATATCTGTAAAATATGTCAAAAAAAACAAAAAACATATTTACCATAATCTCCATTTGTGTAGGGCAGGCCAGGTTCGTCTTTAATAACTTTAGGGACGAAGCTGCTGGGAGCTGTGAGGTCAAGGGCTCCACTGGACTCGTTGCCTTCTTGAGCACCACCATCAGAGTCTGGTCTCGAAGCGTACTGTGGGGAATCGTCCTCAGAGTCTGGAGACTTTGTGTGGCCATTGGCCATGCTTGTTAAGGGGGAGAAGGAATGGTAGGACATGGCAGCCTCCGAGATGGCAGGACTACGGCCGTTGTGAAAGACCTGCTCTTGCAACGTAGGGGGAGACTCCTTGGACGTCCCCTCACTTTCTGAGGCAGTGCTGCTCTGGCGCTTCAGTGAAAGAGCGGAGGAGAGATCCTTTAAAACCTCCAGGCTTGAAAAGGGAGATGCAAGAGGAGCGGGCTGCTGGTGTGCTGGCTCTTCAGTGGTAGGAGGTGGTAGAGACGCTTCGGTCGGCATCTCTTTGGAATGCAGCTCCTCCTCTGGCTCATCCATACTGTCATCAAAGCCGTTGATATCCATGGACCTTTCGTCGTCCAACACGGAATCCATTGCTTCGGCAGCCTCGATTTGGCTCTCTGGCACGGGGGTGTTTGGGATTTGCCCTCCCATGTGCATGCGAATGTGCTGCTGCAAGACCACGGCGTTGGTGAACTTCTTCTGGCAGATGGGACAAGAGTGCTGCATCCTGAGAGGCGTGTTGGCCCGGTGCACCCCGTAATGGGCCTTCAGGTTGCCCTTTGTGGAGAACGCACGGCCGCAGATCTTGCACTTGTAAGGCCTCTCGCCCGTGTGCGTGCGGTAATGCATTTTGAGAGAGCTCTGGCAGCTGAGCACCCGGTGGCAAATGACACATTCGTTGGGATCCTTGGTCCTCTTCTCCAGGCCGTCAACCATCTGCTGGAGTTTGGCCGTTCCAGAGCTTTGATCTCCCGACTGGCCGCCGCCGTTGACGTGGTGCAGTGCTCTGATCAGATCTTTAGAATCTTGGATCTGCTCGAAGCCCACGTCGTGGCCAAACATGTTTGAGGAAAGCGATGCAGACTCACTTGGTGATGGCGAGGGCCTCAGGGAGAACTGATCACTCATAATGCCTTCAAATGGATTTTTCAACCCTGGTATAGCTGACTGGTGGGGCCCAGCCATTGGACTGCTGACCACTGGTTTCACGTCGGTGAGGTTGGCCTCGTCGTAGGGCATGGACATGCCATAGGGAATGCCACTGCTGGTGGGAATGTTATCGAGGTGCTCTGGAACAGGATGGGGGTTCATCTTGATGTTGGGGTATTTCTCCTTGTGCCTTTGGAAATGCACTTTGAGGTTTCCCTTGGTGGTGAAGCGGTTACCACAGATGTTACATTTGAAAGGCCGTTCTCCAGTGTGAGAACGCAGGTGAATCTGCAGAGCGCTATCATTTCCAAAAGTCTTGCCACAGTACTTGCACTTGTGCCTGTATGGTGACTCGCTATTCTTTGACTCGGAAGGAAGATTCAGCATCTTGGCCTTTGCTTTTTTAGAGGCCTCAATACCAGCCTGAAGGCCAGCAAAGGGGCTGGGGAAACCATTGACCCCGGCAGTCTGTGGCAAAATTGCTGGTAGGCGATGGGCCAGGTCTGAAACTCCCTTTGAAATGTCAGCTTTAGTGGTGAAGTTTCCCAGTCCTTCAGTCAAAGAGGTGGGGATACCAGTGATTTGAGGTAGTCGACTCTGCTTCATGGTCTCCATGGAGAGGCTCTGACTGCCTGTTCTTTTACCTATGAGAGCTGCGGCAGCAGAGAGCTGTTGAGAGAGATGGGCACCGAGGGCTTTGAGTGGGTCCACTGCGGCCCCGAGAGCCGAGTGGAGACCTTGAGGTGCCATCATGGCCACCTGAATTCTAATCTGCTCCGTCAGCTGGATCTGATGGAGCTGCTGTTGCTGGAGACACACCAACTGTTCCAAGATCATTGGTATGGTTTGCAGCGCCTCTTTGGATGACGACAGATGCGCGTGTTTTGAAGAATGCTGAGTGACAGCCACCTTAGTGGCACTCATTGACTCTAGAGTTACATTTGAATCTTGCATCTTGCTGGATCTGAACGTCATCTCAGAGCTGGGGGACATCTCTGTTCTGTCTTTTTGACCCGACTCCTCTGCAATCGATTTGATCTCGTCTGCCAACTCTGTATGGTTGTTGGATAGGGAGTGACTGCTTGACTGGCCATCATCAGGGTCACTATTTGCACCATCGGAAGAACCTTGTGAATAGTCCTCCGGAACCCCGTTCCCATAGCCATTCCTCAAGATGACCACCTGTTGACTTTTAGTGCAATTTTTCTCATGTTCCTGGAATTCAGTCTCATCAAAGAATTCAGCGCAACACTTGTTGCAGACCTTGGTATTGTCCATTCTGAATCTCTTCATCTCCCGTCCTGTTTCTTCAGCTTGTCCACATGAAGTGACTCCTAAAATAAGAAAAGACAAAATCTTGATAAGAGCAGGTTTGTGGTGAATGAAAACATTGATAGTGGTTTGTTTAAAAATTAACAAAGGTAGCTAGAATAACAGAAATTTCTATACTAGGACAATAATCATGGAATCTCGATGTCCAGCAGAGGGCGCCATATACTTTTCAAAAGTACATGAGGACCAAGGTACCGAAAACAAACAATGCCAAATCATTTGGGATTATTCCACAAGAGACTAACCCATGCTCATAACAAATATGGTGGTTAATATGACATTGAACATACGTCAAGGTTGGTATGAACGCTGGCGAGATTAATTTGCCTACAAGAACAATCTGAATGTAAAGTAAATTACATTAGCCAAATTAAACTTTGAATACATTTTTATTCAGCGAATCTTCTCACCATGGTGCATTCCTCAAATGGCCCATGTATGGGCATTGTCAAATGCTAATGCACTCAGCGAGGGGCAAGTAGCCTACTTGTTTGCATTCTCACACAAAAATGGTAGAGTTGTTAATTGCTCACCAGGCATCATACAGTGGGGGGAAAGAAAAACGGACTCCCGCATACTTTTTGAAAATATAGGCGAACCTTGTCCTTGATATTTCATCAATGACTCATTAAATACACTTTACAAAAGACGTGGCCGTAAGTCAGGCCTTTAGCAATTAAAAAACACTTCCACTTCGTGGCACGCAATCTAGATGAGTGATTCTGGTCACCTATTGTAGGGTTCATAGTTGAAATAACTTGGCAGATCAATGAAGGTAGAGAATTTAAAATGGTCAAAAAAAATAAATAGTAACGCGGCGTAATATTTATTAATGTGGACATTTGTTAGCGTTCCCATTTGTGTCATCAGGAAATTTGTCCACGACATGGTTTAAACAGGGCAACGCCAAACGCACCCCCTCCCCGTCTCAAAAAAGAGCTGAATGCTCCATCCCCCCACCACTCCCCATATGTACCAAAGGAAACAGTCATGCATTAAACTAGGGGATTTATTGCCTTTAGGTCAGCTTACTCCCGAGTCACATTTCATACGGTTTTGTAAACTACCTTGTTTAGAGGGAAGAAAAAAATTGCAAACTTTTTTTTTTTGAAGCAGAACCTCAATAAACACGTGCTGTTAAATACACTACAACAAACCTTGTTGAAACTTGCATATTGTCGTGCCAGCACCAACATTGCGAATATACAAAAGAGCCATTTCCAATTATATAAACCAAAATAACCCAACCTATAGGACTACACGACAAAAATGTAAAATGATTTGATACAAACTCAATATAACTAATAGTCACTATATAATGCCACTTGTACCATCAGCGGGCTACTGGCAACACAAAACAAATCTATGAAGTTTGGAAATCCAAAAGGTAACGTGAGCAGAATCAAAAGGTAGTCCTTTAAATCAAAACACAAAACGAGAGGAATACCACGACTGAATGCCCGCTTTTGGTTAAAAGTTGAAAAGTGAACTGTAATAATTTCCACTCGGGTAAATTAGCCTACTCGTGGTCATGTCGAGCCTCCATAATCAGTTATCGATGAGCAACTAGAACTCGTCCGAGAGAATCGGAGTCCTTAAACGATGAATGAAAAAGATTCAGCCTATTATCTTCACTTTGATCAAACACTTTCGCTAGATGAAAAAACTCAGAAGACAGTTTAAAGACCGAAACTTGGTCAACAGCAAGGGTCACTTTGCAGGTCAAAGTGCGAGAGAACAATGCAAGGTAGCCAAGTTAAAAGTGCTACTTTAGAAACAGCAGAGGACTAGAGCAAACTTTCAGTAAACTCTGCGGACACAAACCAAATATCCACTCTCTTACCTATTTCTGACGAGCCGGGTTCATCCGAATTGATGTGCTGCGGCTTTGCTTGCTTGCGCCTCGACATGGTGCAACCATCAGCAGCAAATAGTCCTGAAATATTTCTCCCTTCTTTCCAAATTCTTCGGGTTGGAAATTAGCCCCTCAAGTAGAAATGCGCATGTCAACGTAATTATTATTATCAATAATGCATTGCGATTTATCATGCCCCCCTGACAGCTGATTGGCTCTAGTCCAAGCGCTCACTCATTATTCAAATCGGTGCTATTGATGAGAAGAGCAGAGGAGCCGTAGGGGGCGGGAGGAGCGCTACTAGTGGATGGACGAGGGAGGAGCACCAGTCCACACTTCTTCCCTTCTTCAAGATTCTTTTTGTATTTCGATGTAAAGTAAATCCTTCCCTACTGACTTTTAAACTAGATAGGCCTACTCGTTGATATTTTACGTGAAATATCTTGGATTATTAATGCGTGGTCTCAAACCAAATAGGCCTACAAATGACGTATTTTGCTTCATATATGTCTTACCAATAGTTTGATTAAAACTGATAATGTGTGTTTTTCTTAGAGCTTTGTTGAAGCTCAATTTTCCTCAGAAAAAAAATACTACTATCCTTTATCATAGCATTGATCATAGCAATGTTTTTTTTATAGATATATTAGGCCTATAAATATATTTATTTAGGACTTTGTAGTATTTCATTCATATTAGCCTTCAAGGTGTTATTTGTTTGATAAGATCAGTTGTGTTATATTGAAATGGGTGTAAAAAGCGACCCTGAATGTTAATGACAATGTTCCATACCCAATAGAGTATTGCATGCACATAGATTCGGTTAACGCAAATGAACTTAACTGAGCTGATGCTTAACAATATGACCTGTGTTTTCACAAAGCTGAATCTGTAGGTTAAGCCACCACTTATTGCTATGCCAACTAATGCATTTTGGACCCTTGATAGGTGTTTGTTTTCCATGTTTGTCTTTGGGGAATATAATAAACAACCCCTTATTTCCTTTCAGATAATGTCTATCCACTTCAGGGAAAACTGTAGGTAAGTAAGTTTATGACAAGCACCATTTGTCTTTAGCATTAGCTTTGAACTTAATGTTAACGGTTGGGACTGTCATGCTGTGTGTCCATGAGGTTGTGGTGAATGTTAAGGGTGGAAAAGAATTTATTGCCCTCATTAAGAGACAGACCGGTCCAACCCATTTTGTCTTGTTGCAGCTCATCTTCGCTCATGTCATCAAAGCTGAAGACCAGTACTCCTCAAAAGCACGGATCCATGATCCACTGACCACAATATTAACCAATATACAGGTATATGCCTAATACCCTCTTATAGAAATATATGAATATGACTGGCGAGATATTAGTAATTTCTCATTTGCAAAGAGATCCGGCAAGGGAGCAGAAGGCTTAATTGAGGACCTAAAACAATGTACAAACAATGTACAAACAATCAAACAAAATATCTATCAAACTAATTGTATCTCAATAGGTGGGAGGATGGCGTCCCTTTTGGTTAATCAAGATTCAAATTCAGCACAGAATGTGTTTAAAATATATCATAATACTGCAAAGTTCAAAAACGTATGAGCAGCTATGCTTTAATCTGGTGGTTTGTGGTTGTCATGAAGGGCTTGGACATAAAGTTGCTTTACTATAGATAATATGCCAAGTGTCACTTGGAAGGTATTCTTGATTAAGGGTCTATTAAATGACTAAATGTGAATGTAAACGGATACTATGGAGTATACAGGAACACTGATATACATGACTAAGCATTCATGCAATGGGAAATTCTTTCATTCTATGTGAAAGGGGATTTTTATGACGCCATATGTGATAATTGTAAGACAAATACAACCCAATACATTGGGCAAAGCAATTGCTCTTATGGGCCCTGGTTGAAGGTGGAAAAGAGGGGATAGTTGTCTAGACAGTTTATGACCCCAATAGGAAACTATGCTTCAATACACTGCTTCTGCTACAATCAATCCAAACAATGTAAACTGTTCGCAGTTGTGCCATAAATCCACACTTGTTGACCAAATCATGACCAATTTCCTCTATATTGCCTTCCTTCAGAGCAGAATAATGTGATATATGGAATAAAGAGCGAGCCTAACACTCAAATTGAGATCTGGAACAGAATTGAATTGTGCAATTGTGTTTATTCATCCATCAAAATGATAATGGTTTAAGCTCAACTTATATTTCTTTGCCTTTCACCCTCGCCACAAAGTATTTTTCAAAGCCTTTTTTATATTCAAGCTGTATTTATGTTTGCAGGAAATTATTGCGTGTATATTTGTATTGGAAAATGTTGAACTCAACAGCGGTGGTGTTCCAAGATGAAAATAAAGAATCCATAGTACAAATTACTTCTAAAAACCTTGACCTGGGCCAGTAAATAAATAAATAAAAGCCTCATCAGTGGTCAATAATGGAGACAGAAAACAACCGATGGAAGGTTGCCATTCAATTGATATTTTCTATATCCTAACCCTTTTCTAAAGGATGGCGAAAACATGCCTATTTTGAGGAAGCAAAGCATGGCCCAATGAATCTCCCTCCGACAGTAACAACAGTGGCCTTGAGGTGGACAAACAAAGACAACTGAACACTTGGTAGAGAATTGTGAATTGAACATGTGTCGTTTATTACGACTCAGTAAAAGATGAAAGGACCAAAGAAGGAATTTAAGAAGGATGAGATATTTCACATCTGTGTGAAAATCCTTGAAGTCAGATGGACTCCGTAAATAGTGTTCTCAACAAATGCATCATATAAGCCATGGCATACTCCAGCCTGACGGGCTGCTGCCCCTGTCTCCAGTTTTTTCAGTATTCCCACAGCCGTACCCTCCAATGTGTCTCATCGCCGGGCCCTAAAAACCAGTTCCTTTGGTTTCAGTCGTTTTGGTTTCTGTCCAATTAAGGTACAACTGGTTCACTCTTAAATTAGGTCTCGTTGAGACAAAGCATATGGGAGACAAACTCTTGATTGAATAGCAGGTTTTAACACGGTAGTGTCCTCAAACATGTTATCATTCTTTGGCTCAAGGGTGAAACTTTAGTTGACATTGTAGGGGGGTCGAGAACTGTGACCCTAATATCGGAATCGATGGTTTAACAGTAGCATGCTTTCATGAAGGTAATTTCCATAACATTTCTGCCTATAGCTTTGCTTTACTTTGCTTTACACATTTCTTGTTAGGATACTTTACCATTACTGAGGCACATAAAACTAACATGTATGAACCCGTTTGCAAGTTCCACCGCCTTTTATAGTAATACTGAGATCCGAACTTCTGGCATTTACAAGCCTTCTCTTGATAGCTGGAGATTGGTGGAAGCTTCTGGAGGCTCATGGAGACTCCTCAGCGCTGTATTAAACCAGGGACCTTTCCACCACCGACCTACGGCAGAGAACAGCCTGCAAGGGAACCATGGTTAGCCAGTGTTTTTGTAGCCGAGAAACATTAAGAAGTGAAGACATTTCCTGAAGCAGGAACTGGGACTGTGACAATAGAACAAGACTATTTATGGTCCCATTAACAGGCTCAGTGGGCTCTTCCTGGTTACTTTGGTAATTGGTTAATCAATGTAAAATGTTCAAATGTAACATTTTGTAACATAACATCAAAATGTACCGCGAAAGGAACCGATTAAGTGTGCAAAGAAAGGCACTGACTTTTTCTTCTTTTATTGATTTCCAACTTATTGCTTTCAAGTATTAATTCAAAATCAATGTACATCATTGTTGTCAACATTGGCGCTTTGTGGCAGCAGTGTTACAGCAACGTAGGACGTTGTTGTACAATACAATCACTGCTAAAGGGGCCCATTCGGCATTTTCCGAATCCATCTGAGCGCATTCTTTTGTCTTCTATGATTGTCAGTTAAACACAGCATTATCCAGCACACAGAGGCTGCAAGGCAGTCATTGCTATAGTGTGGCTTTTATTATTGATCAAAAGCACCTCCTTTGAATGGTAATCCCTTTCAGAAGCACATATATTTTGTTCTATTATTTGGTAAGGTCAGTGTACAATAAAGGCAGTGCGAACTGAGGGGGAAACATTTCACTTCTGTCGATCCAAGGTCATGTTATGTACTTCTAACTCTGCAGCTTTGAAAAGCACTATGCACGGCTTGCAATTTGAAAGTTTAGAGGTTATATAATTAAATATGATTTAGATATGTATAAATTGAGGTTATTAATTATATATATTTATATCGATGCTAGCACATTATAAAAAATAAAAACACGTTAATATATATTAAATAAATAAAAACAATTGGCAATTAATGTGTGCTGGCTGTGCCAGCTGAGGCACAGCCAGTTGAGGAACAGGAAGCAATGATGATTCTTTCTTTAAACAGAGAGAACCATCCAATTGGGGACACAGGAAGTACTAATGAATCCGTCTTTAGAGAACCATCCACTTGGCTTCACAGTAAGTACTAATGAATCTGTCTTCAAACACAGAGAACCCAGTCAGTGGAGGACACAGAAAGTTGTAATGAATCTGTCTTTAAACACAGAGAACCAAGCCAGTTGAAGACACAGGAAGTACTGATGAACGTCTTTAATCACGGAGGACCAAACGAGTTGAGGAACTTGAAAAACTGATGACTCTGTCTTTAAATCCAGGGAACCAAGTCAGTGACACAGGAGTAACCAATGACTCTGATGTTAAAACTCAGAGATGTGAGTCCTCAGAGATAACAAGGTGGCTGTTTATTTGTCTCACACCAGGAGAACGTTGGGGGTTGGGCTGCGGGAATTTATGTTCCCCAGCATTCTTTACAATTTAGCATTTTTCTCCATCTCTGGGCAAAGCTTCTTTGTTATGTAAAACTTTGTTATGAGAAACAAGTCTTTGTGCATTTTGCCTTTCAAGCAATTTAGGTTAGAGCTTTTGCAGTGAAATGCGAAATGTTAAGTGTAAAAAAAAAAATGATTACATGTATTTTTCATCTAAATGAGGGTGACAAAGGAAAGTCTGTGTGGTTTTCGTTCCCTAACACTTCATAGCAATCACAACGGTCAACAAGGAACTGGCCCAGCCCCAAAGAAGTGTGAAAGAGTGTGAAGCTCTATTAATGGGAGGCTGGCGGGTGAGGGGGAGAGATCAGTTGGCCCACACATGGCTGTAATTTAACGGAGAATTGCCCAGTGGTTCCTGTGCAGAGGTAAACATACCAACAGGCCCGCTTTTGTTAATGTGTGAATATGACAAGTGCTCCCAATAACAACAATAGAGCGTGTGGGGGTTAAACAAGGACATACTGTATGTATGGAAAGACACCCACTGTGTCCGCCTCTCAGTCCCAGTAAGCCACTGATTGACTAGAGATTGTCTGGTCAATTCCCTACGGCTCACTGCTTATTATGAGTTTGTGTAACGGAGCACTGCGGCTACCACTGTGTTTTTGGGGAGTGCTTAAATCCCCCACCCTTGTGTGAGCCCTTGTGTGAGCACTCCCCAAAATCACAGTGGTAGCATTTAATTTCAATGCCTAACTTTTTAAGTTAAGATGCTGATTTCAGTTGTTAGCAGGAAAGGGGAAATCAGGGCTACAAATAAATAAATTAAACAGGCAGTGAGACAGAGAGAGAAGGAGAGAGAGGGTAGAGAGAGATAGAGAAGCAGTTGGCCAGTCACCATCCAGCTGTGAGTCAACAGGGGGCCAATCCTTCAAATCTCAGAGGCAATCTGCGCCAGGGGGTCATAAACGTTTACAGGGTGGGAAGCGGTGGGACAGGGATGCAGGATATCAGCCCAGTCCCACCTCTAATTAGCTTATGGGAATGCGCGAGATACACAATAGCTTACACAAGCATTTTGGAACGGCAGAAAAAAGGCCTCTGTGAGAGGCTGTGTACAAACTCAGTAGGCGTTACTCCACATTTACATTAGAGAGGTCTCTGAATGGCAAGTGATGTCCATATTCATACAATGTGAGGATTAAAACAGAGCACTCTATATGCTTCTCACAAAGGACACGAAAGCAAGTGGGTCAAAGGAAGAGTTTGTAAAGAGGAATTGTGAGATTCAAATGTTTCACTGACTTCATATGTGGCTGTAGAAAATGCCAGTATATTTGTTGCATTAAGGAATTATGCTTACAATTAAGAAGATTAAGAAGTAATTAAAAGTAATTAAAAGTTTTTTCATAAAACAGTCATATATATATTTATTACATATATACAATTATAGAATATTAATATTAATAACATGTTAATAAGATAAGTGAAATCATCACACCTCTCTCATTTTGATTCAAATGACCTGATTCCTGTTCTAGAAAACTTTCTGCAAAGTCTTTTTGTCGGTCTTCCAGTATCAACAATGATATATAATGTTGTTTTGTTGAGAGAGTGTCAGGCAGATAAAAGTATGTTCTAGTAAAATATGGTCCCAGTGATGCCTGAAGCAAAAAGTAAAGATGCTTACATTTTACGCATGCAGGTAATCGTATTTGCACTTATTTATATAATAAATTGAATACATATGCTAAAGTCCCATTTCTTAATAAATGAATACGTATGTATTTTATTATAGTCACACAACTTTTCATTTTGTTATCAATCTCAATGTATTTTTTAATAATGAGTCAATAAGTTAAGTTTAAGTATTTAATTATTTTAAAGGTTCCTAATATAAATCATACCCTTTGAAATAAAAAACACATGCAGATTTACATTAATTTTTAAAACAGAAATGGATGGTGAATCCCACCAAACTTAATCATGAACCCGGTTGGCATTATTAATTCCACCATTGAGCATTTCCATTGTATATGAAAGGCGAATAACAATGACTCTGGTCATAATACTTTGGCCCAAAGACTATAAGACACCTGGTGTGCTTTAACTGTAGGAGGATCAGCTCTCAATAACCAGAGACGGCCTTTAACCTCTCAAGTATTGATTGCCCTTCCTGGCCTGTGAATAGAACAGCTGAATGTGCCTAGAGACTACTGTACAGAACTTTATAAACTCAATCGTATTCAATTGAATGTGTGGTTGTTCAGTAAAATTGTAGATTGCTTCAAAGTGTTATTTTATCAAGGTCCAAGAACATCCCACATGTATCTATTGAGCATTTTCATTCATCCAACGTTAATTACTTTAAATCATTATGCTTTATCATTTGTGTGCACCAATAGTAGATACACAAAAAGGTGTATCCCTGTTGTCGTGACAACCAAAGAAATGGCTGCCAATCAGAACAATGGTCAGATGGGCCTTCGGGAGGCCCAGTGGGAACACCCCCTCTCCCCCCCCCATCCAAACATCTGCTGCACCCCATTCACACTTATGGGGATGTTATGCCGATTATTCTCTATCCCACTTCCCCCTTTCAAAGCTGACAGGTTGGAGGAATCGGAATCACATTAAGAATTCTACCAACATCTGTCTCAGAACGATGATCGATCGAAGTCACGTAAACACATAGCCAAACACAAGCACACACACCGACACACACACACATACACCAACACACACACACACACACACACACACACACACACACACACACACACACACATCCAAACACACACACACACACACACACACACACACACGCGTATGGACTTGCACACACAGCCAAATCGACCCACGCACACTCTCACACACACACAAATGCACACGCACACGCACACACACACACACACACACACACAACCACACTGACACACACAGGAAGAAAGAGGGAGGATAAAAGTTCAAGGGACTGTGAAAATTATTCAACAGGTGAAAGAGTGTGTGACCAAAGTGCTTAAATGCTTTGCTACATTTTCATTGAGGCCGGCATCAAAGCGGAAGAGCACCTTAACTATGTTTGAATACAACAAGGTTATGGTGACCTGAACCCAGATGCTGATACATGGATAAAACCTGTATGTTATACTACAGGTGTGGTTCATCCTTTGATCCTGAACAGTATCCATGGTTAGTCTATTAAACCCGAAGATTTGAATTGTTGCTCTCTCTGCCTGTAGGCTAAGCTTATATGCACATTAGATGAATTCAACAGTACTAAATAAACCTACAGCCTCTTACACTTTTCCGCAGGCCACGCACAACCCTTGAAAATAATTTGGAATGAATAAACATACTACGAAGTAGAACTATTTTGTCCTGTCAAACATTTTATTTGTTTGTTATAAGGACCCCTACACACACACACACACACACACACACACACACACACACACACACACACACACACACACACACACACACACACACACACACACACACACACACACACAGAAATGCAGACACACAACAAACGCAACAGGTTAGCGCTGACC